>NC_035439.2:15610278-15930051 GCF_002127325.2 Helianthus annuus
GGATGCACTATCAAAACTTGCATCCACCAGCTTCCAACACTTGGCAAAGGAGGTACGTATCGAGATTTTGCAAAATCCTTCGGTTCCTCTACGCCAGGTCAGTGTCATCCAATACGGAACAACGTCATGGATGACACCAATTATCGCATACCTTCAGTCAGGTGTGACTCCCGAGAGCAAAACAGAGGCACGTAAGTTGCAATACAAAGCGTGCCACTATCAAATGGGAGACGGTATCTTATACCGAAAGTCATACCTCGGACCGCTCCTCCGATGCGTTAATCCACAAGATGCCACATACCTTATCCGAGAGATACATGAGGGCATATGCGGCATACATGCCGGACCACGCATGGTCGTGGCAAAAATCATGAATGCCGGGTATTACTGGCCCGGCATGCACCTGGACGCCGTCAAAGAATTACGCAAATGCATGGACTGCCAGCGCCATGCACCAAAAACTTTGCGGCCAAAAAACAATCTGGTCCCCGTCACTACTGCATGGCCTTTTCAAAAATGGGCGATCGACGTAGTGGGACCATTCCCGGACGCACCAGGTGCAGTTAAATTTATCATAGTGGCGGTTGATTACTTCACAAAATGGGTAGAGGCGAAACCACTCGCTTCAACCACTGCTATGATAACAAGAAAGTTCATTTGGGAGCACATCATCTGCCGTTTCGGTTTACCAATGTACATTGTTACCGACAACGGCACCAACTTCGCTGCCGACGAATTCCAAAAATGGCTAGAAGAGCTGAACATCAAACACATATTCTCGTCAGTCGCACACCCGCAAGGGAACGGCCAAGTCGAGAGTATAAATAAAGGCCTAGTCGACGGAATCAAAGCACGATTGGGAACAGCCAGGCGTGGCTGGGTCGATGAACTCCCAAGCATCTTATGGGCTCACCGCACTAGCCCAAAAACAAGCAATGGGGAAACACCTTTCAGCCTCGTCTACGGGTCTGAAGCGGTGATACCCGCGGAAATGGGCCTCCCATCTCCTAGAATGTTGGCTATTGAAAAGCTAGACAACAACAGGGAACGTAGGATCGATTTGGACCTCCTAGAAGAAAGGCGCGAGAACGCCGCCATCAACGAGGCCAAATACAAATCCAAACTGGAAAAGTATTACAACGCGCGAGTCCGCGTTTGTACTTTCACTCCAGGGGACTACGTCCTACGTGACAACGAGGCATCTAACGCCGAGCGCCCAGGAAAACTTGCCCCCAAGTGGGAAGGACCCTACCTCATCAGCGAGGTCTTAGGGAAGGGCGCATACAGGTTACAAACACTGGAGGGCGAACCTATCGCCAGAACATGGAACGCACAACAGCTTAGACGCTGCTATATGTAAGCTATGTTCCTACACTCTCTATGTAACCTATTGGGCCGCAAGCCATTTGCACATAAATAAATAAGCAATTTTCTACATTATTGTTTGTTATTACTATTACAAATGCGTGTTCCACTTTGCGGTATCCCAAAAACAGATTGGCAAAATCTTCATTCATGATACCCATACAAAGTGGTAACCACACACAACTATTGTAATAGGCCAGCAAAAGACAAACAGACTTGCATGTTTTATCCGGCCGGATACACAAGTTTTTGTTAAACACAATTCCTGAGCCCCAAAAAGGCAAACAATGGAATTGACGCGGACTCATACGACAAAGGTATGGAGTACACTCGACCCCATTCACAAATGGGTAGAGTTCCGGTAATACAAGCTTTTACAAAGCTTAAGCAATTCTAAAAACCCTCGCACGGTAAATAACAGAATTGATGCATACCCATACAACAAAAGTATGGAGTATACTTGACCCCGTTCATAAATGGGTAAAGATTACGCATACACACGTTCAGACATGCAAGAATTAAAAACACTTGTACAAACTGAACAAAGAAACTTTATATTCAAAAAATTCAAGTATCTACATGATGCTTACGGAATTTACATAAAGTTCCTATTCTATACAAGAGGAATACAAAAAAGGAGGCACACTAGCCAACCTAAACCCTATTTTGAACCACTGGTCCCCGCGTCGCCTCCGACGTCACCAGCGGGTTCTTCCTCTTCCACATCAGGGTAAAGCATCCGCAAGCGGTCAACATAGTCCGCAACCTCCAAACACTCGTCCAGCTCCCCTACACAGGCAAGGGGCGTGTCATAAAAGGAGGCTACGGCCGCTTTCAGACGACCCTCGGTATCTACATCCCGGAACCCGGATGCCTGATCAGTATAACCGCCTGCGGATAGTACATTGATGTGCCCAATGCAGCGGTTAAAACCAGCCTTGAAGCCAGCATCACGCGCACGTTCCTTAACCAGGTCCAAACCTGATGAGGTCTCAGGGGCATTCATTATGGCCTCGACAATCTGCAGTAAAAAGATCATAAGTCTTGCGTGCTAATCCAAGCAAATGTAAAGGCAAAGGATACTTACACGCGCGATGCCGTGAGTCCGCAACCACTCACGGTCAGCTTCCAGTTGGTTAAAAGAGGACACCAAGGCATCCTTGGCCTCAGTAGCAGCGTCGGCCCGCTGCTCCGCAGCAGACACGCGGGCAGTAAGGTCCGTAACCGCGACCTCCCGCGCCTGCACCTCAGCCTGTTACAAGAACAGCAAACAGTTTACTCGGTAAATATTTTCAAAACAATAAAGACGAAAGCAACAACGCTAAAGAAACGTACCTGCAGGCTTTCAACAACTTTGCCTAAACGAATGCGCTCCGCATTCGCCTCTTCAAGAGCCTTAGAAGCACGGCTCTCCTTCTCTGCGGCCTCTTCATAGGCCTTTGAGGCACGAGCCCCGGCTTCTTTGGCCTCTTCAAGGGCCTTCAAGGCGTCGGCCTTCGCCTGCAGCGCCTTCACAGAAATGGCCTCAGCCGCAGCCTTCTCTTGGCTCAAGGTAGCATTCGCTGCCTTGGCATTCGCCAACTCCTGCCGAATATGAAACAGAACGTTATTCTGCTTAGCCCAAGATTCATTCCATTTCTTGCGCTCATTGGACAACTTTTCGTTCCAACTCTTGCGCTCATCAGCAAGGAGTTTAGCAAGGGTACGCACCTGTTTCAGCTGGGCAGTGGCAGCCCACTCAGAAGTCTGCTTCTGCTTTTCAAAAGCAGCCTTGTCTTTCTCGAGCCGCTCCGCACCCACACGAGCAGCCTCGATTAACTTCTCCGCTTCCGCCCGCATACGAGTGGCCTCCTCCTCGCGACGGCCCAGCACCTTATAATCTTCCAAAATGGCATTAGCCACAATGGAAGTCCCCACCAGCATCGATGAAAGCTGGTTAATACGCAGCTCTCGGGGCGCGGCACGGGCACGCTCGACTTCAAACGGGGTCCCCAGACCACCCAAAATCTCCCTACATGCCGCAGGGTCGTTAGAAATATCATCCCCCTGCATAACAGTCCAGGGGGTCGGTGGTACACCATACTGCGACCCGGGGAGTAGGTGCGGTAATAATACTCCAATTCAGACTCTCCAGGCTGAATTGGAGGCCCGTCATAACCCGCACCACCGGCAGACGAGCCGCTACCTTTCTCCCCAGCAGGAGACTTCTGCGGCTCAGCATCCTGCTGCCGCACCTCAGCATCAGACTTCTGCTTACCGGCATCTGAAAACCTCAAGTTCAATCCGTCACCCTCATCAGGAGAGATCAGATTGTCCGAGGAGTCCACAGTGTCAAAAATCCGGTCAGCAGTCGCCTCCACCGTCTTCTCCAAAGGGGGATCACGAACTGGCCCAGCAAAAGGGGCCGCAGGCTCCTTAGGCGCGACCTTCTCCTTCAATACACCCGCACCCGCGGCAGCGGTGTGCGGAGGAGACGCAGGAATGTCAACAAAAGAATACCCCGCATCTCGGGATTCTGCAATACAAAGAGTATTCAATGAGTATTTCCCACCCATGGTACATACAAAACAAAGAAAAGGAATATACTTACCAGCAGCAACTGCAGGTTTCTTCTGCACCGGAGCAACTCTCCTGGTCAGCAGTCTCCGCCTCTTCGATTCACCACCACCAGCAGCTTTCTGCTCTGGCCCCCTTTTCTCTCCAACAACGGGGGGAACCACACCAGTTCCACCCGCGGCCGCACCACTACCTATAACACCCAAACCCTCAAGGGTGTCAGATACTACGACGTAATCGGTATATCCCCGAGAACAAGATTGATAGGTACCTGCGGCTTCGAAAACGGAAGAAGGGGCAGCTGAACCTTCAACACTCCCCTTACCACGACCCCGCACGGTCTTTTTTACCGTTTTCTTCTCCACAGTCTTTTTGGGGACGCGTTTCTCAAACTTCCCCAAATCCGCAAGAACACCTGGATTCACACAATCAACAGAACCAGTCAAAAAGATAAACTGAAAAAACTAATGCCGCGTAAGACGTACCTCTTGCGTCTCCCGGAACCGGGGCTTCCAGCACCGCTTTTGATGGTACGCGGAAGTTCTTCAGAATTTCAAGGTTGAAACCTTTCTTCAACTCAACCGCGATCAGTTCAACCTGGCCCTTGAAATCAGGCTCAAACATCCTCCACAAGCCAACCGCATCCGCTGATACATGCATGCAGGTTACCACAAAGGCTTAGGAAATAAGGAAAATAACAAAGGGTAACGAACTTACCACCACCCTGTTCCCGCAACACGGGTCTTTCCTTCCTATCCGGTCTAGAGAGCATCATCCGCAATATCCATAGTTGGTCATTATCCAACTTCTTGAGTTCAATAGGCCGCAGCCTAGAGAACCAGTCCGCGGTCTCTGCGGAAGCAACAGGAATATCTTCATCGGAAACTCCAACATCGACGTTCCTGAAAGACATGTTAGCATAGACCGCACAGGCTTTCACGTAGAAGAACCTCTTCTTCCAGCCTGTCACACCCTTAGGGGGTGTCATCAACTTCAGACTCCCATGCCTTTGAGTGAACGAGAAAAAACCGGTGTTCACCGTCAACTGGTAGAAACGCCGGAAGTTCTCCACTGAAATGGGCAGGCCATAGGCACGGAATGTGTACTCAAAATTCCGAATTCGGAACATTCCGAAAGGACTAAGCTGGGAGATATGGAGGTGATAATACTCCAATACCTCCGCCACAAACACCGTCACCGGCAACCTAAGGTTACCGTGGGTGAAAAAATCCGCCCACAAGGTTATATAACCGGCCGGAGCATCGGCACCGGTGTCCCCCACTTGTGGGTAGGTAGCATTCCAGTCTTTGGCCATCTGAACAGTGGCCATCAGGGTTTTAAAACTACCTTTTGTCCACTTTAACACCGGTAACCCACCACCGGGAACATTAACATCATCATCCTCGTCTTCTTCCTCAGCCACTATCGGCTGTTCAGGGTTTTCACCCTCCACATTGTGTGGATTCGATGGTTCAGCCATCAAAAATGTCAAAGAAACGGAAGATGATGAACAGAAACACTAGAAACCTCACCAGAAATTCAGAAAAAATCGTCGGAGAAGACAGATGACAACTTTCTCTCAAACGGCAAATTTTTTGAATTTTCGACAAAGTAAGAGGAAACCACAAACGGTTATCCCCTTATATACCCATCGCAATTAATGCGGAGGGAGAAAGCAAATCATCACGTTCAAAAAGAGCGTATCTTGCAACAACACGTGTCGAGCGCCTTTTTAGCTGACGGTTATCACGCGCGCGTGGCCGCCCACGCGCCTGACAAAGAAGACGTTTACACTCCCTGCTACAGTGCATTTAATGCCTCGGGCAGTGCAAATGTCCTTTCATTTCAGCACATGCAGAAACGTCTCACCAACTTCTACCAACTCACACGTGCGATCAAGCCACGTAGGCAAGAAAAAGCGACAACATTATCCAAAAAACATAAGCGGCATGCGGTTTTTCTGGTTTACCGCACCATAACCCATACCGCATGTCGTTTTTTTATATACCCTAAAAAATAGGTAGAAATATATCTATCTATGCTATAAAGGGATATATTACCTTTTCCGCATCACTCACGAGCACACGTGAAATATGCGGAAGTGACACACATGAACCCATTCAGATGCGTCAGATGCTCAGAACCAGTGTTGTTCTTTGGACTGAACCGCATCTCAGGAACAGGCAAAGCGCATCGCCTTCCTTTTCTTCAAGCTTCAAATCCCTCCTGTCCGGTTCACAACCACAGAGGGTGCATGAACAACTTCTTCAGAAGAAAGAAGGAACGGAATCTACGCGCCCGCACATCAGCAGCCCTGACTCCTGAACCTTCAAGAGTTACATCCGTGCAACAAGCACACTTTGAGCGAATATGGGACTGCAACATCGCAGACACCCATAAAGAGCTACAGACATAACCATAGCTTCCGCAGAGTGGTTGCTACGGAAGAGCAAAACTCACTCCACATCACCGAACGAGGCTACCTCGTTGTAAACTCGGTATTGGAGCGTGAAGGTAAGTGGCTCCAGAAAGAACGCAGATACGTGCTCTAAACAAGCACTTATCAAGCAGCAAGTGTCCGAACAGCGGTAACAAGTCTGCCTATGACTTTGTTTACCTGCCAACGGACCGCGGTAACAAGTCTGCTTAGGACTTTGTTTACCTACCAATGGATCGCATGGAATAAACAACGATGGGCATCCCCTTGCCTATGACCATGTTTATTTACCCATAGTCTAGATCCACATTGTTCGACCAAACACGGCCAACAATGACGCAACGAAGTAACCGCAAAGAACGTACGGTTACTTGAGAGCTATCAAGATGAACACGAACACCCAACAAAAAAGGGATGGTCATCTCATCATAGGATGCTGAACATAGAACTTGAGCAAAGTTCTAACACAACATCCAAAACCTTCAAACCTGACCGCAAAGGTTGGTTTACAAGTTTTTCTTTTCTTCTTCGTGCACCATTCTGGCAAATGGTTCGAAGAAGAAACCACCTCCAAGAGGTTCGAAACATGTGCAAACCTTCGAACCACCATCCAAGAGGTTGGTTCGAAGTTTGTGCAGCATTACTATGAAGGTCCCTAACAGGCCTTCAACACAACAACAGGTGGCAACCCACCTGACGACATGCAACGGCTGAGAATTTCGCATCAAGCGAAACCCCTTCACCGGTACGGAAGAGGCATAGCCGGATTTTTTACCAGATCACCAGGTTGATCTGGCCTAAAATTTTCTCCAGACTGCCACACTACCTTCCTACACCATAAGTCCAGTACTCCTCCCACGTGCAACTTGCACAAGGGAGCAACACTAGACTGGGGGGACTTGAAGGGGTATGGTCCCAAAACGACCATTACCCGCATCAAACAAACCCCTACCAGTAAGCAAACCGCACCCATGCGGTCACATCCTTCGAACCCATTCGGTTCGAAGATGAATAGCTTGACCCAAGTACGAAAGAAGATGAACATATCGATGCGGCTGGCACCGCATCATATGGCCATTTTCGTCACGACAAGGGAAGCGAGCAAATAGTCCCCACATACGATGATGCGGCCAACACCGCATCTCGCGTATTTCTTGATCACAAGTAGGAGACGCGGTAACTTCAGACGTTACCGCATGCAGCGATGCGGCTCGCACCGCACCCTGCATATCCAACAAGTGGACTGACACGCCAGGCAAGTGGCTGACACCACGAGGCAAGTGGCGCCGGCGACAGTCCCCTGTCAGAGCTATTAAAGCAATGGGCTGACGTGGCATAACCCCCACGGCCGGCGAGACTGACACACCTGCAACGGTGCAGCTCGTCGTCAGCCCATCCATCAATCTCCTCCTTCACTCCTCGGCTATAAATACCGACCCCAAACCAGGTTTGAGGTATCTCTTCACAACTCTCTAACTACTATAATCTTGCTTTGCTTCCCAAGCAAACTACTGATTCTCACGCCGGAGAGTGGTAACAAGGAGCACCCCCCACCCCATCCTCCTTGTTACGAGTCACGGCTTGTTTCCTTGTGCAGGAGATCATCCACCGGTGACCCAGCCAGCGATCTCCGAGAGGAAGGGATTAACCCTTCTTGACGAGACCAGTGTGTTAACCCTGCCCGGTTAACCATTGTTTCATCACTAACAAAAATTGGGTTACCATTTTCGTTGTATATTTCATATTTGTTTTTCATTTTTTAGTCTTATGTTTGTACTTTTAAATGTTATAAATACTTTTTATTTATTAAAGCATGGTGGTTTATGAAATATTCTTTTATTTTAAAAGTGTGGTAGGGGTCTGGGTTCTCTCTCCTACAAACTTGATATTGATTTTGATGTTTTTCTATATAGTTCACTTTCTCTACAAATTTTTAATGTTAATTTAATAGAAACTTAAATATTTACTTTTGTTAGTTTTCATCTATATTCTAATCGATACTTATCTATATAATAAAAGAAACCATTTAAGGGACACTTGTCATCATATTAGGCCATCTCTTATAAATAATTGTTGTTTTATTTTAATCTCTTCTAAATAATTATAGATAACCCTCATAATAAATATTATTTAATTTAATATCTAATGGATAATTATTATTTAGTTTAATCTTTTCTAATTATGGATAACTCTTCTACAAAATATTATTAATTTAAGATATTTCTAAACAACCAAATTATTTATCACCAAAACCAAACTTTGTATTAATATATTATTTATTTTTATTATTAAAAAATTATTATATCGATTTTATTACATAATTTTTAACAAATTGTATATAACTTTCAATATTACTTTATATATAAAATTAGATTTATTATGAATTTTTTAAATATAATTTATATTTTATCACTCAAATGACTGCTTATTTACTTCTTGAATAACATGTTTGACCATTGTATCTTCTTTTCAATAATCATCTCCGCAATCACCATATCTATCGCGTACCGAGTATATCCATTAGTTTTTTAAAGATAATTTTCTTTATTTGTTATATAAAATCATATTTATTCAAGCCGTGTGATACACGAGTATTTTTAAAGATATAACTTTTTTATTATTTGGTAAACAATATTACATTTATTCAAGCCGTGTAATACACATGGTTTTAAAAATATAACTTTTTTATTATTTGTTATATAAAATTACATTTATTCAACCCGTACAATATGGTTGTTATAGATATAACTTTTTATTACTTAATATTTAAAAATAATATTTATTCAACTCGTGCAATAAAGGGGTTTTTTAAAAATATATTGTTTTATTATTTAGTATATAAAATTTATTTATTCAACCCGTGTAATACACGAGGTTATAAACTAGTGAAAGTTATATTTAAATCGTGTTGTTAGGAAAAAAAAAGTATCCATTGGATACTACAAGACAAAAAAAATTATATTCTTTATATTGAAATATTAAACAAAACTAAACACAAATGTATATTTGAATTTAAGTACATTAAAAGGTGTTGTATTATAAATTTTGACTCATATATGTATCATAAAATAAAGTTTGACCTTTAACAATAATGTAATACAATATGATAATGATAATAAATATCAAGATCTGTTTGCCGTCTCGCTTTCAATGCCCAATTTTATACATCCAAGTTATATACTACGTCTCTTTCTGTAGCTGTCATTCTAATGCCCCCACATCATTGTTTGAATGATAAAACATTGCATATCTTTTGACTTTATCATCACTGTCATTATAATATTACACGCTTCTCCCTCATCGTTCTTGATGACAGAGGCTCCTCCGTCACCGGAAAACGAAACGTTCCGGCAGGGAGATGCAGGTGCCACCTTCGTCCTTGAATCTAAAGGTAAATTCTTTCTTGATTTCCAACTTTTGCCTTTCGGTCAGACTTTCTCGGTCTGGTCAGGTTGTTAACAGTGGCGTAACCAGAACTTCTTTATAGGCCGAGCTTTCTTATCTACTTGGTATAAATAGAGGGTCCAAATCATATTTTTACTAAAATATTGTTAGTTGATGCATTGGCAGCCTGTGAAAATTGACAAACCAAAGTAGAAGTCATTGTCATCGGTTTGAGGCTCGCTTGGAGCAAAAATTGCTCTGGGTTGAATCAAGGATTTTACCACATTGAGTAGTGGCGGACACATAAATTATTTCGTGGGAGCACGAATAAAAGGTTTAACCAAATTTTGAAGGGGTGTGATCGGAATGTTTTTCTATAAAATACACAAAAAAAATAAATTTTAAGCGGGCGCCCGCCCACCCAAGGCTTGCCTTTGGGTCGTGAGTTTTCTTTGGAATGGTGGCATAGTTTGTGATCGCGAGTGTGGGTGGCCTTTTGACATTGTGTTTACCAAGTGGTTGGGCTATTTTTTGGTTGTTAAAAATCTAGAATAATCTAAGATATTAGAGTAAATTACTTTTTGAGTCACTGTGTTGTAGTGGTTTTAACCACTTGAATCCAAAATAAAAAAAAAATTAACGCCCTGAGTCCCTAGCTGCTTATTTTATAACATTTTGAGTCCAATTTTTTAACACTTGTACTTTGATTTTGGACTCAAGTGGTTAAAACAAATAAAACACATGGACTTAAAACGTTATAAAATGAGCGACTAGGTACTCGGAGCGTTAAACTTTTTTATTTTGGACTCAACTGATTAAAACCATTAAAACACAGGGGCCCAAAAAGTAATATACTCTGGATTTTACATATAAAAGTTCTAACAAATTCGGTGACAGGGGTCAGTAGACACTATTGAAGTAGTGGTTAGGTATAGGGGTGCAAACGAGCCGAGCGGCTTGCGAGCTACTCGAGATCGGCTTGAGAAAAAGCTTGAAACGAGCTGAGCCTTATCGAGCCCGAGCCGAGCTTGAGCCTAAAATAAAGCTCGTTTGTTTATCGAGCCCGAGCCCGAGCCGAGCTTATGTGAAGCTCATTAAGCTCATCGGGCCTTATCGAGCCTTAGTGTAAACGAGCCGAGCTTATTTAAACTTGTTTACAAGCCGACCTCGAACCTAAAATTAATCTTATTTAGTAAACGAGCCCGAGCCCAAGCTTCACTTATCGAGCTCGCGAGCCTAAAAAGTCTATTATTTATATTATTTTTATTTAATATATTAATTAATAGATAATAAACGAGCCGAGCCCGAGCCAAGCTCGAGCTTGAGAAAATACCAATGAGCCGAGCTCGAACTTTGAAAACAAAGCTCGAATCGAGCCGAGATCGAGCCCTCATAAATTAATCGAGCTCGAGCCTGAGCTCGATCGAGCTCTTATAAATTAATCGAGCTCGAGCCTGGTCGAGCTCAGGCTCGAGCTCGGTCTCGGCTTGGCTCGTTTTGCACCCTAGTTGGGTCCCTTGGTAACGAAAATAATGGTTTCCAAATTTTATTTTTAATATTTTTGTTGTTGTACTGTAGGTGAATGGTATCATGCTGGATTTCATCTAACTACTGCCATAGTGGGGCCCACTATACTTACCTTACCGTACGCATTCAGAGGGCTTGGATGGGGTCTTGGATTCTTTTGTCTTACGGTCATGGGGGTGGTCACTTTTTACTCTTATTATCTCATGTCCCTTGTTCTCGAGCACTGTGAGAAAGCGGGTCGAAGGCATATCCGTTTTCGGGAACTCGCCTCGGATGTTTTGGGTATGTCCTGTGGGTTATGTCCACATAGTTATTATCATTTGATTTATCTTTATGTTTGTGTGTTAATGATTATTCTATCATTAGTTTGAATATTCGAATAGTTGTTACACGTTTGTAGTCCGAGTACATCTATATACACAATACATACATAAAAAATCGTCCCTGCTAAGATGCTTCTGCGACGAATGCAACATTAACCCACATCATATCAAGCATACATACATACATGTACTTTAACCGGTACCTCTTTGTCAGTTAAAGAATAGACCAACAGCCAGTAGGACGACGATGAGATTTTCTTTTGAACAACAAATGTTACTCTACATAACACTCGTTATTCTAAAATATTCCCTTTGCCAAGGTTTGAACTTGGGACCTCACATCTAAGAGACACGTGCCTCTACTAGGTGGGCTAGCAGAACTGAACCGTCCGGTGATAAAATTGTTGGACTAATTTGGATTGGATCGAGAAAATCAAAAGAAATAAAAGATAAAGTTTTTGAATTTGGAGAAAAAGTTAGAAGATGAAGACTATCAAGAGTTTAAAATGTGGTTTAATTGTTTTAGTTTATCCTGTTTCTTTTCTGTCTATTTAATTAAGTTATGAGTTATATTAGACCAGTGGGTATGGGAGGCTCATCCCCATGAGGATGGGCCGCCACGTAGGAGAGGCTTGAAGAGGATGGACCCCTTTATATATATATGTGTATGAATGTCTAGATGTGTGTGTGTGAGGAGAGAGGAAGTTGGCCCGTGAAAACCGGCTGTGGGGGACGATTATGACGGGGCTGGGGGGTGGAGCTGTTGGGGCGGCGACGGGAGGACGGGCCGGAGGACGGAGCCCATACCCTCCGGTCTTAGGAGTTTAGGATTAGGATTTGTTTAGCTATATAGGAATTTTGTAAACCATATTAATAAAAGAGTTACTCTCCAAATTGGTTTTGTTTGTTCTTTAGTATCCTTAGCCTTCAGAAGATCCCAGGGTCTTTCTTGGATTGCGTACAAATTGAGGACCGAGAACAGAACCTGCTGTAGTAATTTCAGGTTGGTCTAGGGTCGGTTCCTCGGTTTTCTTGGATTGGCCTGGGATATGTTCACCCCTAGTTTAGAAGTTAAGGTAGTCATGGCATTTCAGCGCACGTTGTTACATTTTACAAAATGCATTGATTTGGGTTATATTTCGTTTCGTACGGGTCAAGGGGTAAATTGAAAAAAAAAAAAAAAAGGGAACTGGTCAAATGTGTTAAAGCTCACCCAAAGTGTATTGTATATAGATAAAACCTCCTATGTAATTTGTAACCATATTTGATATGCTAGTTAAAAAAAAATTAAGATTTTGGTCTAAAATTGTTTCAGGTCAATCCGATTTGACCTGTACCAAAACAGAGGGATTAGTTTATGTTAACGTGACGTATTATACACGTTTTTTGTAGGGTCTGGTTGGATGTACTATTTTGTAATTTTTATTCAAACAGCTATCAACACTGGGATAAGCATAGGAGCAATCTTGCTTGCAGGGCAATGCCTTCAGGTATGATAAAAGTCCAACAATATAACCATTAAATCTTACTCGAAAACACTTTAGATTGCTCTGTTAACATTCGTTTGTTTCCGTTTAGATAATGTATTCGGCTGTTTCTCCTGACGGGCCCCTTCGTCTATGGCAATTCATAGCAATGGTGACAATGGTGATGATGGTTCTTTCTCAGTTACCGTCTTTTCATTCTCTTAGGCATGTCAACTTGGCTTCACTTTTCTTGAGCTTAGCCTATACATTCATTGTTGTTTTTGCTTGTATCCATGCAGGTATAAGTTTCTACCTTGTCTAAATGGATGGGTCAGACGGGTTAGGTAACGAGTCAAATCGGGTCAGGTATAGTGATTGTCAAAATGGGTCGGGTCAGCTTGGGTTGGGTTGACCAAGCCAATTTATATTCAAATTTTGTATAAATATTTAGGTAGTGTTCATTTCATGGAATGTAATTGAATTGAAATTTGCATAGGAATTGGAATTAGAATTTAAACATTCCGATAGGAAGTGGAATTTGTTGGAATTGGAATCTACCGATCTCAGCTTGCTATCCTGTGTGCCAGTTCGGGTCAGCAACGGCTGGGTTGGGTCGAGACGTTTTGGGTCCGTAACGGGTCGGGTTGGTTCAAGACGTTTCAGGCCATTAACGGGCCGGTTCGACTCAAGACGTTTCAGGCCACGTTGGGCTGGGTTGGGTCGAGACGTTTCGGGTCATTATCGGGCCGGGTCGGTTCAATACGTTTCGGTTCATTAACGGGTTGAGACGTTTCGAGTCGTTAATGGGTTGGGTCGGTTAGAGACGTTTCGGGTCGAAACATTTTTGACATCGGTGACCGGTCGAAAATTCCAATGACTTTACTTGAATAACTTCAAAGTTGGGAGGATTTTGAATTCCTTTGGTTTGGTTAAAGGAGTTTGAAGGAATTCATTTCCAATTCCTTTGCTAACCGAACACGATCAAGAATGGAATGGAATTGAGATTCCAATTTCTTTCTTTGTTGAAACGAACAACATAAGGAATGGAATCTAAATTCCAATTCCATCCAGATATTGTGAAACTTGTGAAACGAACACTACCATAGTTCGGGACATTTGACCCGTTCGACCCATTTGATTTGACTTGTTAGATTTGAATATTAACCCAAATCAACCCGTCATGTCCTATGGACATGATTTTGAGGTTAACTATAAACAATTACTGTTTAAATTTTGTATAAATAATTAGTTTGGGATTTTTGACCCGTTTGACCCATTTGACTTGCTAGATACAATCATACAAAACACAACCTAAACCAACCTGTCACTGTCCTACTAACATGATTTTGATTTTTGAGGTTGATGAGAATCAGTTACTAGTTAGTCTGGGACTTTTGACCCATTTGACCCATTTGACCTATTTGACTTGTTAGATGCAAAACATAACCCAAGTCAACCTGTCATTGTCCTACTAACATGATTTTGAGTTTGGGATTTTTGACCCGTTTGACCCATATAACTTGCTATATTTAAAACATAACCCAAATCAACCTGTCTTACCGACATGATTCCAATTGCAGGGGTATCGAAAAATGCACCTCAAAGAGACTATTCACTAGAATCATCAAAATTTTCGGTGGTTATGAGCGCATTCACTTCAATCTCTATAATCGCAGCCATATTTGGAAATGGAATAGTCCCGGAGATACAGGCTACACTGGCTCCACCGGTAACAGGGAAGATGTTAAAAGGGCTTATGATGTGTTACTCTGTGATTTTTGTTACATTCTACTCGGCTGCGGTCTCTGGGTACTATGTGTTTGGGAATAAAGCTAGCTCAAACATTCTTAAGAGTCTTATGCCTGATGAGGGACCCGCCTTAGCCCCAACTTGGCTTCTGGGACTCGGTGTGGTTTTCGTTCTTCTTCAACTCTTTGCCATTGGACTGGTAGCATCTCTTACCTTTTTTAGTGATTGATTACTGTTGTTTCGTCGGTGATACTCATTTGCGTAGTAGTGATTGAACTTATTCAATACGTTCACTTTTAGTTATTTATTTTTTTTACATTTACGTTTTTTATGTTTTAATTCATAAGATTTGTTTTACAACAGGTTTATTCTCAAGTAGCTTACGAGATCATGGAAACAAAATCCGCAGATGTGAATCAAGGGATGTTCTCAAAACGAAACTTAATCCCAAGAATGATCCTGCGATCGCTTTACATGATATTTTGTGGCTTTTTTGCCGCAATGTTGCCATTTTTCGGGGACATTAACGGCGTTGTTGGAGCTCTAGGCTTCATTCCACTGGATTTCATCCTTCCAATGCTTTTATACAACATGACATACAAGCCATCAAGATCTTCATTCACTTACTGGATCAATATCATTATAATGGTGGTCTTTACGGGTGTTGGCTTGTTGGGTTCGTTTTCTTCTGTAAGAAAGTTGGTTCTTGATGCGAGTAAGTTCAAGCTGTTTAGCGACGATGTGGTTGATTGAGGAGAGACTAGACTTCAAAGCACAATGATAGATGAATGATGTACAATTTTTGTTGCAGGAAGTATATATAAACCCTTCTTTTTATACAGGAAATTGTTATACTCCTTCAATTTCAAGATGTTCTCACACCACATAAATTTTGTGACAATTTTTGATATAAAACAAATCAGGTTCATGCTTGTCTTTGCTTAACTTTTGCTATTGTTTTTACTGATGAAACCCAAAATAATTGGAATATTGTTACTATCCCATTTTAAGTGGTTTTTTCTCAAGCTAGTTGAGATTCTCAACATTATCACAACTATGGGCGAAGCTTTTAAGGGGTAGGAGGGGGCGGCCGACCCCCGAACTTTTCTCTCAGTAGTGGAGAGTATGTAGTTTTTGTATAGAATTTTTTGGGTATATACGTTTTCGACCCCCTCAGTTTTATAGAAATTTTTAGGTCCGGTGATTCACAACAAAAGCTCACAACCACACAACATAATGAACACATAGTCATAAATTCTCTGAGAAGAAATGGAGTCCCTCATACTAGAGTTAATAACCCAAGTAATCCTTGTAGTTTGGGTGTTGGGACCCAATCACAACCTAGGGGTTTAACTTTAAACGGTTGAATCTTTTAAGTTATGTAATTTTATTTTATAGCAAGTTTGAAGTATAAAACCAACTTTTGTTACAATCTATTAGTTTATATAAAATGACTATTTTATCTTTTTATAAACTAGATGAACTGCTTATGCAACTTACTTAAAAGAAAAAAAAAAACCCAAACTAGAATTGCCTATGTAACTACATCTATTGAAGATAGAAGATAATATTGAAGATAGAAGCTAATATAACATACCAACTTTATTAGAAACAATTTTATACACTATTATAACACTAATAGAGAGTATGGTAATTTCTTACTTACCATACTCTCGGATCTCATAGAAGACCACCGATGATAGCCCATTGATTTTATTTAAGACGTAATAAATAGAATACTTTTCATTTGATTTCTTCAACTATTGATAAGAATTTAAAAGTCAAGTTTTATTTAAAGTAACTAGTTTAAGAACCCGCGAGTTTCACGGGTGGCTTAACACAAACATATAATATTTATTGGCATTGAGATGAACTTTGTAATGCCACGTGCTCACTACTAACGGAAACTTACTTGAATTATCAACTTCATGTCCTGTTACCTGTCGGAAGAAAAAAAAAGAGAAAAATTAACGATAACAAAGAAAATAAAATGAGTAAGTTCTTGGAGAAAAATTAACCATAACTAAGAAAATAAAATTAACGATAACTAAGAAAAAAGTACCGAATATATATGTCCCCACTTCACTAACAGAAGAATAAAAGAAGCAATTTATCAATCTACCAAAAAGCATCAGGAATCTTACATTCTTACATGTTTCTGATCACATTTTGAGAACCTAGCACATACTTAGATAACCTAAAAAACCGTTTCAATATACATGCGCACGAGTGACCTTAGTGTCAAAAATAGAATACTTAAAGAAACCTCATAAATAACAAACAATATATGTAACCATCTAAGTAGGAGTGCATTCCCTTGTAAATAAATAAATAAATAAATAAATAAAAAACTGTCGATCCAATCATCGCAGACAAATGTTTGAAACTCAATACTGCCCCGTGCGCGATACAAAACGTCACGCATATGAAAAATGATATCATCTACAATCAAGGAATTCTAACGCTTTAGCCGAAGGTGTTAAACCATGTTGAGAAAGGTACTCGGGATTACAGAACTTGCTTAAATGCCTCATCCCACTATCACACAAAATTGTTACAATAGTATGACCCGGGCCCAATAATGTCGCTAGTCTCATTGTTTCAACACAGTTCATTGCTGAAGAACTTCCAATAAAAAGCCCATCATTCTTCAATAGGATTCTGATCAATGAAATGAAGCATTAGATTTGGAAATAAGAATTAAAATGATTTATTATTATTTTTTAAATAAAAACAATTTAGGAGACTGTAAGTTTATATTAGTGTGATTACCCCTCAAAATGTAACTCATTTCAACTGTAATCAATGTTTGATAATTGGCCCGTCTAACTCATCCGACCAGTTTTTAATTTTAGTCAATGTTTGAGATTTGGCTTGTTTGACCCGTTGGAGACAACTATAACCCAAACTGACTTGTTTATGGATAAACGGGTTGAAAGCGCCACCTCTAGTGGCAAGATTGGTGGGTCGTGTGACGATCGATATAGGTTAGATAGATCATTTCAGTATGGGTTAAAATTGCCCAAGACGAGTTGACCCGGAAACTTATTTTTGCTCTTTCTTAAAAATAAATAAATTTTCAACCTATTTAACCGGTTCCCATTTTATAACTTTTTTAGCCGTTTTAAGATGAACATAACCTAATCGGCCCATTTAAGTAAACGGATTGAAACTGTCACCTCTACTACAAACTAATACAGGTATAAAGCATAGATATTAAGTGCTACATGGCATAATTACCTAAGAATATAATTTTTCTTGGAGATACAGATCGATTGCGTACCTAGACATTTCGACAGCTTCAATATCAGTATCTTTAAAAGCTCCATCAAGTTGAGCCATTTTAAAATTTTCTGTTCATCTATTAATCCCAATTCCTTCGGTTATAGTATCAAATGGATTCTTTAATCTCTTTACTTCAGCCTCTTATTTTGTGTACATCACTCCCCTTGTAACCTTGTTAAACAAACCGGAACCAGGTGGGTCCGCAAATAAGGAACTCAACATACTAACACAAATAGCATAGTTGAACAGATGTATAACTAACAGAACTGAAAACTCAAAAATTAATCTGATACCTTCAACTTTTGATAATATAGTCTTCTTCTTTGTCAACAAAAAAAAAAACGAACTGAACCTCTCAACCTACTGTTCCAACAACCAACAACCACACAAAATCTCCTTCTTCCTTCGACAACTCACTACCAGTATAGCTTACGAGTCCGACCTGAAACCTGACCCAAACTGTTTAAGATCCCACGAGTTTTGCGGGTGGCTTAACACAAACATATAATATCTACTGGCATTGAAGCCCATGTATGAACTATACCAGTCTTTAGATACACCAATAAGAGGTGCTAGTGTCCACTTCAATGTAACGTACTGTAGTATCATGTGAGGATATTGCCTTCTTTTGTCAATGACTCGTATAGAACCTTCATGCCCTGTTCAGATGAAAGTTTTAGAAAAAAATGTAAGCAACATAAAATATGAAAATAATCTAGCTTAAAGATTGCTTCTTATGTCATAAACCTGAGTCGATATTGTCTTTGATATTATGCCAATTATGCACTATACAGTATTATTGTAAGCCAGTTCTTCGCTCATACCGCCTTTTATATACCTTCTAAACAAAGACTCGACAATACCATGCACCGCACTAAGTAAAATACCTAATATTTACCAAAAAGAAAACAAATTTATCATACTGAATATGTCAAGGCCTTGATTTTAAAAGACATGAGGCGCTCCGAGATGTTTAGGTCCCAAATGTCAAGGCTGGAGGTGTACAACCAAAATCTACATATCAACCTTCTTCAATCTTAATTCTTACCAAACTTGGGACCCACATGTGCATGAGGCGACACCTATTGCTTTTTAAAACCAAAGGACTACTATACAAAGTCAATTGAAAAAAGGCTCACCTCAGTGGCTCTTCCATCAACATCCTGTACACACGTACAATATTTCTTCATTTAAATATCTCACAAGATATATACAGAATAAAGAAGAAATGCAACCTGGTGAACAGCAAAACTTGCATTGATTCCAGCTCCATTTATTTCTTTTCCTTGAACATACAACCTCCTAACAGATGGACCCATTCCTTTGGGATGTACAACAACCACACTTATGTTCTTGGGGAAATCAAGAACAACTTATTGCAGATGACCAAGAAAGAACCCATGGGATAACCCAAGTATGTTGTTTGGCTTCATGTGTGAAAAGATTTTCTCGTAGTTATCCGCTTGCATTAACTACAAAATCACATCAGCTCAATGATCTTATACTTAAGAGACTATACATTGGTCAAAACGTGCCAAACCAACAAACCCGAGCTGAACCAGAAATCAATAATAAAACCAAGTCACTGCCAATGATAGCCTCATAAATATTTCCAAAGGCACCGGTTTCTTCAGTAAGTCTAGTAGCATACAGTAGTTATGAAGATCACATACGTGGTAATATATCTTAAATAAGTAAAGCTCAAAGGGTTAACTGGCCTAAAATGACACATATATCCAATTGGTATTAATGGCAAATTGCATGAATTGAAGGTAAACTAATTAAAACCAACATAAAATAAAAAGTGGGTCCTCTACCTATCAAAGCACAAACAAAATAACAGTAAAATTTTAAGAATAATAATAAATTTGTAGCAGTCCATTAATTCAACGTTATCACATTCAAGTAATACTGAACTAAATAAGCTTGAGACTATCATGCTTGTAGTTTCGCTATATATATTTTTTTCTAAAACAAACCATTTCAACTCGAACCCATTATGATTAGCTACCTCACACTTCAAATTCAACCCAAATCCATTTCGGGCAGAAACTAATTTGACCCAAACCAGTTAGGACCTGTTACTTGACCCTACCCGACTCTTTCAACCCAAACCACTTCGAACATAATCCATGTTTCATTCGAACCTATTACAATCAGTCACTCGACCCGATTCTTATACATAAAAATACCCAATGTTGAAGTAACCAAAACCAGTTTGACAAACCCCTAGTCTACAATTTAGAAGTCAAATAATTAGTTCATCTCAAAGTGCTCTATGAGTTCATATATTTGCAAAAATTTTGGAACATGTATATTTGATATGTGTGAACACTTCAAAAGGTTAACAAAATGAATTATTTAATTATATTTATGTTTACCCTGAGCTTACCCGAAATCGCAAAAACCATCGTTATAAAATTAGAAAAAAGTCCAAAATAAGAGCAACAATAACCATAGAGATAAACATTAGGCGATTTCCAATAAACAACAATTAAGAAAGCTAACCTTCACCAGCCACAAAATATAACACCCCGTGTTTTCGAATGTCAAAGTCAAAGTCAAAGTCCAAGTCAACTTTGACTTTCTTTGACTGTAAATAGTCTATTTTATATTTTATATTTTATTTGTATTATGTGGAGTAAGTGTTGTAATCAGAAAGAATCGAAGTAATCGAATGTTTTAACGCGAACCGATTTACGACTGTGAATAGTAGGAAGTAACAATGCGATAAAGTTAACTAATCAATAATCAAACCGATCTAACTATCATCGAACTCGAATCTCGAATTACGCGAACTTTGGTTGTTATTATACGTGTGTGTGTGCCTTTTGTGTTACCTATGCGTGTTTACTTTATGTTTTGTGTTTCGTGTGGTGATCAATCGAAACTCGAACCGAAACTCGAAACTCAAACCGAATGCAATCGAAATCGAATTACGACAAATGGTAACGTTAGGATAGGGTGAATTATAGATGATTGTATGTTAGATATAGTAGTTGGGACTGAAAGTAATTTGAATAGGAAACTCTATCGTACTCGTACCGTCTTCGATCGAAATCGAAATATCGAAAAATCGTCGCACCGAACACTCGAACCAGGCTGCTATTCGATCAGGCTGTCAGCCGATCGAACAGCCTAGCCGATCGAACAGACTGTTCGATCGAGCAGGCTGTCCGATCGGGATGCCAGCCGATCGGCCAGCCCTTTCCTCTTTTGGAGCCTATAAATAGGGCTGTCATTGTCACTCTTTACCACTTTTGGAAAGCTCTGACCGACCAGCCCGTGCTCCTCTTCTTTTCTCAGATTCCTTCGATTCCGGTAAGTTTCCATCCTAAATCTTGTACTTTGTTGATCAAAACATGCTCCTACACCTTTCTATCTTTCGAATCTTGATTTTTAACCGTGAAATCACCAAGATCTAAGCATTCTTGGATGATGTCATCATGGTGTTCTTCAAGAACACCATGTTTTCGCTTCAATCCACCATGAATAGCTCGGATCTAACCGATTTCCACATAAACAAGCTAAGATCTACCGAAGATCTAAACATTCACACGATGTGAAGGATTGAAAGAAGGAATTTCAACGTTCTTTCAACTCTTTTACACTCAATGCCTTCAAACCGGTAGAAGCGGAGCTTGAGTCAACTCACCAAATATTCTAGTGGATGAGTGGTTCAAGATTCGGATTCTATCTACGAGGTTCACCGATTTCGGGTTAAACATTAAACTAACCGTTCCGAACCGTTCACTGGCCGGATTTGGGTGATTCCTGTCCGAACAGGTAAAACAAGTAAGAATGGAAGTTCCATGGTTTAGCTCGTTGTCAAACTACCTCGATATAACGTCAAATAACCAGAACAGCCAGGTGTTAGACGAACAGGCCGACCAGGTCAGGATGCTGGCCGAACGGTTAGGCTGTTCGAACGAACAGCCCAACTGATCGAACATGCCAGCCGATCGACCGGGCCAGCCGATCGGCTAGCACGTGGCCCCACAATTTGACAAGCTCATGAGGTATGGTATTGAACGAAGTAATGTCCGATAGAACAGTTGTTCGTCAAACATTACTCCTCGGATCATGAGATACTACGCTTCAACACTTAGTCGATTTTCAATTCGTTTGTTGCATAGGAATGCCACCCGATCGAGTATGCTATTCGATCGAGTAGGCTGTTCGATCGAGTGACATCCTGATAAGGACTACTACTGGAGTTCCTAGCCGATCGGGTATGCCGACCGATCGAACGGATCGTTCGATCGATCGACCTGAAAGGTAAGAACACTTCAGTGTTCTCAAATACTACAACGAAAACTTCAAAAGTTCAAATCCTCACACACAAACACATTGAAGGGGTAAGGTCCCAAAAACCTCACAAAAGAGATATGGGACCATACCACCAACCGGTCTTTCAACCCTTCTAACCTTGCGCGGCTGCGTACTGGTCTTACAGAAGGAAGAAAGAAACTAACAAGCGATAGTTACGCGCCCAAAGGGAAACCTGAACCTTTGCGCTATCTTCCATTTAACAAGGGATCGAAACCCGGAGATCAATATGTCCGCCCAAATATCCAGACCAGGATATTATTTTACCCAGGCTTAGGATCTATCCAACTGTGTGCACACTGTAAGGTGCCACACCAGATTACAGCAGTAATCTTCTAGAAGAAATACCATCATGCACCACCCAGACGGTTATAACCGTCTGGACACGTGTCACCATCACAAACATTCCTGAAATCACAACGATAGCATGTGATCGAAGAATGATCTCCACTTGGATCACTTTCCACGTGGCAATTCCCTATCCATAGGATCAAGTCACGATCCGTGTGCACCCACGTCAGATCAAAGCAACTTAACGAAGAGTAAAGAGACTTAACGGAAGGAAAGATAACCGCTACGGTGTTAGCATCTTCCGTTATCTTTTCAATAACAGATTTTCCCTCCCAAACTCTTGGTTATAAATAGGAGAATACTTCAGGTAAAAATTCAGATCCAATTTCACTACTAAAACACCTTTATCTTCTCCATACAAATACTTATTCTCACACCGGAGTCGGGTCAAGGAGAGAACCCTCTTCTCCCCTTGACGAGGCTAACGGTACTCTGTTTTGCAGAATCACCGGAGAAGGAGCTCGATTACCACTGAACCAATTGAGAGAGAACTAACCCTTTATGCGGATTCAAACCCCCTAGATATCTCGGTTCCGACCATTTATCTAGTGTTTCTTCATTGGCGCCCACCGTTTTCTCAGTTTTTCTAGTTTCTATCTCGTTTCGGTTCAGTTCATTTTCATTTTTCTGTTTTTGCACATGGCAGAAAATTCATCTTCTCACCGACAGCCTGGTCCTCGACCAAATGTCGGAAACAATTTACCAGTCGAAGGGATGGTTGAAGAGGCCTCAGACGATAACGAGGTCCAATCTAATGGAGCAAATAACCCTGTTACTCCAGGGATATTTCCCACAAATCCCGCCCAATCAATTCTACCACCGGGGGAAACTCCGATATCATGGTATGTCCGGTCACAAGGAGCATTAAATGCAGTATATACACAATTGTGTGCTCAAACCGCTCCCGTAACACAATCGCGAAGGCCGGGATCTAGAGCTCATGCTTCCCAGCGAGAAGAATCAACGTATGATGGAACAAACAGCTATCAGAGACAACACCATGAGTCACAGCCTCGTCAAAGGCAATCAGTTCATGATAGGTTGGGTTCCCATTGGGATGCTCACACCGATGAATCCGACCAAACGTATCGTTTGAGCGCCAACACCAGCGTATTCAACAGGCTGCACCCAAACTCTAACAAATCCAGGCCTCGAGCGGTTTACAACCCTGAGGCAGAGCATAATTACGACTTAGTTTACCGCCCTGCAGAAGCAGCGGAGAACTCGAAGTTTATACTGGAAATAGCTTTGGCTCCGTTAGAAAGGGCAAAATTATCATCTAACGTCGGCAAATTCAATGGGTTAACTGATCCTGACGATCATCTGAGAGTCTTCACCAGCGCAGGTTTGGTCGGCGGTTGGACTCTTCCGCTTTGGTGTCATTTGTTTGTTCAAACATTAACGGGGCCAGCGCGAATCTGGTTTGATAATCTACCAACGGGGCAAATCGAGTCATGGAAAGACCTGCGCCAAAAATTCTTAACACACTTCAGCCAGCAAAGGCGCTCCATGCGGGATACGTCCGATGTCATGAACATATGGCGTCGAGATGATGAAAATCTGGAAGATTTTATAACCAGATATAATAAGGAAGTATTGGAGATCGGTGGTGTCCACGAACAGCTAATCCGTGCTCAGTTTAAGTACGCGGTTAGATGTGACGACATGGTCAAAGTGCTATCCGGAACAGAAGGCCTCCCCAAGAGTTGGGAAAAGATAATGGCGGCGGCCAAGGTTTACGCATAGACGGAGAAAAACCTTACTACAAACAGACCACCACCACCACACAGCAGGCCCACAGACTTAAGTACAACGGGCGAGCGAAGATTCAAGAAATCATGGCGCGAGTCATCTGGAAGTCGCTCCTCTGAAGACGCTCGCGCAACGATTAACAGACTCTCTGCTCAGAGAGATAACAAGCATGAAAACAGGGAGAGGCAGTGGACCCCACTGACAAAGACCCCGGCGGAAGTCCTGAGTACCGAGGATTATCAGTTTAAACCGCCAATCCCGATGAAGAGTAAACGTGGTCAGGACCTGGCGCAGTACTGCGAATATCATAAGGATACTGGACACACCACAAACAATTGCATTTCCTTGCGCACCGAGATAGAGAAAGCCCTCAAAAATGGGGAGTTTACGCATCTACTCCAGAATATGCGCAAGGAGATAAAGCAAATCACCCGGGGAGAAGAAACCTCCAACAAACGGGCCAAGACTTAAAGGACTCTGCAGATTTCCCCGCAGGAAAAAACGTCAAAAATGGCAAAACTACCAGGGAGTAAGTTAAGTTCCATCTAATTATTAAGACCTTGTAATGCCTCTGCGCTTTATCCATGAATAAAAATTACAAAGTTTCTATCATTTGTATTTACAAAATGCATGCAATTTCTTTTTAGTAAGCACGAAAACATTATGGTAGTATAAAATAAGCTCCATTCGCGGTCGGTGATTACTTCACAAACGACCATAAACTCCACGCACGAGCTTCATACCAACTTCATTCGCCTTACTTAAGTAAAAGCAATTGTACTCATGCAAAATATTGTAAAGGCATTCAAACAAATAGAAACATATTACTTTCAGCGTACAAATACGCCCTGACAAGATTCAAACACGGCAGTGTTTCGAGCTTTACGAACAGCGCAACAAAACAAGGATATACATCCTACAAAAAGAAAAGGGGGAAAACACAAATTGTTCAGAAACAAATTTCACCCTACTCTAAATCTTCTTCCTCATCAGGGAAGACTTCTTTAAGCTGCGCTACCGGATCGTCCGACTGCAGCGCTACATTTATCAACTCCATAACTGGGAGTTGTAAGTTATTAAACTCCGCCTTCATAGAAGCAAGCGCGGTCGCAGTATCTACACCAAAAGTAGCAGACTTGCTATCATCCCAAGTAACTTTCAGCGCACTCGTTACATGTTGGGAGCATTCTGCATAACCTTGCGCATAACCATCCCGCCGCGCAGCAACCACTAAATCCGCAACAGTTTTATCCAGCTCTTTAGAGTTTAATACAGATTCAGCAACCTATGAAACCAATCAACAGCGGTTAAAACAAAGAAAAGAAGAAAGAGCCAACGCAAGCGCATATATAAGGTAGGAACTTACACAGGCAATCCCACGATCCTTCAGCCAGGTTAAGTCGTTCCTTAAAGGCTCCAGCTCGCTCTCTGCTGAAACCCGCGCCATCTCTGACTGTTCCAATTTCTCTTCGGTCGCAGTCAAGCGGCGAGAGGACTCGGCATGTTCAGAACGCGCAAGCTCCAGGTCCTTTTTCAGTTGTTCCTGGTCAGAAACCAAAGCAGTAAGTTCCTCTAGTTCCTTATCCCTAATGGCAAGAGTGCTTAAAGCTTGTACCTCCCGTTGCTCGCTACGTTCCCTATGAGAACGCGCTTCTGCCAACAAAACCTCCAAATCAGTTTTCTCTTTCTTCAATCTCTCAACCTCCGCATCTTGATTCTTCAGCTTTTCAACATCAGCTTTGAGGTTATTTATAATAATACGAAGATTTGCCTTCTTCGCATTATCCTTTTCACAAATCTTCCTCCAGTTTTTTCGTTCTTCAGAAAGAAGAGCAGCTTCAGCCTCGGCCTTTCTCTTCCAACCAGCAACAGACCATTCCTCAGTCTTCCGCTCAGCCTCAAACTTGGCTTGATCATCTTTTAGTTTCGCCATCAATTGGGCCAGACGTTTCTCATCATTGGAGAATTTCTTCTGAGCCGCCACGAAAGATTTCTGCTCCTTATGCATATTATACCACTCCCGAACAATACGGTGGGTGGTAGAAACATGAGAGGCGGTCTCAGCAATGTAAGACTGATAGGCCTGATCACAAGATCGGCTTTCCTGAAACTTGACCTCCCCAGGCGGAAATATCCCCTGCAGCCAATCTTGGCACACATGCCAGTCCGCAAAATTATCTCCCTTCTTCAAATTCCAGACAGGAGCGTGAAGGTCAGCAGCATCTTTCTCCGAATAGCTCCGATAGTAATAATCTCCCAAAGTCTCCTCTGGACGGATGGGAGATTGCTTACTAACACCAGCTGATGAGTCTTGTTCTTCAACTGTTGTCCTCTCAACATGCTCCGGCGTAGTATCTGAAGGAGCAGGAGTAGGAATTTTTTCGGTTGACCCTCTCCCTTGATCTTGAGTAACCACCTCAGGAGCCGAAGGATTATCCGTATCATCCACCTTACCTAGGCCAGCATCAGCAGGCCTCTCGATTTCAACAGGCTTCTCCGCATCATCATCAGCGCCTTCTGCAGCGTTCGATTGAACAGTTGCAGAAGCATGCGGAGGAGTAGGAGGAAGTTCTTCATGCACCACAGCTTGAACGTCTGTGGGAGTTGGAGCAGCAGGAGTTACTGTAAAAGTAAAAATCCATAAAAATCTAACCTGTAAAAAGGAAACAAGAGAAGATGCTGCTTACCAGGAACAGTTTCCGTAACAAAAGCATCAAGATTCCCCCTTCGAGTAATCTTCTTTCTTTGAATCTTCTTAGGAGGCTGATCCTCCGCGTCAGTATCAGTTTGTTTTCTCTTGCTCGCTCCTCTTTGCACCAAATGCTCAGGACAAGATTCCAAGTCAATTGGATCATCTGGGTTGGAGGGAGGAATATCAGCAGAATCTTTCGGTTCTGGTTTCGGTCGCCGAATAGTAACTGCAGGCGTAAGACCCTCCAAAATATCAGAAACCACCACATAATCACACTTGTCAGAAGAATGGCGCATACCTTTCTTCTCAACATTTTTAACTTTGAAAGATTGAGTCTTTCCTGCATCACCTTTCTTGGGCGCAACATTACTAACCGTAGCGCGCCTTTTCCTCTCAGGGCCTACGCCCAAGTTTGACAACTCACCTATAAAGCGCAAAGAACAATTAAGGCGCGAGTAAAAAATTAAGACGGACAGTGTGCACAATCTTACCTGTGCTAGCAGCAGGAGGATCAGCCAAATCTGCGTCCCGCGGAAGAGAAAAATTCCTTGCAATACGATCATACCAAAATTCTTCATCAGGATTTTTCTTAATGGTGCTCATTCTCCCCCCTTCTCTTTTGTAGGCAACAACATACAGTGAAACAACTGCAAGAGAAAGAAGACAGGCTCAAAAAAAAAAAGAGAGAGAGAAGAAGAAAAGAAAAACTTAAACCATACCATGGCCCCCCTCTGTGTATACAGGCTTGTCGTCCCGATCCATCTTCCAGTTTAAACTCATCCCAGCCCCAACAAGGGCTTTCTCCGGCAAAGCAATATTAGATACCTCCTTCAGATCCTGGTACCAAGTTTCCTCATAAGGGGTCCGGAGTGTTTCAATAGGAACATCTTCTTTTCCCCTCAACACCATCCTCACCGGAATCACTCCGGCCTTGATAAAGAAGAATTTCTGTTTCCAATCATGGAAAGATTTCGGAGGATTGAGCAAAATCTTCTTTGCAGTAGCTCTCTGAACAAAAGAGTAAAACCCCTGGGTACAGTGCATTTGATGAAATACCCTAAATCGAGGAACGGTCGGCTCAATATTCATAGTCCGACACACGAACTCAAAGTGTCGAACCCTGACCATACCAATAGGATGCAGTTGAGAAAGATGAATATTATAAAATATAAGGATGTCAAGAAGAAACGTCGTTGCAGGTAAACGGAAGTTGCCATCACAGAAAAAATCCCAAAAGAGGGTAATATACCCAGACGGAGCATCGGCCGCTGTCTGCCCTTCTTCAGGGTACAGAGCACCCCAACTTTCCGGAAACATAAGATTCCGAATCAAACCGTCAAAA
The DNA here is from genome assembly GCF_002127325.2 of Helianthus annuus. NCBI lineage: Eukaryota > Viridiplantae > Streptophyta > Magnoliopsida > Asterales > Asteraceae > Helianthus > Helianthus annuus. The sequence goes on from NC_035439.2 coordinate 15,638,837, forward strand.
GACCCCCTCGGCCACTTCAATGGTGGAAGTTCAGTAGACATCTCTTCAGCAAGACCCTCTTGATGTTCTCCGATCGACATAAACAAAGGAAGAACAAATTTTTATTTCAAAAAAAAGAAAGGAAGGGGAAAAGTTTCAACGAAACAATGATGGCAATAGGAGGTTACCCAAACGTTATATACTTATCGCAATAAATAGCATCGGGAACCGTCATAGCAATTTTTTCGGATATCACAGTCCCTCAGAAGAGCAGAAAAAGTACACACGCGCGTGAAAGGCACGGATAACAGCATGTACCTGACAGTGTCAGCTTGATCTACAGCCCTAGCTGTACCATCCTATAAAGACAAAGGATTTTCAAAATCCTCAAAATAAAATGGAGCCTTCTCATAGAAGATTTCTCACTCAAAAACATCTCTCTCTCCTAAGTCCAGTGCTCCACTTATTTGCATAAGTACAACACTAGACTGGGGGGACTTGAAGGGGTAAGGTCCCAAAAACCTCACAAAAGAGAGATGGGACCATACCACCAACCGGTCTTTCAACCCTTCTAACCTTGCGCGGCCGCGTATTGGTCTTACAGAAGGAAGAAAGAAACTAACAAGCAATAGTTACGCGCCCAAAGGGAAACCTGAACCTTTGCGCTATCTTCCATTTAACAAGGGATCGAAACCCAGAGATCAATATGTCCGCCCAAATATCCAGACCAGGATATTATTTTACCCAGGCTTAGGATCTATCCAACTGTGTGCACACTGTAAGGTGCCACACCAGATTACAGCAGTAATCTTCTAGAAGAAATACCATCGTGCACCACCCAGACGGTTATAACCGTCTGGACACGTGTCACCATCACAAACATTCCTGAAATCACAACGATAGCATGTGATCGAAGAATGATCTCCACTTGGATCACTTTCCACGTGGCAATTCCCTATCCATAGGATCAAGTCACGATCCGTGTGCACCCACGTCAGATCAAAGCAACTTAACGAAGAGTAAAGAGACTTAACGGAAGGAAAGATAACCGCTACGGTGTTAGCATCTTCCGTTATCTTTTCAATAACAGATTTTCCCTCCCAAACTCTCGGTTATAAATAGGAGAATACTTCAGGTAAAAATTCAGATCCAATTTCACTACTAAAACACCTTTATCTTCTCCATACAAATACTTATTCTCACACCGGAGTCGGGTCAAGGAGAGAACCCTCTTCTCCCCTTGACGAGGCTAACGGTGCTCTGTTTTGCAGAATCACCGGAGAAGGAGCTCGATTACCACTGAACCAATTGAGAGAGAACTAACCCTTTATGCGGATTCAAACCCCCTAGATATCTCGGTTCCGACCATTTATCTAGTGTTTCTTCACACATCCTTCACAAGGAAGAAACAATCCACTCGAACAGTCCAGCCGATCGAGCCTACCGGGCGATCGAACAGGCTGTCCGAACGAATTGTCCAGCCGAACGAACAACCCACTCGATCGAACCAACTGTTCGATCGACCAGGCTGTTCGACCCACTTACACTTGTTTCCACTTTACGTGTTATTCATCGTTATGCTATCGAACTGTCCAGGCTAACTCTACTCTCAAGCGCTCCCTTCAATCCATCAATCAACCGCTGTGAGTATACTCGATCCCTTTTTGCTTTTAGCACTTTTGGGTGTTACATACGTTACTTATCAAAACCACTATCGAACACACTACTCAATTGTTTGAACGCTAACCGAATTTCATGTATTACGTGACTAAATGAATGCTTGTTGATTGTGTTTACACGTGGAATGCTGTCTACCTGCCTTAACGACGTAGTACTATAGTTTGGACTCAGCACCCGTTTACACGGGGGTTGTTAAGGACAATTACTTGCATGGATTACGGTGGTAATCATGTATTGCGAACCGTCTCGGACGGTCAACCCGCAGTCACTGGTATCGAGAGGTCCATGTCGATAATTAACATGCTTCGTTTTCTTCTATATACGTGCTGGTTATGCGTAAACTATTTCGAACTCTATATGCTATTATCAAACTTGTATGCTCACCTTTACATTATATGTATTGACTTTATTTTAACGTATGTGACAGGCAATTAGGATGCTTATCTGCTAGGAAGGCGAGCTAGGAATAAGCGTCTAGAGCATAGTTGTCTGTAGATCTTGCAGATCGAGTCTCTAGAAGCATTGAACAATATTTATTTTATTTAAAATCTAAGTTGTCGGAACAGAATATTTGACTAGATGCTTGTCTGTAATAACTTGTTTTATTGTTTGGGATACGGTATGGGACGTATCATTTAAACTAAATAGTAATGAAGGTTGTTATGGAAACTTCTGGACAATCTGTTTCGCTCAGTGCCATGCCCCGATGATTCCGCCATCGGTTGGGGTGTGACAGATTGGTATCAGAGCCATAACTATAGGGAATTAGGCAGCACACGACCTAGTCCGGGTCGCTGTCTTAGAGACCTAGACTATAGTCAGGAACCAACAGACCAAGCTTAGGTATGCTATATTCCGATATTCTTTGCTATCACTACACTCGAATTTTCGAATAAAATCAAGCGGTTTGGTCAGGATTAGGTGTGAAAACCGCAAACTTCCGACTAAATTACTTGATCAATGCTGATTTTATCAATTTATCAATGAATTCCTCATTATTTTCCATAACGAACGAGGAGAATTATACCAAATCAGGAGTGAAATCCATATTTTGATGAATAATCTCCTCAAATTTTACTAAAACAAGGAAGAAATTGCTAAGCCAGGGGTGAAACCCGAACCTTGGCAACTTATTCCAACTTTTACTCATCTCACCAAAGCCTCAACGGACTCCAACGACCTGAACTCACGAGTATGACCTAGGGAATACGGGTTGAATGCCCAAGAATCGAGGCAGAAACACGATCTCGAAAAGTTGGAAAGTGACGACAAGTCGATTATGAATAGTCGAATCGCTTTGGGTAGTCAATGTCTAGTAGCCGCAGACAATTTACTTCTCGATTTTATGTGTTTCGATTCTGAGCCCGCAACCGCAGACTCTGATAATTCGTCGATTCTATGTGTTTTATGTGTGATTACCTGTTTATGTGTTTATTTTGATGATTCGTTCGATTTTTGCTATCACTTCGATCAACACACACGACTCGCATTGCTCTTCTATCTCAAAACGGTAACAAGTCGCTGCAATTCTAGACGACACTATGCTAGGATATACGCTATACTATGTTGTACTCGACATGCTATACGAATATGTGATGCTATTCGATATACTACACGCGATCGCTATATACGAACGACACGCGAGCCTTGAATGATAGGATCTTGAGGCTGTCAGAATGCTATATGTGCTTATAGGAGAACCTCGTGCTTAGTGCTTCTGTGTTTAAATGTGTATGTGCTTCCGTGCTTACGTGTCTCTGTGCTTTACGTGCTTATGTGCTTCTGTGATTTCGTGAATCTGTGGTTATGTGCCTACATGTTTATGTGATGCGTGTTTCGACATGTTCCTAAGCTTTAGCAAGTAGTAAACGTGTGAGGTGAGATTCGATTTGTTGTGTCTGAGACATACGATGATGTCTTTGCAGACCATGTCGTCATCTGGACACCGAACCCCACTCACTCGCCAAGAGAAGAGAGACAGGCGTCTCGCTACTATCATCGCCAAGAGCGTGGCAAAAGCTATGAGCGATGTCTTTGAAAACGCCAGCAAGTCGTCTGAAGAGTCGCGAATCGATGCTCCTAAGGATACCAGCAAGACTGGGTTCAGCTTTAAACAGTTCAAGGCATGCGGACCAAAGGAATTCACCCCAGCTATGTTTCAATGGTTCGATTCTATCGAAGTCACTCTGCGCCAAAGCGGCTGTCCGGAAAATCTCCGCACCCTCAATGCTACAAGCGTCTTCCAGTCCCGAGCTTTAGACTGGTGGACGGCCGAACGAAACAAACGCGGGAATGATGCAGCTTATGAGCTGACATGGAAGGAGCTGAAAGCCATCATGATGGACGAATTCTGCCCTCCCCATGAACGCCAAAAGTTGGAGGACGAGTTTTGGAACATTAAGCAGAAGGATGGAGATAACACTGCCTTGACTGCACGCTTTAAACAGCTCAGCATCATCTGTCCTGATCAGGTCAAGACGTCAGACATGGCCATCAAGAAGTATATTCGAGCTCTACCTGATTGTGTTGCCGATTTCGTTCATGCTGCCAAGCCATCATCGATTGAAGAGACCTACCTGCTTGCCGCTGAGATCAATGACAAGCGGGTAAAGTTTGATTTTTGGGATAAGCATACCAAGTCTCTGCACCAAGCCAACGCCACGTCAACCGTCGACACCACCACTGCTCAACCCTCCAAGTCGTCAAGAAGAAAGAAGAAGCACAATAACAACAGCTCCAGCAACAAGAACCGTGCGGTGACAACGACTGCTGCCCCTCTGCAAGCCGTATCGGCACAACAGCAGTCTCACCACCGACAAGCTCCAGTGATCAATGCGCCGCCAGCTAAGCGTGCTTACACAGGTCCCCACCCACTCTACCCTACATGCTCATACCATCATCCGGTGGGAATCGCCTGTCGTTTCTGCGCCCATTGCAATCTTTATGGGCATTTCACTGCGAATTGTCGCTATGGTCCCCGACAAGCCCCAGTTCAAGCCGCCGCTCATCAAGCTCTACTTCCAGCCCCTCAAGGACAACCAGCAGCTCAAGCACCCGCGATCAATGCTCGAGTCTGCTTTGCATGTGGTGATCCTAACCACTTTGCAAACATGTGCCCGAACCGGGTTGTGAAACAAGAACCCCAGCAGCAGCAGCAACAGCAGCAGCCTCAGCAGCAACAGTAAGCACCCCGTGCCAGAACCTTTAACATCAATGCTTGTCAAGCCCAGGCTGACAACAACGTGGTTAATGGTACGTTCCTTGTGAATGGTATTTATGCATCATGTTTGTTTGATACTGGAGCCGATAACTGCTTTGTGTCGTTTGAATTCGAGAAGCTCCTTAATCGTAAGCGTTCTTATCTCCCCTCGTCATTCGAAGTCGAAGTTGCTACTGGAAGAACCGTCGCTGTTAACTCTGTTCTTCGTGATTGTACCGTAGAGCTCAACAATCACATCTTCCCTATCGACCTTATTCCGATGCAACTCGGAAGTTTTGACGTCATAGTACGCATGGACTTTCTTCGCGAAAACCATGCTGAAGTCGTGTGCTTTGAGAAGATGATTCGATTCTCTCTTGCGAATGGTCTCAAACTTATGTCATGCGTCCAAGCTAGCAAGTATCTCCGCAAGGAATACAACGCTTTCTTGGCCAACATTGTTGTAGCGGAGAAGGAAAAGAAAAAGAAGGTTGAGGTCAAAGACGTCCCAGTGGTTCATGAATTTCCTCAGGTGTTCCCTGATGATCTTCCTGGATTACCGCCAAGTCGTGATATCGACTTTCGTATCGACCTTATTCCTGGAGCTAACCCTGTTGCTAAAGCCCCTTATCGACTCGCGCCATCCGAAATGAGGGAACTCTCGAATCAACTCCAGGAGTTACTTGAAAAAGGCTTCATTCGCCCGAGCACCTCTCCTTGGGGCACGCCAGTCCTTTTCGTCAAAAAGAAGGATGGGTCGTTCAGGATGTGCATCGACTATCGGGAATTGAATAAGCTGACCATCAAGAACCGTTACCCTTTGCCTCGAATCGATGACTTATTTAATCAGCTGCAAGGTGCCAAGTGTTTCTCGAAGATCGATCTACGTTCAGGCTATCATCAGTTGCGCATTCAAGAAGAAGATGTACCTAAAACAGCCTTTCGCACTCGATACGGCCACTACGAATTCGTTGTTATGCCCTTTGGTCTAACCAATGCGCCCGCGGTCTTTATGGATCTGATGAATCGCGTGTGTAAGCCTTATCTTGACCGTTTCGTCATCGTGTTCATCGGCGATGTCCTGATTTATTCCAAGTCAAAAGCCGAACACGCGCAACATCTACGTTTGGTTCTCGAGTTACTCCAGGGAAACCAACTCTACGCCAAGTTCTCCAAGTGCGAATTCTGGTTGGAGGAGGTTCAATTTCTGGGTCACATCGTGAATAGTCAGGGTATTCATGTCGATCCCGCGAAGATTGAAGCAGTTAAAAGCTGGATTACGCCAAAGAACCCGTCTGAAGTCCGATAATTTCTTGGATTAGCGGGTTATTATCGACGATTTATCGAAGGGTTCTCTAAGATCGCTGTGCCGCTTACCGCTCTTACCCATAAAGACAGGTCTTTTGTTTGGGGAACTGAACAAGAATCTGCTTTTCAAACCCTTAAGCGCAAGCTCTGCAATGCTCCCGTTCTCTCGTTGCCGGACGGAAACGACAATTTCATTGTCTACTGTGATGCTTCTAACCTTGGTCTTGGCTGTGTTCTCATGCAACAAGACAAGGTTATAGCTTACGCATCTCGTCAGCTCAAAATCCACGAAAAGAACTATACAACCCACGACCTCGAGCTAGGCGCAGTTGTTTTTGCATTGAAGATTTGGAGACACTACCTGTATGGTACCAAGTGTACGATCTTCACCGAGCACAGGAGTTTACAACACATCTTTAATCAGAAGGAACTTAATATGCGTCAACGCCGATGGGTAGAACTTCTTAACGATTACGACTGTGAGATTCGTTATCACCCGGGCAAGGTAAATGTTGTAGCCGACGCACTCAGCAGACGGAGTTATTTGCTCAGTATTCGCAATACCCAAGCCCAACACAATCTCTAAGCTCTCATCCGCGAAGCCCAACATGCTTGCTTTAACGAACGCACTTTGAAGAAGGAGAGAATCTACCATGATGGAGCTCAGCTTGTAAGCAAGGCAGATGGGATTTTCTATTATCTGGACCGCATTTGGATCCCTAAGCGGACCGATTTGCAAAAGATTATAATGAACGAAGCCCACAAGTCCCGATACTCTATTCATCCCGGTGCCGATAAAATGTACCAGGATCTTCGTTACAAGTACTGGTGGCCGGGTATGAAACGAGATATCGCTCTCTATGTTGGAAGTTGCCTGACTTGTGCAAAAGTTAAGGCTGAACATCAACGACCTTCCGGCTTACTCGAACAACCTCCAATTCCCATATGGAAGTGGGAAAGTATAGCTATTGATTTCATAACCAAACTTCCACCCACGCCATCAGGTCACGACAACATTTGGGTTATAGTAGATCATCTGACCAAATCAGCCCACTTTCTGCCAATACGGGAAGACTACAAGGTAGAACGACTAGCCCGAATCTACACTGACTAGATTATTTGTAATCATGGTACGCCTCGTGACATCATTTCAGATCGTGACGCTCGGTTTATGATCGGTGCAGTTTAGGCACACTTTAATTAATATTATTTATAATCTAAATGCATCGATATTGTCACAAAAGATACGGATTTGATTGGTTTCTATATGTTGTGGGTTATGAAGATAACATGTGCTAAAATGTGGAATTAATAAAAAAGAGTCTCTACGAAAGTGATCTACCATTTATATTATGTGAAATAGAGTTTTCTATTATAATTAAATGCCATTGATAAATACTTGTTGCAATTAATTGTTTATAAAATGAATTTACTTGTATGATGGATATGATTAATGGGGATGAAAAGAGTTACGTAACATGATCATACATACCATTAAATGAGTTTTGAGAATTTAATTAAATATATATTAGTCAAAATTTGATTGTTTGTGAAATTACATGGCATATTGGCAGGAAGCAAGTGTTTTAGAGATTGGATTCAAAACCTAAAAGTAAAGATAGTGGGCCGCTTGAGAACATGCATATTCAACCAATATGGGGGGGGGGGACTCGCATACAGGAGATACAAAAGGCATTTGACTTTTGAGACAGATCCCATCATCATAATGAACACACAGTGAACAAATTGGGGGAAAAGAATTAAATGGGTTTTAAAACTCTCATCATATACACTCACATGGGCTTGGACTTGTTTTTGACGGCAGAAAAGACACGTATACATGGATTGGGCCGAGATATTCATAAGAAGGAATTAACTTTGATAACAAAAACATCATCAGCCGTCAACGATAGAACCTAGGGACGAATTAAAGTAATATTTCCATCTTCAAGCCATTCAAGGAGGTTCAACTAATTCGGGATGACAACTGATGCGGTAAAGACGACCATGAGTGGCTAGGCTCTTTGTGGTTTCCTCCGGGCGGACGGTTCAATTAGGTTTTTACTTTATTCAGTTTAAACTCAGGTTTGGATGTATTTTTGACCTTGACAAAGTTGTATGAATACATTGATGTGTTGGTTTCTTTGAACTATTTACATGTGTTTTGAGTTATTGCTTTACAACTTGTTCGGTTGATGACAAAACCTAGTAACTTGTTGAGTGACATATAGTAGGTTGACTCACGCTAGTAAATAGGGTTATTCGAATTATAAAAGATCTGATGACAAAGACCTATGTTTGATTACCATCTTAAATTAACCAACTTTCCAACATCATGTCTATGTGATGGCCAATTAACTGAGTAAACTGAGTTTTGTGAAACCTACAACCTGAAGTTTGGAGGAAGTTACGCTTTATAAATCTGATATCTTTTCTCGTAATTAGCTTAAAGTTTTCTTTCAAATTAATCAAAACCCCAATTCTAGAGTAGTAGTAGTAGTTAATTAAATAATTTAGCTAAACACTAACCACATATTCCCCGTGGATACGATACCCTACTTACGCTATCTACTTAGTTTAATTAGGTTTTTGCATGACCCTTACGACAGTCATCAAAATGGCGCCGTTGCCGGGGAATTAGTGCGCTTAGTGTTTTTTTTAGTTAATTAGTTAGTAGTTAGTTGTTCTTGCTTAAAAAAAAAATTCTCAAAAACCCAAAAATATTTTTTTTTCTTATTATTTTTGTTAGTTCGATATTACGCTCGGGTGCTTTGTTTGTGCTTGTGCAGGTCTTTGAAGCATGGATCGAACTTATCAGCCCGAGTTTAATGAATTTGAGGGTGTTGATTTCTCGCAACATAACCGACCAATGCATCAGCAAATGAATTTTCAAAACAGACAATCACCGACTCAAAACCGATATGCTAGATATGATGTAGGTGAAGTGGATGGGTATTATGACCAGTTTGGATGTGATGGGTATAATGATTTTGCGCCTCCACCTCAACAGTTTATTCAAAGAGGTCAGAATAGAGTCAGTTTGGGTGAGCAAAGGTTTAATAATGCTCAACAGAATAGTTATGGAAGATCTAGTGTTCCAGCTGAAGGTCCGAATGATGAGATAATGGAAATGTTGAAACAAATGAAGAAGGATCTAGAGTTACGAGCTAAGGCATATCAAGCATTAGACAAGCAAGTTGCTCAGTTGGTGATTGAGGTGAAGGAAGTGGCAGACTCAAGAGATCAAGATAACTATGAAAGCAACTGGCAGACTCAAGAGAATGAGCAAGCGGGTCAACATGAGTCGGATGATAACTCCATCAATGAAAAGTTTGACACCATCATGGAGTTTTTGAAAGATATTCAGAAAAGCAATGAGGTCAGAGATAGGGAGGTCAAGGCATTGTCACAGCAGGTTGGACATTTAGTTGAAGAAGTGGCTAGCATCAGAAGAAATCAAGATCAGCTTCTTACTGATTTCCATGAAAATACATCTCACAATTCTTCTCACACGAGTGTCCACATAGATGAGGTAAGTACTCCTTCTTTTTCTGAAATTTCTATTGTTGAAACTCATTCACCCCAGGGTGTTGAGGGTGTGGCAGATGAGATAAATAGGTCTGAGTGTAAGAATGAACATGATCAGGAAATTAAAAGTTTTACAAAATCTATAAATGGTTCAAATGGCAAGCTTTCTGAAATTGGTAATTTTAAAGTAAAAGTTCCATTTCCAGAAGCTTTAGTCGCAAACGAAAATTTAAGTAAACGGGCACCACCTAGGGGTGAAAGGTGGGAAAGTTTTGAAAAAATAAAAATAAATAAACCGTTTCTTAAACAAATTAAAGAGAGCCCTGATCATGTTGAGTGTTTAGAAGAATTAAGTAACCATAAACGACGTCACAAATTTCCTAAACAACTTAATCTAACTGCTAGTGTGAACGCTGTTTTGATGGGTACCTCTCCCCCGAAAACTCAAGATCCAGGAACACCTGTTATTTCAATACAAATTGGTGATGTTAAATTAGACATGGCTTTGTTAGATCTTGGGTCTTGTGTGAGTATTTTACCAGGGAGTTTATATGATCAGTATGATTTTGGGTCACTACAAAAAGTTAAAACCACAGTGGTGTTGGCTGATCAAACTCCTATAGGTCTTAGGGGGATTATAAAGAATGTGATTGTAAAAGTTGGTGAATTCTATTATCCCGTGGATTTCCTAGTGCTCGATTATGCTAAGAATGCACAACCAACTATTATTCTAGGCAGACCGTTCTTAGCTACAACAAAGGCTATTATCAATTGTGCTGAGGGAACGGTCAGAATGAGGTTTGGGGATACGAAAATGAGTTTAAAGTTGTTTTCTAATTCACCTAATCACAAAACTGATAAATGTGGATCTCCTGAAAAGGAGAATCAAACAGAGAAGAAAGAATGTTTTATGACTGACAGGGTACTTGAAGATAAAACAAAGAAGAAGTCAAAGAAAAGGAAAAGGAAAAATGCTAAGGAAGTTCTTGAGTTCGATTGTTACAGAGAAGCCTGTAAATGGTATGATCAGGTATGGGAATAAACTGATGGTGAGAATAGAACAAACTCAGGAGCTGAAGGAAGGAAGCATCCTACGAGACCACCATAACCGACAACCCGGGTATGGTCTGGCTGAAGACCTTAACAAAAACTTAGCGCTGACCGGGAGGCAACCCAGGTTTTGTTTTTATTTCATCTGTTTTTGTTTTTGTGTTTTTGTGTTCGAACCGGACAAGTGTGGGGAAGTCGGAGGAGGTTTGGTCACTCGTCGAACCTGTTTTCACTCGTTTCTCTTTGTTATTAACCGTTTAACCTGTTTTTGGGAGCTTGTGAGATTTGTTTTGCAGGTGTCGATCGCTTTTGTCCATACTCAATCTCCATTTGGACGAAAGTGATTCGAGTTATGTCAAGACAAGCGTCCCGAGTTAAAGCAGCCGCGAACGAAATGCTATACGGTTGCGGTGGAACGAGGCTCAAAGGATTCAACCGCGTCAAATCAGGGGAGTCTGTTCCATTTGTTGTTGTATTTTTGTTTCTATTTTTATTTTCAGTTTGTTTGGTCAGTAGTTTCTCGCTCCATTGAGGACAATGTAGGAATTAGGTGTGAGGAGGGGAGACTAGCGTCTAGTGTGTGTCTTGTGTCTCGTGTCAGTCATGTCAATTGTGTCAGTCGTGTGTAAAAAAAAATTAAAAAATAAAAAAAAAATCAAAAATCCAAAAAAATGTTTCGAGAAGTTTTTGCAATAAATGGAAAATGATAGGTATAATTGGATCGTTGGCATTTAATTATTATATATATGAGATAATAAACAGTCGATCACACGTCTAACTTAGGATATGTGGGTAGGCCCAGCCAGCTGAAAGGTTTCTTAGGATCGATATAATATACTTCAATTAGGAGTCTTGTGGGTTCTCGCCTTAGGAGCTATAGCAAAGCTGAAACCGTGGAGAGTATAAGAGGTACGTTATAAATAAAAAGCTTATAAGTTTTTCCGATTAAATTGGCACACCTGTTTCTTTTTGTGAAAACAAATCCGAAACAGTGTGGCGCCCGAGAAAAAAATATTACATCCATTCATTTGAGTACATGTGAAAAAAAAGAAAAAAACGAAGCCTATGGTATTGCCGCGAGGATGGCGACTCATGTGGTACATACCCTCTAGGTGGAGTTATTAAAAATATGTGAAGTTTATGACATTAACCATGGGGATGGTGACTCGTGTGGCGTATGTCCGCTAAACTGATCATAAGCAAAAGCATGTAAAGCTCGCAATATCATCCATTATCCATCATGAATTTAATCGGAATAACATAAGAGTTTTTTATATAAGACGGTAGATATAATCTTTTAACCTTATAAGCTTTAAACGGGATTAGGTGGCGTTGTAGTCTTTTGAGTGTGAGATCCATAGATAACCATAATTACTTGAACTTAAATGAATTGTGAATAAGGGCTCGGAAGCTGGCGGTTGGGTTTAGGGGACAGTATACTTGCAATCCTAGTTAATGTGTGATTTGATTTGTTAATAAATTAAAAGAGTATATCGAATGCCGATGTTTCTGATTGTGATTCCTTTGCAAATAATTTTTTCGAGACGAAAAAAGATAAGTGTGGGGATTTGATCGGTGCAGTTTAGGCACACTTTAATTAATATTATTTATAATCTAAATGCATCGATATTGTCACAAAAGATACGGATTTGATTGGTTTCTATATGTTGTGGGTTATGAAGATAACATGTGCTAAAATGTGGAATTAATAAAAAGGAGTCTCTACGAAAGTGATATACCATTTATATTATGTGAAATAGAGTTTTCTATTATAATTAAATGCCATTGATAAATACTTGTTGCAATTAATTGTTTATAAAATGAATTTACTTGTATGATGGATATGATTAATGGGGATGAAAAGAGTTACGTAACATGATCATACATACCATTAAATAAGTTTTGAGAATTTAATTAAATATATATTAGTCAAAATTTGATTGTTTGTGAAATTACATGGCATATTGGCAGGAAGCAAGTGTTTTAGAGATTGGATTCAAAACCTAAAAGTAAAGATAGTGGGCCGCTTGAGAACATGCATATTCAACCAATATGGGGGGGACTCGCATACAGGAGATACAAAAGGCATTTGACTTTTGAGACAGATCCCATCATCATAATGAACACACAGTGAACAAATTGGGGGAAAAGAATTAAATGGGTTTTAAAACTCTCATCATATACACTCACATGGGCTTGGACTTGTTTTTGACGGCAGAAAAGACACGTATACATGGATTGGGCCGAGATATTCATAAGAAGGAATTAATTTTGATAACAAAAACATCATCAGCCGTCAACGATAGAACCTAGGGACGAATTAAAGTAATATTTCCATCTTCAAGCCATTCAAGGAGGTTCAACCAATTCGGGATGACAACTGATGCGGTAAAGACGACCATGAGTGGCTAGGCTCTTTGTGGTTTCCTCCGGGCGGACGGTTCAATTAGGTTTTTACTTTATTCAGTTTAAACTCAGGTTTGGATGTATTTTTGACCTTGACAAAGTTGTATGAATACATTTATGTGTTGGTTTCTTTGAACTATTTACATGTGTTTTGAGTTATTGCTTTACAACTTGTTCGGTTGATGACAAAACCTAGTAACTTGTTGAGTGACATATAGTAGGTTGACTCACGCTAGTAAATAAGGTTATTCGAATTATAAAAGATCTGATGACAAAGACCTATGTTTGATTACCATCTTAAATTAACCAACTTTCCAACATCATGTCTATGTGATGGCCAATTAACTGAGTAAACTGAGTTTTGTGAAACCTACAACCTGAAGTTTGGAGGAAGTTACGCTTTATAAATCTGATATCTTTTCTCGTAATTAGCTTAAAGTTTTCTTTCAAATTAATCAAAACCCCAATTCTAGAGTAGTAGTAGTAGTTAATTAAATAATTTAGCTAAACACTAACCACATATTCCCCGTGGATACGATACCCTACTTACGCTATCTACTTAGTTTAATTAGGTTTTTGCATGACCCTTACGACAGTCATCAGTTTACTTCGCGATTGTGGGAAACGTTTCAAGCGGCCCTTGGTACGTCGCTTAACCTGAGTATTGCATTCCATCCTCAAACCGACGGAGAGACTGAAAGAACGATCCATACTCTTGAAGACATGCTCCGCACGTGTGTCATAGACTTCGGTGGTAGTTGGAACAAATACCTACCGCTAGTCGAATTCTCGTACAACAGCAGCTATCATGCCAGCATACAAATGGCACCATTCGAGGCCTTATATGGAAGAAGATGTCGTTCGCCTATTGTATGGCACGAGATCGGTCATTCGCAATTAACCAGTCCCGAGTTACTACAAGAAATGACTGACAAAATCCTCCAGATCCGCGACAACTTGTCAAAGGCCAGGGATAGACAGAAAAGTTACGCCGATAGAAGACGCAAGCCCCTTGAATTTGACGTTGGCGACTATGTACTCCTAAAGGTATCACCTTGGAAGGGTGTAGTCAGATTCGGAAAGAAAGGGAAACTAGCGCCTCGATATGTTGGACCTTTTAAGATTCTGGAAAGGATCGGAAAAGTCGCCTACAAACTCGAACTACCGGAGGAACTCAGTAACGTCCACCCGACTTTCCATGTGTCGAACCTCCGAAAATGCCTAGCTGGCCATGATTTGATTGTACCCCTCGACGATCTTCAGGTCAACGAAACGTTACACTTTGTGGAAAAGCCTGTTGAAATCATGGATCGCCAAACCAAGCAACTCAGACGCTCACGCATCCCTATCGTGAAAGTCCGATGGGAAGGCAAACGAGGCGCGGAGTTCACTTGGGAACTCGAAAGCGACATGAAGGCCAAGTACCCGCAGTTGTTCAAATAAAGATCTGAAGCGTCAAATTGGTAATTCACGGTGCTGTGCAGCTTCGAGCCTAATTTCGGGACGAAATTCCCTAAACAAGGGGAGGCTGTAACACCCCGTATTTTCGAATGTCAAATTCAAAGTCAAAGTCCAAGTCAACTTTGACTTTCTTTGACTGTAAATAGTCTATTTTATATTTTATATTTTATTTGTATTATGTGGAGTAATACAAGTAAGAATGGAAGTTGGGTGATTCCTGTCCGAACAGGTAAAACAAGTAAGAATGGAAGTTCCATGGTTTAGCTCATTGTCAAACTACCTCGATATAACGTCAAATAACCAGAACAACCAGGTGTTAGACGAACAGGCCGACCAGGTCAGGATGCTGGCCGAACGGTTAGGCTGTTCGAACGAACAGCCCAACCGATCGGACATGCCAGCCGATCGACCGGGCCAGCCGATCGGCTAGCATGTGGCCCCACAATTTGACAAGCTCATGAGGTATGGTATTGAACGAAGTAATGTTCGATCGAACAGTTGTTCGTCAAACATTACTCCTCGGATCATGAGATACTATGCTTCAACACTTAGTCGATTTTCAATTCGTTTGTTGCATAGGAATGCCACCCGATCGAGTATGCTATTCGATCGAGTAGGTGTTCGATCGAGTGACATCCTGATAAGGACTACTACTGGAGTTCCTAAGCGATCGGGTATGCCGACCGATCGAACAGATCGTTCGATCGATCGACCTGAAAGGTAAGAACACTTCAGTGTTCTCAAATACTACAACGAAAATTTCAAAAGTTCATATCCTCATACACAAACACATCCTTCACAAAGGAAGAAACAATCCACTCGAACAGTCCAGCCGATCGAGCCTACCGGCCGATCGAACAGGCTGTCTGAACGAATTGTCCAGCCGAACCCCGATGATTCCGCCATCGGTTGGGGTATGACACAAAAGAGCCAAAATGTCAGAGGCAAAAGCAAAATTGTCAACCCATATTATTTGTTGAACGAACAAAGGCGGTAAAAAGGAAGAACATACGCAACAATGGAGAAAAAAAGATGGGTAAAACACCTTATGCTTCGTTGGTGTTTTGGGTGTCGTTTCAGTCACATCGACTATCTTACAATCACTTCACAGTGAAGTTTTCAAACCTGACCCTTGTAACTAAACGTGCTCACGGGTCCGACCTGAAACCTGACCCAAACTGTTTAAGACTAAACCCAATTGAAATTTAAAAACTTATTTGAAAGTAGAATATTGTACTTACATAAAGTTTCTAAGTTGGACATCAAAGGCCTACATTCTTGTTTGGCTCCTTTCATGATCAGCACCTAAAAAATTGGAAACCAATAAATCCCAACATTCAACTTGACTTTTAAGGTTAACATATGAACTTTTCAATTCCAAAGTTATTTAACATTTTTTTTATAAATTCAAACATATCACCAAAATTCCACACACAGCCAATTCTACTTGTAAGGACTCGGACAATCTTAATCCTAAATCCTAATCACAATCACTTTTCCAAACATCAAAACTTATTCTAATGAATCCCTAAAAAAAGAACTTCAAATGAATAAAGCAAAAGCCCTAAAAGAACTAATACCTGATGACCGAATTTGCGATAAGCGGCTTTAATATCTTTAATGGTGGCAGATTTAGGAACACCAAGAGTAGAATAATTATCAGCAGCCACAAACACCACGAACCCATTACAGCGTTTGTCGTACAACTTCTTTTCAAATTGCGAAGACGATGAAATGGAGATACAATAATATAATACGTATATTAGAAAGAAGATTACAAATTTTCAGTAATTTAATGAGAAAACAAACCCTAAAAACTATTTAACATAAAAATTGAGGTTCAAAAGTAGAATTGAAACAGAGGACTAACCAGATCTTTGAAGATGATGAAGGCGATGACGAAGAAATGAATGAAAAGGATCTCAAACTCAGCGAATCGAACGAACCGAAACACCGAGTCAACAGCCCGAGTTAGTACTGATTCGTCGTCTCTTCTTCTAGCGGTACCTGATCGCTTCGCCATATCTGCAATCTCAATTCATAATTGGATATTTTGGTGATCTGCAATCTCAATTCATAACTGGATATTCTCTGGCTTAAGAGGATGTCCATATCAACAAAACGATTGGCTAAAAATAAACCATGTGGCTAAGATGTATTCTTTTAGTATAGTAGATAGATAATAAAAAATAAAGTGTTAAAAACTCTCACCGAGCCGATAACAAGTAACTTTATGCTCGTAAACAATGCAAATTTAAATGCCTTTTTCTAAACATAATTCACATTAAAAGCCTGTAACAAACATGTTGAAATGATTAGAGAAAAATAATTTATCTGGTAATAAGCGGAAATCAGCAGGACATGGTCGATGGGACCTTTGATAAAACTCTACGCAGTTTGACATTAGTGAAGGACCTTAGCACTGTGTAAGGGGAAGGGTCACTTGCCTAACTTACTCTAACCTCCATAAATTCTGCAGTGTCACGTCCCTCGCTCCATCCACTTCCCTAAACTACCCAATTTGGTGACACCACTACCCTAAACACCCCCACCCCCCCTCTCCTTTTTTTTTCAAGAAATACACCATTATAGCATTCACATTCATCTTCTGCCATCGGGTTCTACCACCCTCAAAACCTACCCGTCGAAAATTAAAAAAACTATAAACTTTTTTATGCTTTATTTTTAACTTAGACACCGGATGGATGAATTGAACTAACCAGACCTAACTCGGAACCAGCAGTTTTGGACAAAAGAACTTTGGATCAACCCAGCTAAACAATCTTGACTTGCACATCAAACGATCAAAACAAAAAAATAAACTGTTGAAAAGAAATAAACAGTTAAAAAGAAAAAGGGTCGAATATCACATAAAGTGTATTTTTAGTACATAAAAGTGGCTATTTTTTTTCTTAAAAGCGACTATTTTTTCTTTAGTTTTGTCCTCTTAGCATCAACGATAACTGACCTTAGCTTTGCATAGAAACTATAAGTAGCATTAAGAACCTCTATAATTATGCATGCCAGAATTGAATAGCATCAACTAAATAATCTATGATTGTAGATTTGTATCCAAGTACCCATTTGTTAAGCCAGCAGAATCTGCAAGTTGAGGAAGAAATAGGAAAAGCTAAAGAAGGTATCATTAAATAGAGAGTATGGTAATTTCTTACTTACCATACTCTCGGATCTCATAGAAGACCACCGATGATAGCCCATTGATTTCATTTAAGACGTAATAAATAGAATACTTTTCATTTGATTTCTTCAACTATTGATAAGAATTTAAAAGTCAAGTTTTATTTAAAGTAAGTAATCATTTTGACTGACTGTTTATACGTAAATTATAAGTCGAAAAGCGGTAGGAACTAAAATAAACAATGCAGAAGCAATAAATGCAAGAATATATTTACTTCCATAATCTCATCGTTTTTTTATTTCACAATAACTTGGGATTTAATCCCATAGAGATGATAAATCTTTTACCTATCAATACAATGAATGCATTACCTATTGATGATCTTGAATCGGATCAATATCATGAATAACAATATCTGAGCTATTAAATTAATTTGTCGTCGATAATTGAATAGTATAACGTACGAACATCTTTTATCTATACCAAATCCAATCTTGGATTCACGGACCAATCAAAAGTTGCTTTACTTTCTGTATCCTTCTTTTCTGTTCTTTCTTTTCTATAACCTACCTTAGGTCTTCCTTACAGAACCATCAAACGAAACAAAATCTAACCACTTGTCCGAACTACGAAACCCCAACAAATAATACAAACGAAGTGGAAAAAGAGAGGAATTAGGTTCTAAATTTTAATGATCTAAATTTATTTGGAAGACAAGGAAGTATTAGAAAGATTAATCGTAGGAGAACAGATGGAATATTCTATCAACTTCACTATTTTAGTTATTTTCATTTTAGTTTAGGGTTTGTTCTTTCTTCGGCAGAATCCTGAAAAGAAGGGAAACCCCTTCGGAATTCAATTATGCTCTATGTCCCTTCTTTCACAGATTTCACAAAAAATGGAGAGGCGAATTGATGTACTTATTGGATCCGTTGGGACTGACGGGGCTCGAACCCGTAACGTCCGCCTTGACAGGGCGGTGCTCTTGCCTATTAAACTACAATCCCGGGGAAAAAGCCCTTGTTGGCCTTGAGGGTACAATGAGCAGCAGTACCTTCATTGTCTCAAATACCCTAATGCTCTAACCAATTCACATCTACCTTTTTTGTTAACCAAGTACCCTAACTACCTTATTTTTTTTTTCATTTTTTAAATTAAAACTAAATCATATATTTAAAACTAAATTAAAAATAATTTCATTAATTCTAAGCAATAAAAAGTTATATAAAACATATAAAACATTAAAACAAGGTTATAATCATTACATTTTGTGTGATCTAATGTTGAAAACGCATGGTATATGATTTCAGTGAACCTTGTACATGTATGTTTTGAGTGTGTGTTTGTAAACATCATATAAAGGCTATTTTTGCATTATCTTTAAACTGTGAAGGCCAACTAATGTGATGAAGTATTGTACCAATTTTGAACGCCAAACTGTGTTACAAAATGTGTTACAGAACGATAAACAAAAATGAATAATAACTATGGACCTTTTACATGTATACTTGGAGTGTGTGTATTAAAACGCCATATAAAGATTAACTTTGAAATTTGTAGAAGTAAAATGTGAAGCCCAGTTGAGGTTATTGATGGGCAACTGTTAGTGAAAATGCGATAAATTATGAAAACTTTGAACGCCAAATGTGGTATAACATTGATCATACCTATAGAAGTTACTGAACGCCAAAATGTATAAATACTGTTGAAAATTTGACAATCATCTAAAACGATATATTTCTTTTTCTACCTTTTTTAGGAAAGGAGGGGCTAAAGGTTAAAATAAATATGCATACTGAAGGGGCGAAAATGCCAAGAAGAGAAAGGCTTCAACTCAGAATGTTGAGATCCAGAAAGAACGTTTTTATGAGTTCAATGGTGCTAGAGTTTTATTAAGAGTGTCTCCTTCAAGCTTGACTGGTTGGTTTATAAATTTTAATGCGAATCAAATACAAGTAGTACAGAACATGGAATTTGGTGCTACTCTAAAATTGAAAGAAGACAGTATCCCAACAATGCTTGGCTACTGGCTAGTGGAAAATTACAATGAGAGAACAAACAATTTAAATGTTGGCAACCATACAATTCATATCAACGCAGAATTGATCCACTCATGGGTAAACCAAATGGAAACATGGCCGTGAAGGTAAAAATATCATCAAATACAACCCTAGTAGTCGCTGAGTGGAGACGACAGTTTAGCGGAACAACCTGGATAGGATGACCATTTGTGAAGACATACTTTAACCACATTCTACCTCAGATGCATGATTTTGGGCGACGGCCTAAATTTCCTTGTTGCATTCTTCACTGTTATTGAGCATGCAAGTGATAACTCAACTATTAACCAACAATTTTTGCACAATGTTAAACCAAACATTGAAATAAACCAAATGAAGTGGTATGAATACCTCATGGAATGTTTACGACAAGCTAAAAGTGCATGGACACCAAAAGAGCATTTCACTGGGCCCTTGATCGTAGTTGCGGTATGAACTAATTTTTTATAAAATAGTTTGCTAAATAACAACCTAAAACTAATATCTTTTAATGCAGCTGGCTTTGATGAATGATGCTTGCGAGAAAAAAAAAAGGTTGGACAGAAAAAAAGGTTACAATTGAATGGGTTATGGTGAGAGTTCTAGAAATGTTCGAGGAAACATTGCTTAAGAGGATATATAATGGTGAACCAAAACGCCCTGCTGGGAAGTCTTAGAAGAAAACAACTGTTAGGAAGGTTAAGAAGCCACAACTTGAATCTGTTGTTCGAATAAATGCCACATCCAAATGGCTAAACTTAAACCGGTTGTTGATGAGATGATAATGATGTTGAAAATGTAGATGATAATGGTGATAATGTTGATGACGAGGTTGATAACGTTGATGATGATGATGATTTTGATCATGATGGTCATCATGAAAATGATGAGCTGTTTGAAAGAACACCACAAATTGGTAACCCCACATTTGTTGGCCACAATCGTATAGATCTAAACCCTGAGGTGCAAAACGCCATGGCTATGGGTGGTGAGGATGAAGAAGCTTATTTTCAAAGAACAGCTGTAGAGGATTTAGAAAGCCAGAATAGGATGTTTGAAGTATCTGCATCAGGAAACCATGCTCTATACACAGTCCTAACACAACATTGTGAACAAGATGCTGATGACAAACAAGACAAAAGTGTGATGGATAAGAACGCCATGTATGAAGCTGAGGAGGTATGTTATACAATTGAGAATTTCACAGAAATGAAAAAAGTAAAACAAACGCCAAACTTAATTTTCCTTTTTCATTTTACAGGCAATGGCTGAAAAGTTAGATTATACCAACAAAGATTTAGAAGAGTGTTATCACAGGATAAAGACTTTGTTAGATCAATCAAAGGTTGAACATCCAAACAACATGCTAGTGCATATCAAATTTTCACAATGTTTGAACTTGTTAAAAAACATGTCAAAGCATGTGGATGAAAACGCCAGAGAAGAAACAAATGAAAAGGCAGACAATGAGAATATTTTGGTTGAGACTGGTATCAATGAACACGCCATGGTTGACAACCACTAGGTGGGGAAGATAAACATGAAGGTGAAGTTGAAAGGGGTGACCAAAACGCCATGGGTACTACCAATGAAATACAAGTGAGGTTGCATGTGAAGGTGAAAAAGAGAATGATAGGGAGAATGACCAAAACGCCATGTCTATAACAAAAACAATTGAAGGTGGAGCTGCATGTGAGGCTGCACTTGAGAAGCTGGTCATGGAGGTGAAGGTGGAGATGAGGCTGTCGGTGGTGTTGAAGTGCAAATGAAGAACATATATGGTCTGATGAAAATGCCACTGATGAAGATGTTGATAATAATGATATAGAAAGCTGGGATTGTGATCACAAAAGGCGGGAGTATGAAAATTTCAAGTATAATGGGAAAAGGATAATGGTTGGGGTTTTAGAACTGTTAAGAAAAAATCTAGAACCAATGGTTGAATTGAAAAGAGATACTTATTGTCCAAAGATGGTGACAGAAATGGTTAAAGCTTTGAAGAAGCACCTGCAACATGCTGAAGGGATGCCCAAGGTCCCTGTATTTGATAATACACCATTCGATGACCAAAACAAGAATCATGAATCTGTCATTCTCCAAACATAAACACAATACATATGACATCCGTCAGTTTTCCATTCTCGTAAGCTGACCCGTTCTCATATTCGATTTCAAATTAATCACACCAATATTCTATAGTTTTAACTATATAATATATCTCCAATGGACACAAAGGTAATTTAACACCTCTTTTTTAAGATGGCAGACTAAAAGACTCAAACAAAACCCTATATTTTTACATTTTTCTTCCCATTCTGCCCTGCTCTCCCTACATCCCCTATGAAATGTTATCATCAGTCGACTCAATCGTTCTCCAGTCGACTCTTCAATTAGGGTTTATGATTGAATATCTACAGCCGCATAAGGAATTCGATGAATTACGCCAACTGAAATCAATTACCCCATACGTTTCATACCTTCAATTATTTAACACCGAACCCATCATGGAATTGGGTAGGGTTTTCACCCCATCCCCAACTCATTGGCCTTCTTATCCTCTGCCAGGCGATTTATGGGATCGTTGTTAATGGGTATGAACAGGGTTTAGACATTGCACAAAATCAAAGAAGATGTAATCGGGAGACCGAATCCACGACTGTAAGTTTTAAATCATTCGATTTGTTGATTCCAAACAAACGATATCACTTCTAATTTTCAACATATTTCATGGTATTGTTTGCTAAATGTTGTGTAAAGTTTTCATCTCACTCCACTTTGGATTTCGATTACTCTTCCTATTCAACTGTTTTGAATTAATTGACGATTGTGTGACTTTAGTTTAGGTTTATTGATGGCGATTTTGTAGTTAGGGCTTTAATTTCTGTATATGATGTTAAATTTCGAATCACTTTGATTTAGGCTTGAAGGTCGGTTACCATTGATATTTGATTTGTTATTGTTTAGCTTCTGGTTGACTCTGGATTAAAGCACATACAAATTTCATAGATCAGTTGTTAGTATCGCTAGGTATAAGCAGTTTCAAAACATACTCGCATTTTCATGCACCTTTGCCTTTTCTTTTGTTAGTGTTTAGGTCCGTCTATCTATGTTACATGTTTTAATTTTCCGTGTATCATGTAGGTTTTCTTAATGCTTCCTGGAATTAGTTCAGAGAGTTGATGCCTAAAGCTGGTGAAAAAGAAAGTCAGGCAAAGATAAAAAAGATACATGAAAATGATGAATTCGATGACTGATAAAGGTTAGTTAAAAGGTGACAAAACGTGTGGGTTAGTCGGGTTTGGTAAGTAGTAAGTAGTAACAGGTTAAATGGGGGCAAACCATGTCATTTATTGTGTACAGATCAATACTGGCCGCAATGGGCTGAAAATATATTTTTCTTTCTAACCTTTTTAATACCCGATGTATTATATTCGAATACAAGAACGGATGTTTGACTTCGTATGGATTAGTTGATATAAAACGGCGCCCAAATTGTCCCATTCAGTTTCTTGATAGGCCGATAGCTGTTTGGGTAATTGGTCAAAATGGGGTTCAGCTGTAACGGGTCATTTTAAGTGTTAGTTAAAAATGGGCTGGGCGGAGTCGGTCTGTGCTAGAAACACTCTCTCCTTTTTCAGAGTTTTTATTAATCTGTATTATTACAATTAAATTGAATCATTGGATCAAAACCCTTTTGTACTTATCATAATGTATGTTGGGCAACTTTTAACTTGTTTGGGTCGACCTGTTCATAAGTAAATGGGTTGAATTTGCCACCTATACAACATTCTTAATATATTCTTTTTCCTTTTTTGAAAGTAAACCTGCTTTGTACTGAAAATAAAACCTAGGTAACAAGTTCAATTCGTTTACTTATTTGAATGATAATGGATACAAGTTGTTTCCGAGTCAACCCAACCACGGCTTGTTTCAACCCTAGCCCGTTTTGAACCATTAGCTAACCCACCCACCTTATCACATTAATTATAACTCTATTGATTTTGGCAAATTTAGGTTTGTGCAATTTGGTTCAAGAAAGAAGACACCTAAATTGAGCCTGCTTGACGGGGGTGCCAATGCTAGCTTAAGGATCATCAGACCATGATACATACTACATGCAACAAAGGTAACCGGTGTTTTTTATTGGGTTTTTACCGTTTCGCCCCAACATTAAGATTTTTTTTTGAGCTAAGCGTTAACATGAAGACGGGAACATGTATTATGGTCATTTTATGGTCTTGGTTCCTCAATAAGATATCAAACAAAAGTAATGAAAATGGACAAGGGTAAATTGGTCATTTGCAAGCTGGTTATTATGGAATTCACAAACTACTTTTGACCCATTACATTTCAATTAGTTTAATAATGCTTTGATGCTAAAAAATAATACTTTTTTTGTGTTATACGAAAAAGGTTTAAAATTGGCAAGCTGGTTAATAAGGAAATGACAAAAAAAATTGGTTGGTCAACCATGCCAGATTATTTCCGAGAGTTTATACTTTATACATGGGCAGGTCAAATGAGCAGCACTCAAGCAGGTCAGTTTTTATGCATGTCAAAATGGGTTGGGTCGGTTGGATAAAAGATTGAACGAGGTTGGGTCATCTCTATATTATAACAATAACATATTTGAATAAACTATGAGTAAATTTTCTGTGTTAAACGTGGGTGACTTTCACCTTTTTTTTTGACCCTATTCCCACTTTTAGTTTGTTTTGACCCATTTGAGATAAAACACAAACTGGTCTAACCCATCTATAAGTAAATGGGTCGAATTCGGATCCTCTAGCAAAATAAAGCCTCTTAATAATCTCAAATAATTGTAGAATATAGATGTGAATAGAGGGAATATCATAACCTTTTTTTATTTATTTCCACATTGGCAAGAAACTTGTTTAATGGTCAAATTTCGGTGTAAACATATTGGGTTATAGGATACTGCAGGTTGAATTTATGACTGTAATATAAGTTGGAAATCTATTTTTTAAGTAGAGTGAATTGGGGATCTCGGCCTCCTCGACGGTGATTTATGAAATATTAATAAAAGAAAAAAAATTAAGTAATGTAAACGGGGCAGGGCATCAAAAATAAAGCATTAACTTCATGTTATGCTCACCACATGAAGCTTCAAGGAGTGTCACGCCAGAGCTTTAAAGCATCTATATTCATCCAAGCAGCCTGTTTGATGAAATGCGTTTGTCAATCGATTCTTTAATTTTTATTTGGATTGGATTATTTTTTATTTTCTTATTTTATTTCATGTTATTTCTATTTTCTTATTTTATTTCTTACCTTTTATGTAACTCCAGCTATAACCTAATGTTTCAAACTTTAGGTCACATTCAAATGAGTATGCTCTTTTTTTAAACACACTAGGGAGAAAGCTCGTGCGATGCACGGCATGCATAATAGCTATTGTTTGTTCGTGATAAGACGTCTGACACGGTCGGTGCATAACATGTAAGACAATACGCCTACAAAGGGGCATGCTTAAACTTTATTAAACCATGGACCATAAGTTGTTTCCTTGGCAAAACTTGTCGGCCAAAAAGAAGTGAAAAAAGATGTCTTCCAAGAAATGATTTGCAATTCTGATCTACTAATTCTCGGTATTCGGTAGCTAATTTTCTTTTTACTGAACCCGGCGGCCCGCCTTTTGCTTTTTTTTTTCTTTTCCTTTTCTGTTTTAGCAATTCTCGGCTCCAGGTATACATGGTCTCACATTATGAAATGCATTCTTTAGTTCAATGACAATATTAATATGAACATGTGACATGTATGTTCAACACAAAGACTCATATGTGGTGTTAGCAGCATCGGCTCCAGGGTAGTGTGAGTCGGACGATCAGCCAAGCCCGGTAATTTTCAAGGCAAATATTTTTCTCTATATATTTAAATTTATTTTTTATAAAATAGGTATGGATCTTAATCATCATAAATATATTGGGCCCAAAACCTTTTATATGAAAACTGGTTACTATTTCAAGTTAAAAATGTATACATTCCTTTATGCTATTGAACTTGTTGTTTTGAATCATGTTAAAAGTATGTCAACGGCATGTAACCCCACTTGCCAAATATCATGCTAAACATGTCAATGTTGTGCAACTTTTTCTTTATTTCGTATAATACATGTTTAGCTAATATGATAGTGTACCCGATGTTAACACGACCCATTTTAGCAAACAAAACATATCGCCTGCTCTACCCTCACCAAATAAAAACGCCAAGTATTGCATTTATGATTTAATGGCCACATTGCACCCATACTACAAACCCTGTGGTATTGTTATTGTTATGATCAACTTACCAAAACGACACAAATGTATAAACAGAATACATTTTTTTGGGAACTTTTACTTTGCTGTTTTACCTATGTTAAATGAATCACATCATTAATTATTTTAAAACACGTAGCATACTGATGATATGAACCGGTAACATCTAACTGTAATAACTGTGTCGTGTCTATAATCTGCTTTAAGTTGGTCTTAAAAAAATTAACATGTATAATTTAGAATATTCTTTTCACACTCATTTATTAACGTTACTAATTATTATTCTATTTGTATATTATTATTATTACTATTAATTACTATTATTAATAATAATCATTAGCGTCTTTAATAAAAAAGGCGCAACCCTGCCGTTCCCTAGCCGCCTACCTACTCGTGTTCGTAGCTCGATCGGAGGTATTAACACTATTATTAAAAAATATAAAAAATATTATTATTTATTTATTTATATTATTACTATAAATATTATCGTTTTAGCATTTTCTTTTAACTAAATATTACTCTATCGCAATATGTTACTTTAAAATTTTTGTCTCATGTGTATAACATTAATAAGAAAACCTGGATTCTGATGATCATAATCATGACTCCTTTTTGTTGTAAATATCAATGTCGGTAACATAATTATCAAAGATTTATATTTATTTCGATGTAGATTGCATTTAATATACGCCCTAATAATATTTTAACGACAAATACCAGGTGGGGTATGGGAAACATACCAACGAAGTACTTGTTTTCGGTTGGTTGGAGATCCTCAAACGCCGTAAGCAGGAAAGGGTAGCGTTCAAAATGACCGCCGTCATCATCAACCCGTTTCACGGTTGTCGAACCATACAACCCAATCACAAAGGGCTGTCTTTAAGAACCCGATACTGATTTGTAGGTTGCATGGCGAAACCGTTGACCAAATATACACCGTCCTCTTTGAGTTTTTCAAAGAAATAGTGGGCAATGTTATTCCTTGCGGTGCAATGCATCACACCTCCCTGCGCAAATAAAGGCGTAGATTTTTGTTTTAGAATCAAAAGTAGAAAAGCGTAAGAATGTGGGGTAGCAGAGGGTAAAAAACTACCTTTATGTCAGTGACAATATAGTCGGTGCTCATGTACCTGCCGTTAACACTTGTCACGTCCCATTTTCTACAAACCATTATCATGATAGGTCCGGTGCTCCCTTCACGGAGTTCACTAAGGAACATATGACTGCTTGTACCACCGTCGGACGTTTGCAAACTAAGGAGGCTGGCCATGGCAATAGAGGAGGAAAGGAAACTATGAACTTACAAACATAACAAAGCCGGCAATCTTATAGCATAACCAAATACCGTTCATCTATCTACAAATTAATCATATCCTAATGAATGATATTAAATGACAGGGATATTCAAAGAGGCACAATAAAACAATGCAATTTAATTAATTTTAAAGCGACTTTTGGTATCCTAGCTTGTAGTTAGAGTATCTTGAATTGGCTTTTATATAATGTTAGACTTTATAAAAGAGAACAATTTATTAAGAAATACCTACCACTTGTACACTATTAATTATAAATGTGATGGTTCATTTATATGGCTTTGGACACCACATGATTTATAAAAAGTTTAATTCTTTTAATTTGATTTAAATACATATTTTAGAGTTGTGTGGCTAACCTAAATATAGTATCATTAATGAACCTTAAAAAATCATTACCTATTTTTCCTCGTAACTAACAATTTAAAAAGAACAAATTAATCAAATTTGCATGTGATATTGTGATTGAAAATTTCTTTTTAATTAAGAAGAGTTCTCAGACTAAGCTATGATCGAAACAACAAATATATCCGCAAAAATTAAATTAAGGTTAAAAAAAGTAATGTGTTTGAAAAGGGTAAAACCGTCATAAACTAAAAGTTCATTTAAAAGGGGTATATATGATATTTTAAGTTTATACTGGGTATATATCACATTCACGTCATAAGAAAAAAAAATTCATTAAAATTTTAGAAAAATGAGGAAAAAGAGTAAATACCGAGATAGTCCTTGAGCTCAAGGTAACCAATATCCAATAAAGGAAACAGATGCGTTGCCCCTGAAATTAAAAAAAAATCAAGTTAAAATCTAATAAACATAATAAAATCAACACATCCTAAAAAAATATAAGACCACCGAGATGTTTAATTGTAAGCATTTAACATACCGAACGATACGATGGCACACGAAATCAGAATACCAACAACTCCAAATGAAGTAATTGTCGTAAAATTGCGGAAAAATTGCTTATTTTTCACTTGAAACCTATTGAAATAATATAAATTTAATTACAAAACATTAAAAAATATTAAGGCAATTACAACTTGAAAGACACAAATGTATTTAAGAGGCTCATAATGAAGGTTGTAAAAAAGTTGATATAACTAAATTTTAAGTATATATATATATATAAATGTAATTATAAAACATTAAAAAATATTAAGACAATTATAACTTGAAAGACATAAATGTATTTAAAAGGCTCATAATGAAGGTTGTCCTTAAAAAATCATTACCTATTTTTCCTCGTAACTAACAATTTAAAAAGAACAAATTAATCAAATTTGCATGTGATATTGTGATTGAAAATTTCTTTTTAATTAAGAAGAGTTCTCAGACTAAGCTATGATCGAAGCAACAAATATATCCGCAAAAATTAAATTAAGGTTAAAAAAGGTAATGTGTTTGAAAAGGGTAAAACCGTCATAAACTAAAAGTTCATTTAAAAGGGGTATATATGATATTTTAAGTTTATACTGGGTATATATCACATTCACGTCATAAGAAAAAAAAATTCATCAAAATTTTAGAAAAATGAGGAAAAAGAGTAAATACCGAGATAGTCCTTGAGCTCAGGTAACCAATATCCAATAAAGGAAACAGATGCGTTGCCCCTGAAATTAAAAAAAAATCAAGTTAAAATCTAATAAACATAATAAAATCAACACATCCTAAAAAAATATAAGACCACCGAGATGTTTAATTGTAAGCATTTAACATACCGAACGATACGATGGCACACGAAATCAGAATACCAACAACTCCAAATGAAGTAATTGTCGTAAAATTGCGGAAAAATTGCTTATTTTTCACTTGAAACCTATTGAAATAATATAAATTTAATTACAAAACATTAAAAAATATTAAGGCAATTACAACTTGAAAGACACAAATGTATTTAAGAGGCTCATAATGAAGGTTGTAAAAAAGTTGATATAACTAAATTTTAAGTATATATATATATATAAATGTAATTATAAAACATTAAAAAATATTAAGACAATTATAACTTGAAAGACATAAATGTATTTAAAAGGCTCATAATGAAGGTTGTAAAAAAGTTGATATAACTAAATTTTTAATTATATATAGATTTATAATCATAAGAGACTTAAACCGGGAGAAAACCCTAGACCTAGACCAAAAGATCACCAGATGATTCAAGATCATGTAAAAGAATTAAGAGAAATCATTCCGAACAGTGCCAAGGTAAAATACGTCTGGATAGCTTCTTATATTGTTTAATTCAACTCTTGAGGTACCATATAAAAAGTAAGCTTTTCTTATGTTTTTTTCCAATATGAACAATGCAACATCGATGCTTTGCTAGAACGCACAATTAAGCACATGCTTTTCTTGCAAAGTGTTACAAAGCATGTAGACAAGCTAAAACAAATATGGGTGAATTCAAGGTATGTCGTTACGTCAAACCATAGCTCGTATTTTGGAAGGTGGGTACGCTCTGTAGAGGTAACGGGGGTCTGTTTGATTTAATGGCAGATTGTGAGCAAGGATGGTGGTGTATTGTTGAAAGACAACTTTGAAGGTGGAGTAACATGGGCATACGAAGTTCGTTCAATGGTCTGTCCTATAATAGTCGAGGATCTCAAATCACCTTGTCAAATGCTTGTAGAGGTACTAACCATCAACAGCCGTTTATATGTAAATATATTAAGAAGTGACGCCACATATATTGCTAATGTGTCTGGTCGTCGGGTTGCAGATGTTATGTGAAGAAAGAGGTTCGTTCCTAGACATAGCCGATGGTATTAAAGGATTAGGGTTAACTATCTTGAAGGGGGTGATAAAGTCTCGTAACGACAAGATATGGGCCCACTTTACCGTAGAGGTAACACTAATCAATCATTAACTTATGTTAAAACGGTTTACTTTGATAAATATGTGACATTACATCGCGTAAACAGGCAAACAGAAATGTGACGAGAATGGAAATTTTTGTCACTTGTTAGCCTCTTGGATCAAGCTGCCAAAAACGGTGGCGATTGCAATGGGGAGGCGAATATTTCTGTCCATGAACTATCTTTCAACCAAGTGGCCACCAACCCTATGAGTGTTGGACCGAGTAGTATGCGGTAACGGGTTGCTTGGAGATGTTGAGAGCAGCTCTGCCATGACCGACATGATCCCAGCCTGGTTTACGTTATCGATCCAAATGTTTTATGTTATTACCTAACTGACTGAAACTTGTTTATATGTTGCCATGTTAAACTAATATCTACCCTTTACATGTTCAAATATCAAATAATCGAACAGAACCATCCATAACCCAGTTGCAAAGTCACCCCCATGATTTTGAGAAGCAGCCTAAAACCAGCAAAAAATAAAAAAAGAAAAATGGATACCAGAAATTCAAAATTATTATAGAGCAATTGTCAAGCTCATGCATTGTTGGAAGAACATGATGGTGCACAGATGCATCTTTGGTTATTAAAATTGGAGTTATGAGGACTTTTTGTGAAGGTATGATTTACTTATGTAGGAGTGGTATGGTCTTAAGGTGAGCAATGAGAATGTGTTTATATCAACCATATATTATATAATAGGTATTACTTTGTGCCCTTTGATCTTTCTTTTATATAATTCTTACCAGTTTCTAGACAAGGTTGCAGGCTCGGGCGAGTAGTAAGTGTTGCACATGTATTAAAGAAGCACAGTTATGAAATGAAGACTTGATAGATAACCAAATAAAATATTATGAATTAAACAAAATAGTAATTTACTTTTCAAAAAAAAAATAGTAATTTGTGTTTACTCAAAATAATGCAGCCATTACAACAACCGAATATCTGTATTAGGTTGTATAGAAACATCCCAAGGCATTCTCACTTCACTGCCAACCTGATTTGTCTGATGTGTATCATGATCCCGCCGCAACGCGCGGGTTTCCCACTAGTTATTTGTAAATAATTACATACAAATACAAAAAATTAATTATTAGAATAATGTGAAAATCGTTATAAGAGTATGAATGCACCTTGAATTCTAAATTAAAATCCCATTCATTGGCTGCATTAATAACTCTTGAAAGAAAAACTGTTGGATATCAAAGCTTTTGAAACGGCCTCATCTCGTCTCAAACCGTTGTTAATCTTTATGGAAACTTAAATGTTGAAACCACCTCAATTGCTAAATCAATATAATCACATCACAACCTTGGGTTAGTGCTTGATCCCATATGGAGCTTTCTTTCTCAAACTCGTTTCAAAGCTACTATGCTGGCTCACAATCACCTTTTGCTATGATTGTGCTAGCCGACCTCCGTTACTGTAAAAAACGCCACCCGCGACAATGGTTTTCACTGCGGAATCTCAGTCTTGTTTTTGCTAACCCAATCGAAACCATTGTTAATTGGGAAGTAAGCGCGACATCTGACCACCACCCTTATTCTTGTGCAAGCCGAAATATTTGGCGAACCAGCATGCATCAACGTACTTCTGAAGGTCTTAGTCGACAAGATCATTTTCTGAACTATTGACCGTTGCCGATCAAAACAATCACCACCACACACCATCTCACCATATCATCCAGTTCCGCTACCGTCGTCGTTTCCATCTCGCCAGGCCGTCTTAACTTCGTTTCGGTAAGATTCAAGATCTACACAGCCTGACACATTTCTTGATCTTTCAAATATTATTTTTATCGATTGTAATCCGGAATACGTTTTAGGGAGGTGGCTGTGATTTTGTGCTAAGTTAGGAAGAAGAGGGCTCATAGGTAATTATATAAGAGAATCTTAAAAATGCTATAGAGATGACTCTCGTAAAATATTAGTCATCCTTTTGTTTTAAATATTTATTTATTTATTTTTAAAAAGGCCACCATATAACTAACTATATTGTATATTAAGATTTTCTATAAACGTGATTTATTGTTAAGGTTATTTTTTTTTTCTTAAACTAACTTTACAACTTTATATGTCGTAAGAAGGTTCTGCTTGTTTTTGCTTATCACAAATGAAACCACTGTTGACCAAGTGAGTTTTGTATATCAAATACATATCATGATTGTTCATCATATACGGTAGACAAACTGTTATGGTCATCATAAATTTCCCTAACACTTGTTTTGATTTCGAAAAAGGATTATAAATTGTTTTGTTTTTGGTTGAGGTAAAAGGCTTTATTAACTACTTTAATTAACACATATTTAAAAATTTGGAAATGTGAATCCAGTTATCTAAACCTTACGTAGTGTTTTACAAATATCTTGATTGTTAGAAAATTAAGTTTTTGTTTAAATTACTAATTTACTATATTCTACAAGTTGGTTTATTCGTACCAAACTAACTAATTTATCTTCCAAAAAGCGGAACGTTACAAATCATAATTTATATAAATATTAACTATACTTGGTTAATAAGCTTTCTTTTAAATAAACTCTCTACTTTTATTTTCAAATTCACCTTAAACAACAATAATAAATATACCTTTATCATTATTAATTATGTCTTGAACATTAAATTACTAATCTTCTTACAAATCAAAAACATTCAATTAGATCTAGCAACCTCAAGTGTCTCTAGTCCTAGAAATCCCTATGTTATAGTGTTCATTGTAATCGTTTATTCGCTTTATTTGTTTTTATTTTAGAGTCTATCCATTTTTTTCGTGCGGTAATTCTCGTAGAAAAATTATTCGCAACATGTGAGTAATTTCTTCCACTTTTCCCTTTTTAACTTTTCATTTTTTTTGGGGTGCATCATGTTACACTTCTCGATTTACTTAACATGCTATGATCAAGTGTTATTATGTGAACGTCTTATGTGTATTCTATTATTCTATATGCTATCTGATGTCAAGTCTATTGCATGCTATTGTGTCTAGTGGATCCACACGGCTGACTAGGTTCCCCACGGCCATGGGTTGTAGCCTAGTATCGCCAACAGTATTAGACTCGCTCCTCGGGGCTTGAGCCTAATGCACGCTATTATCAGGAGTCTATTTATTTTGGTTGTTTGTGTTGTTACTTGATTGTGTATTCTTGTTTGGTAAATTTGGATTTATGGATGTTGACTATGTTGATGATATGAGACCATTTACACACTAACCTTGAGGTGCATGTTAAAAATATTTTTTTAAAAGAAATAACTATAAAACTGTTTTCAATAAAAAGGAGGAAATTATTCACCAACATATTTGTTGACGCAAAAATATATTTTTCTAACGTGGTGCAGGTTTTCAAAGTTGATGATCAAGTGGTGTGGACACATAGCATGGGCCTTAGGAAATTAAATTGAAATCTTGATATGTTTGTTTTGAACAATGTATGAACAATTTTGATTA
Source organism: Helianthus annuus (assembly GCF_002127325.2). Taxonomy (NCBI): domain Eukaryota; kingdom Viridiplantae; phylum Streptophyta; class Magnoliopsida; order Asterales; family Asteraceae; genus Helianthus; species Helianthus annuus. Next base: position 15,672,519 of record NC_035439.2, read on the forward strand.
TTATATCACTACTAGAAAATGAGGCTAATGCAACTTTTTAGATGCAATTTTTTTCAATTGTGTTGCATTTGACTCTAATGCAACTCCGTTCAACAGAAATGTTGCATTAAAAGATCTAATGCAACATTTTTCATAAAAGGTTGCAAATTTTTATTGAAATTGCAACCTTTTTGTTTAAAAGTTGCAAATTTTACTAAAAATTTCAACTTTTTTCTTAAAAGGTTGCAAATTTTGTTAAAATTTACAACTTTTGTTAGAAAAGACACATTGTTAAAACTTAAATGCAACTATTATTTTAAAAGTTTCATAACGTAATGAAGACAACATAAAAGTATAAAAAAGTTTTGATCTGTAAGTAGTAAAGAACTTTTATTATTGGTAATATTTGATGTTTAAATGATATTTTGTTATGATATAATAGTTCGTAAGGTTAATTAGGAATACTTAAATTGGAAATTAAAGGATGGTATGCTGGAATAAAAGAATAGTAAGACTTTTGATCCGACGAGAATTTTTAGGCAAAATCAATTCGGCGGAGGCAATCTTTGGCCCCTTAAAAGCTTCGCTAATGCTCCATCTGACAAACAAAGGGTGTCTGCAATCAAATTGAAAGTTAATCAACTAAAGCTTTAAGATGGCAAAAAAACATTCTCCTTGGGTACAAATTAACAAACAAACAAATATATAATCAATTTGGCCCCTGACATAGAGGTGTACAAATCGGTTAATCGGTTTTTAAAAAACCGGTTAAAAAAAAAACCGGTTTTTTCACCCAAAATAAAAACCGGTTTTTTTAATAACCGGTTCCGGTTGCTAACCGGTTTTTGGGGTCCAAAACAATAACCGGTATAACCGGTTGGGACCGGTTTTTAACCAGTTTTTCCCAAAAAAACCGGTTTTTTCCGGTTTTAACCGGTTTTTTAATAACCGGTTCGGTTAATAACCGGTTTTTGAAATCAAGAATAGTAACCGGTATAAAAACCGGCGGTTAAAAAAAACCGGTTATAAAAAAAACCGGTTAAAAAAAAACCAGTTTCGGTTTTTTTTCCGGTTTCGATTCTAAAACCAGTTTTTTTGTACACCTCTACCCTGACATAGTCAAGAACAAGAATGATCACCAAGACTCAAGATGGATTGGCAATGAAGTAAAATATCCGGCAAAAATGCCATGAACACAATGGATGTTGAATAAGGTTATTTATTTTATCAAACAGGAAAAAAAAAAGAGAAGCCCAATTTGAATTACATAATATAAAAGTTATGAAATTGGGCTCATCTTCAATAAACACAGTGATATAACACACAAATGATATAATTTACATGTATATAAGTAATTCTTTTCTGATCCCCATCTTTCCAACCACTCTTTTTACTGGTCACCACCATCCACAACTATCCACCACCACCTGCGACTACCACCTGCCGACCACGATTACCGCGACCTTTTACTAAATGTTTTAATTGAGTTAGAGCAAGGGAGTAAACTACCGAAATACCCCTACTTTTAATTGAAGGTTTTAACTGAGTTAGAGGCAGGGAGCAAACGAGCGACAAACTTGAAAGATCAGGGAGGAAAATGATTATTTTTAAACTATTGGAGCAAAACCGTTGACCAAACCACAAAGACCAAGACGAAAGTTAACTCTTTATTTTACCTCATATTTCACTTCCCTCCAAATCCAAAATGGATTACCCCGCTTCTTGGCTCCCAATTTTTTCAAGTTCCCTCCCATCCCAAATCCAATCTTTACCCCTATTTTTTTTCCTTCTTTGTCTTTGACATCTGAAAATTGGAACTCGGTACCCAAAATTCGTCGCACGTCTTTCACTAGGCCGTGAATTAGGGTCGACAATCTTATCAAAGTTGGAAGGAAACCCAGAAACCATTAGGGTAATTGATTATCTTTGTAAAATTTGGGGAAACTGATGGATAACGCCACTAAGTTCATGTGTATCTATCCTATCTCAACTCCGGTGAAGAATCGACATAAATCCTGAACTCGGTACTTCAATCTTATGCCGTTCAACAACGTGTGGGCCCAAACCATAAGGTTAGGGTTTCTTTGCTAAACCCCTGTTAAAATAACATGTTATGTTACCTTTGTCATTCTGGGCTTTAAACTATTTATTGGGCTATGATATTGGGCTCTGTTTATGAACTTAATGGGCTGTTGAGTTTGTTCAGGTTGTTGCAACTGGTTTAAGTCGGTGGAAAGTTCAGGGTTTAAAGTGTATCATTTGGAGGGCTTAAGTGCAACTTTGTAAAAGGCAGATATAAAAGCAAGGGAGCTTCTAGATTTGCTTAGTTGTTACGCTTGTTCATATTCACTTTCTCTCTGTGGTGTTCTAGGGTTTCTCTCCGGTTGTATTTTGTATTCTCTCATCTGTTTGAGAGATTTGTTGTACTTGTTGGTATAGATGATCATCAGTGGATGATCATCAAGACTGGTTGTATCGTTCCTTTTTGTATTGATCTTACGATTGTAAGATCTTAGGGTTTGGGGGGTACTTTTTGGTTTGGGTTAAATAAGATTTTGTCACCTTGTTTTTGTCGCTATTTTGTGTTGTTCTTGTTGTTTCTGTTATCCGATCATCATAATACCATTATTTCAACATGGTATCAGAGCCTTTGAGCTCCTGTTGATGATCTGTTTTGTATATCCGCTGCGATCGATCTTGTGTTTTCTGATTAGTTTCTTTGTTGTTGTTTGTTTAGGGTTTCTGTGCTCGGAAACTTTTGTTGATATCAGATCTGGTTAGATCTGGTTATTCTCTGGTGGTGTTGATCGAAACCCTAGCTTAGGGTCGGCTGGTTGTTAACAGATCTGTATAGATCTGTTCACTCTCTGAAGGTTCTTTGTATCTGCTGCTTGTCAAGACTTCTGTGTTGGTCTCTAGATCCTTAGAAGATCTAGGGCAAACTAGCCAGAAGGGTTATCTTGTGGTTTTCTTGCATCAGATCCAGTAGTTCTTGAAAACTACAGATCTGATATTCTTTGAAGGTTTGATTGCACCCACTGTAAGGTTTTTCTATCTCTCTCTTTTATTTCTGTTGGTTGGTTTAGTTGAAGTCGGGGTAGTGAGGACCGGCACATATATTTGTTCTTGGCTGTTATTAGTTGTCTTGTATTGTTTGGCTCCTGAGTAAAGGCTTGTCCAGGCACCTTTGAGTGATGAACCTGGAATCTGGTCCCTGACTCAGTTTCGCCTTTGTGTGTTTGGTTATTTGGTTCTTTGTGTGTTTCCTGTGTTACTTGCTGTTGTATATTTTGTGTTTTTTATTGATTGGTTGTCATTATGCCTCCTGAGTCTGCTCCTAGTACTTCTCAGACGTTGATTGGTAAACTGGATATAGGAGATCCATTGTACTTACATCCTAGTGACTCCAGTAGTTTGACCATTGTTAGTATAAAACTCAAAGGTACTGAGAATTATGCTGTGTGGTCTAGTGCCATGAAATTGGCTTTAGAAGCTAAAAATAAGTATGGGTTTATAGATGGTAAGGTGGAAAAGTCTAAGGATGATGAAATATTGGCAGCTCAATGGGATAGATGCAATTCTGTTGTGCTTACTTGGTTGTTGAATTCTATTTCAGAAGAGCTGTTTCTTGGTCAAGTGTTTTCTAAATTAGCTTCTGAGGTTTGGACTGATTTAAAAGAGTCTTTTGATAAGATTGATGGGTCTGTTGTCTATGATCTGTATAAAAAGATAAACTGTATTGCACAAAATGGTAGTACTGTAGCTGAATATTATAACAGGTTGACAACAATGTGGAAGCAGTTTGATGCAATGCTTCAACTGCCTTCATGCTCTTGTCAAGCTGCTAAGGATTATAATGATTTTTCTGCTCTTATAAAATTAATGCAGTTTCTCATGGGGCTTGATGATGTGTATCAGCCTGTGAGAACCAATATTTTGACAAGAGAGTCATTTCCATCTGTGAAAGTAGCTTTCTCTATTGTTTCTAGAGAAGAGTCACATAGACTCTCAAGTAGTGGGTCTAAGAGTCAAAGTGTTTCTTATGTGGCTAGGACAAATCAATCTAATCAAAACACAACTAGAAGAAATTTTAGAGGGTCTAATTCAAACTTAAAGTGTACCCATTGTAACATGATAGGTCATACTGTTGACCGATGTTTTGAGATAATAGGGTATCCTCCTGGTATGAAGAAGAGATCTGTTGGTCAGTCTGGTAAAAATAATGTAGGTAATAGGTCAAATCAATCTGCTGCTTCTTCTAGTTCTGTTGCATCTGCTCTTCCCTTTACTTCTGAGCAGATTACTAAGTTGATGAGCTTAATTGGTGAGAAATCTGAAAGTGAGCAGCAAAAGTCTAATATGGGAGGTGAGTCTGGTTATGTTAATAGTTTTGTTAGTTGTTCCAGTGTTGTTAGTTTTGAACATGATTATAGTTGGGTTGTTGATTCGGGGGCAAATCAACATATGATTAACACTGATAAGGATATGGTTAATTGTATTGATGTTTCTGAATGTGGTTTAAAAGTGGGTCATCCAAATGGAACTAGCGTAAAGGTTTTAAAAATAGGAGAGTTAAAACTGATTAATAATGTTGTTTTAAAAGATGTTTTTTATGTTCCTGGGTATGGTGTAAATCTACTTTCAGTACATAAGTTAGCAAAAGACAATAATATTGCTGTATTGTTTAATGAAAGTAATTGTATGTTACAGGATTTGAGATCAAAGAAAATCCTGGTGATTGGTAACCAGGATAATGGGCTGTATTTTGTGGGTAGACATGGTAATCATGTGAACTTATGCTATAATAGTGTTTTAAAGTCAAATGTGTGGCACAGTAGGTTAGGCCACCCTTCGGATCAAGTTCTGGCTGTGTTAAGAGATAAACTTGAAATTAAAAATATTCAACATGATCCATGTGAAATCTGTCATAAGTCTAAACAAGTTAGGGTTCCTTTTCCGTTAAGTGATCATAAGTCTAAGTGTATTGGTGATATAGTGCACTTAGACTTATGGGGTCCATATAGGGTTTCAAGTTATGAAGGGTTCAAGTATTTTCTAACTATAGTTGATGACTATACTAGATCTGTTTGGTGTTATCTTTTGAGAAATAAACTGGAGGTGTTTGAAAACTTGAAAGATTTTTATGAACTTCTTTTAACACAATTTAAAACCAAAGTAAAAGTGTTCCGTAGTGATAATGGAACAGAGTTTGTGAACAAACAAATGAGTGTTTTCTTTAGAGAAAAAGGTATTTTGCATCAAACCTCTTGTTCATATACACCACAGCAAAATGGTGTTGTTGAACGTAAACATAGACATCTTTTAAACATAGCCAGAGCCTTGATGTTTCAGGGTGGTCTACCTCTAAGGTTTTGGAGTGATTGTGTTCTAACTGCTGTGTATTTGATTAACAGGCTTCCATCATCAGTTTTAGGTGGTAAGAGTCCATATGAGTTAATGTTTGGTTTTGAACCCTCCTTGTCTCATTTGAGGTCTTTTGGTTGTTTATGCTTCAGTACAGTGTTAAATGAGTCTGATAAGTTTGCTTATCATGCTGATAAGTGTGTTTTAATTGGATATTCAAATGTAAAGAAAGGGTATAAGCTATGGAGTTTAGATGAGAAAAAAATCTTTTTTTCTAGAGATGTAAAGTTTTATGAGCATGTTTTTCCTTTCAAGTCTAAACTCCTTAGTGATGGTATTGATAACAGTTGTGTAGATAAAAGTCTAAATCATGTAAACTTTTTTGATCTGTATGAAGCATCTTCAACTGGAATTTCTCAAACTCCCAATGATGAAGAGGGTGTAAATGGATCTCATGACATAGTCAGTGAGGATCAGCAGCCGATTCCCTCTACGTCTGCCACTCCTGGACCGACTGATTTAGGTCATAACATAGAGTCTAGTGTAGATAGTAGTGATAGAGAGGAGTCAGGCGTGGCAGAGGACACGGCTATGTCAAATGATGAGGTCAGCCCATCTGAGGGAACTGGTACTAGTGTTAGAAGGTCTTATAGGAATACTTCTGTCCCAAAACGTTTTCAAGATTATGTTCTTAATAGTAGTATTAAATATGACATCAATAAAGTGGTTAGCTATGCTTGTTTGTCAAGTGAGTCTGTTTGTTTTATTAGTGGATTAAATAAAACTGCTGAGCCTTATAGTTACAGTGAAGCTGCTAAGGATCCCAAGTGGGTTGAGGCAATGAATCTAGAAATGGAGGCATTGCTTCGAAATAACACTTGGGAAGTAGTTGATTTACCTGCTAATAGGAAACCCATAGGGTGTAAATGGATTTTTAAAATCAAGTACAAGGCTAATGGTGAAGTAGAACGGTATAAGGCTAGGCTGGTTGCTAAGGGGTATAACCAGCGTGAGGGTTTAGATTTTGGGGAAACATTTTCACCAGTGGTGAAAATGGTTACTGTTAGGTGTATATTAAGTCTTGCAGTTCAAAATGGTTGGAGTTTGTATCAACTTGATGTTAATAACGCGTTTTTGTATGGAACTATAACTGAAAATGTGTATATGACCCTTCCTGAGGGGTATTACACTAAAGGTGATAAAAAAGTGTGCAAGTTAATAAAGTCCTTGTATGGATTAAAACAGGCACCCAGAAAGTGGAACGAAAAATTAACTGATGTGTTGATTAGTGTTGGTTTTGTTCAGAGTCAATGTGATCATTCGTTATATGTTATGAATAAAGAATCTGTGTTTATTGCTTTGTTAGTGTATGTAGATGATATTGTGATTACTGGCAATAATGTTGATGAAATTGTTAGAATAAAAGGTCTTCTTAAAAATAATTTTCAAATTAAAGACTTGGGTATTTTGAAGTACTTCTTAGGATTAGAAGTGGTTTATGATAAGTCTGGGTTGTGTCTAAACCAGAGAAAATATTGTTTGGATTTGTTGGCTGAATTTGGCTATCTTGGATGCAAGCCTGTGAACACCCCAATTGAGTTAAGTCATGTTGTGAATAACAAGTTAAGTAGTGACAAGGTAGAAGTTGTAGATGTTACTAATTATCAAAAATTGATTGGTAAATTGATCTACTTGTCCCTAACTCGTCCTGACATTTGCTATGCTGTTCAGTTCTTAAGTCAGTATATGCATAAACCCCAGGTATGTCATCTTAATATAGCTTTAAGGCTGTTGAGATATCTCAAATCTTGTCCTAGTAAAGGATTGTTGTTTAAAAAGGGGGACAGTCTTGAGGTATCTTGTTATGCTGATTCGGATTGGGGTAAATGTTTGGATACTAGAAGGTCTGTATCCGGTTATTGTGTCTTCCTTGGTAGTAATTTAGTCTCTTGGAAAAGTAAAAAACAGAGCACTGTGTCAAGGTCGTCAGGGGAGGCTGAGTACAGAGCTATGTGCTCAGCTACCTGCGAACTTATTTGGGTTGTAAACGTTTTAAAGGAACTGAATGTTAATTGTAAAGTGCCTTTGAATTTATATTGTGATAGTAGTGCTGCCATTTCAATTGGTGCTAACCCAGTCTTTCATGAAAGAACAAAGCACTTTGAGTTGGATTTGTTTTTTCTCCGAGAGAAAATTGCTTCTGGGTTTATTCGTACTGTGAAAATTGACTCAGAAAGTCAATTGGCTGATGTGTTTACAAAAGGATTAAGTGGAAATCAACATGATATATTTTGTGAAAAGCTTAGTCTTGTAAATCTGTTTAAAGCTGTAGAATGAAGGGGGGATGTTAAAATAACATGTTATGTTACCTTTGTCATTCTGGGCTTTAAACTATTTATTGGGCTATGATATTGGGCTCTGTTTATGAACTTAATGGGCTGTTGAGTTTGTTCAGGTTGTTGCAACTGGTTTAAGTCGGTGGAAAGTTCAGGGTTTAAAGTGTATCATTTGGAGGGCTTAAGTGCAACTTTGTAAAAGGCAGATATAAAAGCAAGGGAGCTTCTAGATTTGCTTAGTTGTTACGCTTGTTCATATTCACTTTCTCTCTGTGGTGTTCTAGGGTTTCTCTCCGGTTGTATTTTGTATTCTCTCATCTGTTTGAGAGATTTGTTGTACTTGTTGGTATAGATGATCATCAGTGGATGATCATCAAGACTGGTTGTATCGTTCCTTTTTGTATTGATCTTACGATTGTAAGATCTTAGGGTTTGGGGGGTACTTTTTGGTTTGGGTTAAATAAGATTTTGTCACCTTGTTTTTGTCGCTATTTTGTGTTGTTCTTGTTGTTTCTGTTATCCGATCATCATAATACCATTATTTCAACAACCCCATATTACAGTTTGCTACTGAGAATTCCCAACACTTTGTTGAGTTTTTGTTAATTAAGGTCTTAATTTATTTGATTTAGAATTTTTGAACAAGTCTTTTCTAATGCAGTTGGTCCCAGTGTCAGTGGGAAGAGGATCTATTCTTCGTATTTGGTAGGTTAGCAAAGCAGGTATTGGTCCTAATTCTATTTGTAAATATATGCTATGAAGTTTAATGTCAGGGGTAGCATTTCTACGAGATACGCAAACTACATAAATGCTTTTTAGTTAGAATGGATGGTGGTGACATCATCTAAGAAACCTAAACAAAAAAGATTTACAATCATTCGACTAGTAGTTTATTATATCTTCATTTTCACACCTCTGTTTGTTAATTTGTTATAGAAATAATTTTGTTATTGATTTATGCTCATGGCATATCATGTTGGTTACATTTTGGTGTGTTACAAAAAAGTGCGTATGCTAAATAGAAAAGTGTCAAAGCTTATTCACAATTCAACCAATCACCAAAATCTTAACTGCGCACTTGTATTTGTTGAATGTTCTTAGCGTGTGAAGTCGAGCAAATTAACATATGTAACCAAAAGCATAAAGTTCCCATGATGAAGGCTTTCTTGAATACATGGAGGATGTAGTTTATGAAATACTGTAATATAGTTGCAAGATAAAGATGTTTTCAAATTCGGGTTTGTAGTTTAAACAGAAAACCGAACCAAATTCAAATTTGGTTTTGAACATATTGAATTCGGTTCTGCTTTTTTATGACCAAATTAAGTTTTCAAACCAAATAAACTGAATCGAGTGAACCCTGAATCGATGACTCTTATTTGTTATTGATGGGTCGTATTAACATTTTGAAACCCTAACTTGGTTGATTGATGTTTAGGCTGTGTAATGTCACTATGGTTATTGTTTTTTTATTTATTAAACTGAGTATCTATGACTAAAGACTTTAAATAAACTTCATGAATAGATATTTTCACCGGTTGTTATTGTGGTCTAGCTTTATCGAAACAGTCCCCATGGAGGTTAGTTCAACTTTTTTGTTGTTTAACCAAGCATAAATTTTGTCTCTTACTAGTGAATAATGATTGACTGGTTTGCTTTTTGTAGATTGGCCAGAATCCAATTGACATTGACAAAACAATAAAAATTTTGGAGCCTGATAAAACTAGTGGTAGCGGATGGCATTTGTCTGGAAAAGAAAGAGTCATATTCAGACAGCCTAGTCCTAAAAGGAAAGCCTTACTTGGTTAGTAGGTCAGTGCATGAAGTGTTTTTACAAGGAAATATATATGCATTTTTTGAAATTAATAATTAATTTATATTAATTATATTTATTATATAATTTAGTTATTTTTTATATTTAAATAAATAGTAAATATCATTATTTAAATATGTTTAATATATTAATAAAAAATATATACACAAAGCTCGTTTAGGCTCGCGAGCCGGCTCGAGCTCGATAAGCGAAGCTCGGGCTCGGGCTCATTTACTAAACGAGCTTGTTTTTAGGCTTGGACTCAAGCTCGAGCTCGTTTAAACTCGGCTCATTCGAGCTTTTTTTCAAGCCGAGCTCGAGTAGCTCGGCTCGTTTGCACCCCAAATACCAGCTATAGCTGCCTGATTTGTGTGGTGGACAAAAGTATATGATTTTGTACCAATTTCATTCTTTTAGCTCTTAAAACCATCTCACTTATTTTATTTTTTATTTTTTGCAAAAAGGAAAAAAATAACATTATGTTGTTGTGTATTCAGTTTTTCAAGGTTCCTTTACAATAAAATGGCCAGTTGATTATGTTGGAGACACTTTATGATACTTTAAGGAGAACATCAAATTAAATACATATGATGCTAATTATTCTGCTTATATCTTAGTCAAGACGCTTCATTTAATATCTTAGTGGCACTGGTGAAGGAAATGTGATGCATCCTATTCTTCATCCTCTTTCCAATGCCTTCTACTGACCATAATGGACATGGGAATTGTAGTTTGATGAATCACAACCTGAATTTGATGGTACATTTTCAGGTTCTACCATTCAGGATGGGTGTTGCCGGTGATGCAAATCAGCAAGACGAACTAATAGTTAGCAGTGGCACAATTAGCATTTCAAGTGTTTACTTTCAAGGATGAGTATGTTAGTAATCATGTGGTAAGAGGTGTCTTTTTTGGTCCGTTTACTTATTAATGGGTCAGCTTTTATCTAATAAGAGAACATGCCAAACGGGTTAAAAGTAATCATTCTACTTAAAATTTTATGGTATTTTCGTAATAATATTTTGTTTGCAATTACAATCAATGCATTAGTTATTTCTTAAAATTTTAGAAAGATGGAAAAAGAAGTCTTTTGGGGTCAACCCAACCTGACCCCTTTTGACCCGTTATAAGAAAAGTACGTTCTGACCTGTTAGTGTTTAGATTTGTCTTGCAGGTTATTTGAGTTCTCTTTCACAAACACTATAGAATTCAGGTTTGACACATGCCACCATATCTGTACAGGTTGATCTTGGGAAACGAGCGAATAGAAGACTGACATCGCGCATCGGCTACGAAGGTACAAAACATCCTGTTTTCTTCCAGAAGAATCACTAAAGTTTAAATCTTGAAATCATTTGATATGATATGTGTTCCAGAATCATGAGAATCCTTTTCCTAGTAAGTTGGCCAGTTTCAAGATTTTAGCAATGGAGATAACTCGCGCGCAGCAACAACACTGATTCATTCTGCTGGTATCAGCATCTCTCTGCTTATTCGTTGTTACGAATCTACTAACAGTTACAAATTTTGATACTTTTTAGCCACTTAATAGGTGTTTGATGCTAATCAAGAGTTTGTTTGAAGTTTATGAATTGTTCCTAGAACGCAAACAAATTACCCAACACAAAGTTAAAAAGTTTCTTTGATATCATATGCATAGCGTGTTGGCTATGTTTCTGCCTTCGTAGCCTGCGCCGCAACGCACACGGGTAAAATATCTAGTTTCAACTAATTTACATGTTGAAGTTGAGAAAAACTAGTTGTTGGAAATGCGCAAAAGGATTGAAGATGATCATTAAAGAAAAAAAAGTTGAGCTTGAAACTATGCGAAAAGAGTTTGCCAGCCAGCAACCCCACTTAGAAGCTATGATGCACCAACCCAACTTGGAAGCTATGATGCAAAAGGTTATGAAACAAGTAGTTGGAGATCGAGATTAGTAGAATGTTTTCACTTTTTTATTATTGTACTTGACTGTAAAGTTATTTAAGTTTCGACAAACATGTTGAAGTACACACTTTGATTATCAATGTTATCTTTGTTATTGTTTTCGTGTGATTACTATTGAATTTATATCAATTAATAGCAATTGAACTTATGTTGTAAGGTTGCATTTGTGTGAAAAAAATATTGCTTTTGCTATAAAAAAAGGTTGCGTTTTTTCTATTAAAAAATAATAACGGCTGCATTAGGCCTATAAAAAGGTTGCATTTTTGTAGAAAATGTTGCATTTGAGTGTAGAAAATGTTGCATTTTTGCAACTAAAATACAAAAAAGTTGCATTAGAATGTAAAAAAGGTGTTGGACCGTGTTCCGACCCTAAATAGTCAGTTGCGAACGTTCATATTCATATACGAAGGCGGAATCAACGTAAATGAAGTTACACAACTTTTCCTATTCAATTTCTTCTCTTTTATTGCTTTCTGAAGTAAATTTGACAGCGTTTTGTTACAGCAACAATGACAGAGTTTCGCTCCAATGTACACCAGTGAATGACCAGGTTTCGCTTATGAGGCCTATTTATAGCCCATATGGTTTCGTTCTTATGGACTGACAAATGAGCGAAACCTCCACTAACCTTATAAGCGAAACCCTATATTAACTAATAAGCGGAACCTCAACTAAGTATGAACATAAAAGCGAAACTATCAACATAAAACCTAATTTTGACATTCTAGCTCCTATGTTGACCTATCTTGACCTAAGACGTAATGCAGACGTAGTCAACAGACATTTCATGCATCAACAGACTCCCCCTTGGATGCTGACGAAGTCTTCAGCTCCGAGTCTTCAGTCTTGGTCTTTTCTCCAACTCTCTGTCTTCTCATCATAAGCACTCTATCTTCAAAGGCTTCAGGATCATTACCTGACTCTAACTTCCATCTTCCCTTCAACTGTTGATCCAGACTCCCCCTTTCACAGACTCCCCCTCTCGATATGCTAGATCTGAGGTCTTGATCTGGTTCAAGCTTTGACATTTAGCTTCTGTAACACCTCGGAAATTCATGTCCTATATTATATCGACACGTGTCATGGACTTTAAACGTGTAAAGGACTGAATTAGAAGGGCTAAAGTTGACAAACAAGGAAACTGTGTGAATATAAGGATCCAGAATGTCAACAATGGATAAATATATTTTAAAATAGCCCTACAAGATGTTTATACCTTCAAACGATTAAGTCATGGATCATACGAAGCTAATTGTGAAAGAAAGTGAGGAATTACAAACTACAGGGGCTAAATGTGTCAACATGTTTAAAGTATACCTCTGAGTGATCTTTTAGCAGACCCAAAGCTTTGTAATGATAAATTATACTCACAAGAATGTGTGATAAAAATTTCACAAGGTTTCGATAAAGTATGAGAAAGTTATGACAATATTCGTATACGAGGGGTTAAAAGCGTCAACGTTGAAATTCAAGGCTTTTCGGTGAACATTTGAATTACCGGGGACTTAAAAAAAGTTGGTTTATAACTTGGAGTCCTTGAAAGTCAAGTTTGGGGGTTTATAGTGCAAGAAACCATGTAAAAATCAAGTTTGGAAGGACCAGGGACCAAAGTTGCAATATTTGAGACTTGCTGACCGGAGAGCCACTCTCACACGGCCCGCGTAAGCCCTCTATGGGACCTTACGCGGCCCGCCTCAGAGTGCCAGCGACCAAATTCTTGGCAGATGGCTGTTACAGCCAGTTGCACCGACTTAGAAGCCTTGTATTCAATACCTGGAGCTTGTTTGATGGTTTTAAAGGGACTAGGGACACTTGGAATGATCATGAATCATTCCATAGACTTGTGTGTCAAGATCTTGTAGAATCAAAGTCCCTATATAAGAAGCTCTTGGTTGCAAACTTTTGATCATTCACTTGATATCTTCACAACTTGGTTTCTGGAGGTAGCTGACTTGGGAGAAGATTGTGAAGTGTAGAAAAGATAGCAAGGACCCTAAGTAAGAGCCTTAATCCCTGCTTAATCATTTTAATTAGCTTATATTCCTAAAAGTCAAACCGTCGTAATTAAGATTTGACTTCGTCATTAATCTTAATTGCTCCAGTCAATTTTCATTATGAAAGTACCTATGAGTTGGTAATTATGTGGGCATTAAACCCTTAAAAGGGCACCCTCTGATTCCCACTCTAACTAGGTCAATTGTCGAGTCAAACTTAGTTACAAAAAGTCAACAGGAAGCTATTTTGTAAATAAACACATAATTATTAATGTGTAAGCGATGAAACCTGTTTTGACACTCATATAACTTGGTAATTAATATAAGAACATGTCTATACATGTTCAACTCGACAATTTTCATTTTAAGCTCGGTTCGGGACCGAAAGTCGCATAGTTTGACTTATGCTTTGACTTTCAGTTCTGACCCGTTTGAGCATGAATTAGGAATGCCTTAGAGCTTTAATAGGACCAAGTTACCTATAAGTATAACCCTCTGTGATTATACAACTTGGTTCATTGGTTATCCAATTCATATGCATGATTCCGTTAAATGCTTAAATGTTGACTATTATGCCCTTATCACCTTAAAATGTGATTTTTGAAAAAGTGAAAGGATAGAAACCTTCACTACTGATTTATAAACTTGTTCCTAGAATTTGACATCAGTTTGAGGTCTAGATTAAGAGTTATGCTCATTAGCGTAATTAAGAAGCTTTTAAGTAAATAAACCGCATAATTAGCATATAGCCTATCTAAACCCGAATTTTAATACCAAACTTATTACCCACTGATGTAATATAATATTTTGGGATTTTGAAGATTTTTATTTATTTTTAGGCTGAGCATAACTTAGGATTCTAAGCTTGATTCGGTAATTGCCGGTTTTGCCTTTTGGGCTATAAAATGAGTTCTACAAATCCTTTTGACCCCAAACCTTTTTCTACTGATCTAATATGATAAATAAAGTATTTTGAGCCTTCTGGAATAATAAAAATATCAGCTTTTCTTTAAAAACCCGGAAATGGCTCCAAATCGCCTTTTTAAGCGTTTTTAACGCATAGTATGTATTAAAACCATTTTATAAATATAAGGTTTGATACCTACTGATGTTTTAAGTAAATTTTCATACTTTAGCAGTAAGCAAAAGTCTTAAACTCAGAATTCCAGTTTTGACCTATAAAGCCTATGTGAAATTACCAAAATGCCCTTAAGATGCATAGTTTGGTCATAAAGGATAAATTTCACATATAAGTTATACCCTACTGATATAACTTAGTAAATTGAGTATTTTTACTGATTACATCAGACCCGAAACTCAGAAACGTATTTAAACCCTTTTATAACCTTTTAAATGACCAAAATACCCTTACGAGGCGTAATTTGATTTTAAAACCATTTTGGGCATAATAGAAGACATCCTACTGATGTCACAACATATTTAAAGCATATTAACTTGTGGAACATGTTCATGACTCTTATGGTTACCCGTTACGCATGTTTCGTGTTCGGATCGGTCTATGTAACTAGTTTACATATATTAGCCGAAATGGGTTAAACCATATCGTTTTTGTCTCAAAATTCAGAATGTGTTTAAATTACCCATATTAAGCAAGTATACAAGCTTGTCGGGTCAAAACCACATTCTAAGCCGGTCTTCGCTTTATCATGCGTTTGAACCGTGCCTTCCTTTGAAAACTAACCGGTCTAAAGCTTAGGCTAAATTAAAGACCCGTTAGGATTCTAATAGGTTATTAAAACCTTCGTTCCAGATTAGGAGCCCAGTAAAAGCTACGTGCACTTGCTGTATTTGAATTATACTTTGCTTAGGTAAATACCCTTAACTTAATTTCCCTATACGGGCTTGGGATACGGTACTATAAGAGTACCGCTTGGTCGGGTGTATGTAGTCATTTAAATCGGATTGTGATTAATGTATTTACATGACCCGTTTGATATGTATTATTTGGTGTATGGCCTTTGCGGGTTAAATGACCATGTCCCGGATATCCTTGGTATCATTCATGAAATGGCCACGACCTAAGCACGGGGTGTAGGCGTACACCTGACAGTTGCATTATGTAAAAACTGGTATCCCACTATAAGGAATCGACCTTGTGGGCATTATACCTGTGGCGTGTCAGTTAACTTAAGTCCGGCCTTACAAACCGGCCCTAATGGACGACAAATGAGTAAAACTGTATACAAGATTATTTTGAATAATTGTCCAAAGTTATAAAAGATATTTTGCCGAAGTGCATTCAAATCAATTTTCAAACTCTTTTCAAAATGAGTCAGTTAAGTTGTATTTACTAGTATAAACTGACGTATTTTCCAAAAAGGCTAAGCGCAGGTACTAAACGAAATAGGCTGGCTACTCCAGGCATCATTACTCAAGTCTCGCAAGCTTTAGATGCCAAAGTCTGTTGAACAATTTTCCTTTTTTATTCGATCCGCCTGTGGATCTGTTTCGACTGTTTTGTAATACTTAAACATTACAATTTATTTAGTTGAAATAAATCTATCTCTTTGCTTCCGCTGTGCATTTATATGTTGTGTTGTTTGACTATGATGATGTCAATTACGTCACGATACTCCCCACTGGGCCCACCGGTGACACGTGGAAAATAGGGGCGTGACAGCTTCCATTAGGAATAATGAAATCCAAAAACCTGTTACTCAACCAATAACATTACAAACTATCTTTTCAATAATAAATCACAAACTCAATCAGCTTTAGAAATCCACTCAAGTATTCAGGTCCAAATTAATGACCCTGATTACTCAATTATATACCAAGTTCAACTTAATGACCTTAGTTGATCATTTGACGAATCAAACTGATTTTGTAAAAACATTTTCATATTTTCTAAAAACAATGTAACAAGCATCAACTTAATGAACTTGTTTTAACTTTGAAAACATCTCAATCTCTGACAAAGTAGGCTCTCCTCATTCTTCAGCTCAGAACTTTCCTGCATCTGCTTCAATCTTCGAGAATCCAACGATCAACTCTCCACTTTGGTTTGTCAAAAAATAAAGCAGAAATAAAATCTTTTTGGATTTTATAAAGTGTTCTAAACTAAGAAATAATATGCAGAAAACTTAAATTGCAGAAAATAAAGAAATTGAACTATATACAAACTTATTTTTGACGAGCGTGTCAGGGAATCATATCAGCTTTTCAGACAAATTACTAGTACCGTTAAGCTTCATTTCATACTCAGACTTAAACAATTCACCTCGATTATCGATATACTGATCCATCTTAAATTCTCACACAGATTTCAATTTATTCAGGATACGATTTAGATATCTTATGAACTTAGCTTATTCATGTGTCCCACCTCTTGAATATACTCCCGTATCCAGAATCTCAGATATTCAGTCTTACAGGTGAGTATACCACAAATGATATCTGTAAGGGTTAAATGCGAGGGCCGTGAGAGCTCAGGTCGATACTTCCGTATACGCAGAGAGATGACGGCTTCGACTTTCTGGTATGTCCCCTTTAGAGGATCTTTTAGTTACAACAGCAGCGACTATCAATTTCATTATTTCATCAGCTTGCTGAGGGCGATGCTATGTTTCAAGCATTTGCAGAAAGTATTATTCGGGGACTAGGTCAGTACTTCCATACAGCAGAAGTCCCGGAATAATACCCCAGATATCACTGAGTATAAAGACCTAGTATCTCAGAATATGGGACCTTTCAAACGAGATTTCAGGGGTTACCTATATATCCAAGTAGTGTTCCCCACGAATTTCACAAGTTTGAAATTTTAGGTTTATATCCCGAATAAATCTACTAAATGTGCGAAAACCTATCGACACATCATTAGTGAGACAGTTTAACTCATTTAAACTTTACAATTCTTTAGCATACTGTAATTGTCTAGCCGATGTACTATCATTTTCCCTATATACACAAGCTCTTTTTCAATTTTATCATGTTTTTGTATTTTTTGCATTTTTTATTGTTTTTGTATTGTCTGAAAATAAACTATATACATCTATCTACTCCCCCTAAATACCAAAACAAGTAAAAAAATCGACAAACCATTGCAGATTGTTTCTCGTCTTCATCCGCAATAGTACTCTCATCAACGCCAATAATGCCATCCGTCACCGAAAGAAGCTTCATACCATTCAGTTTTAACAAATATTAAAACCGATTTTTATCAAAAGCTTTGGTATGTAAATCAGCTTTCTGCTCGTCAGTGTAGATTTTCTCAATTCGTATCAACTTTTTCTCGAAGCAATCGCGAATAAAGTGATGACGAATCTCTATATGTTTAGTTTTAGCGTGATGAACTGGATTCTTTGTTATATTTATTGCGGCCTCATTATCAACAAACATGTCACACCCTGGCTTTGCGGAAGCGTGGTTAATTTGGTGTGACTTCTTAATACCATAGCTTAATCATAACAAAGCTATATGAATTAAAAATATGCAAGATCATCCATTGATAATAAAAATATAAAACATTGTCTTAACGGGTTAACACCCAACAATCATAACTTGTCTAAACATTACAAATGCAAACTTAAAGTAAACATGATTCAAGGACTGTGACTTGTCCAGGAAAGAGTCACAAGCCTCGAACCCTGGATGACCTCGGCCTAATGCAGCGGAAAACAAGCCATACCGCGCCAGATCGTTAATTTCCTGAAATACATGTAAGTTGAAAAATCAACAATAATGTTGAGCGAGTTCATGCGAAAGTGAGTATATAAACCTTTATCTTTATCAAAAACCTGGTATGTAGCAAATAAGGAAAAAGAGATCACCAATGGTTTGCAAGGCCATTGATATGTGTAAATGCAAGTAGGAAGGCTCAAACCTAGCAAATTTATGCGTCGGGAACAAAGTCATCCCAAGGTCCGTTATGCTGGACCTAGGACTGGGCTCGCTACACCCAAATAGATCTACCGCTCCTGCCCCTCGGTCCCCACCCTGAGGATTAATGACCTCAAGTTTCCGCCTACCCATTCACATGATCTAAAAGTAACCCTCCTTACGCTAACATACCATGTATAAAGTAATCATAATCATTATAACATGTATTTCACCCCCGCAGTTTAGAAAACTGAAAACAGTTAAGAGAAAAGGGGGACATGAACTCACAGTGAGTGCGTCACAATATCAAGTAATCCAAATATCCAAGTGCTGCGCAACGACCTACATGTGCTAATTCTATTAGACGGATGGCCGTGCTTTAGCTTCATAGTTTATATTTTTGGGAAACGGTTAGACAACCGCTCCGTGTATATACTTGATAACGTATTTTCCTTCCCAAGGATGGGGGAATTAATACATGTGTAATTATATCATTTTATTAAGTCCCACTTAATACATTTTATTTCTTATTCCAAAAATATAATTATTTTCCTCAAAAATAATATATTTCCTTTTCCACATAATACTTTCCCAAAATAATATATTGACAACACATGCGTTTATGAATATTTCCGAATAAAGCGTAAGTTACGTTTTGGCGATTAAGTGGTAATAGTAATTACCGTGGTAACTTATATGTTTGTCGTATAAGCGTTGGTATTATTTTGGGTTCGACAAAGTTTGTAAATATTATTTTTACCCTAAAAATAATATTTATACATTTTCACAAAATAATCATAAACAGTGTTGTGAAAAATATATTTACCGAATATATATTTATCACGTTTATTTTTGTGAAAACCCCACCTCCGAATATTTGTAAATAAAGTCATGGCGAAATATATTTGAAAATATGTCAAAAATAGTCTAACACTTGTAAATAATTCTAAGTGTTAGATTTTAGAAAATTTCGCCAGAGTTTCCCCTGTAACTGGAGGTGGCCACGCTTTTAAGCGTATCATTTTCTTTTACAAATCACTTCAACAATTTCTTTAAATCAACCAATCAATTTCCAACACATTAATCTTGTCGATAAGTATGTAAAATCGCATCATTTCATGAACTTGTAGTTTTTCTAAAAACTATGGTGTAGATCTCGTTATAATCAATGGATCTATGTGTAAAATGATTTAGTCTCGTAAAAACCCAGTTTTTATCACAAATCCTCCTTTACAACTTCCCGACAACTTTTATAAAAAAAATGGTTATTTTGTCGGATCTTTCGCTTCACAAGTGTTTTTACACTTGTAGTTTATAGAAATCATCTTTTATTAACATGTTATCCACTTTTATAAAACATGATTTTCTCAACACCCGGTTCTACGAATATACCACTTGTACATACGTAGATCGGCTCGTTTTAAATACTATTTCACGCGTCAAAACACTTTTACACAAGTTCATGTTTCCCGTGTGGTGGAGTTTCACCTTTTAACCCTCGTACCGCTAGAAACAAGTGTATGTCAAGATTCGGGATCTTAACAAAGTCGGGTTAAACGATGATAAGAGCCACCACATCGTAGATCGGGCCTTAACAATCAACATATTCAAATACTACGACATTTACACGCGACATGACCTTTTATCCAACGATTTTCATGTTTTAGTAGACTTTTTAGATTCGAATGATGGGTTACCGACTTTCAACCATTAAAAATCCTTTTAACCACTTTAGATATGATTAAAAACGAGTTTTAAATGTTATACCTCTAGCTCGGGGCTAGGGAAGATCTTTGGCGAAAACGGCGTGGATAAAAGCAAATGCACGTGGTCCTTTAGCTTCCGTTTGCTCCAAGCTCCGTTGTAGGTGATCCCCGTCACTAGTATAAGCTTGGAATGTAGAGACACGAACCGAAAAATGGATGGATGGATGTGAGTGTTCTCGGCCGAGAGGGAGAGGGAACAAGAGAGAGAGAGTTGTGTTGGTGTGTGTGTGTTGAGTGTGTGAGAGTGTGTGTATTTATAGAGAAAATCAAGTCCTTCGTCCAACGGTTCTCGAGTCGTCTAGATATCCACGAACCTATTATAAAATATTAAAACTTGTACTCCCTTGTCCTTACTAGTTGGCCGATCCCATTAGGGTGCAATGGCATCCGGTTCGATCTCGATTGTTCAGTTAGAGTTTAGTTTAGTTAAGTGGGTTAACTTTAGGGATTAACCCCGTTAGTTGTTTAATGCGTTATAAAGCGGGTGTTAGGGTAATCAGGGACCCTAACTGGCTCAGAAAAATACCAATAACATTTATGGCAATATTTTTATGCTCCGGGTATTGTCCGGTTGTTCGGTTGGATAGTAATCCGTTAAAGTGCTTAAGTAATCCTTTAAGCGTCATAAATAATATTTTTAGCGACACAATTTATTCTGCAAAGTGTCAGGAATAATTTCTCATGTTTTGGCACTTTATTAATTAGCTAGAAGCTAGTATGTTGATAAAAGTGCTATGTTCCGTGCTTAAAGTATGTTTTAGGCACATCCAAATCTCTATATCTTATCCCTAGAGACGTAATCATACAACCCTTGTATACCTACACACACTATGGGTGTAGTAAAATAATTCTGGCTCATTCAGGCCTTTAGAGGCAGTGTCTGCCTGATGCTGGCTATATCAGCATGTTCAAATAGGTTACCCGTTCAAATGCTACTGTGCTTTTGTGCATCATGTTTGTCACTAAAGTTCAGTAAATAAATAATGTAGTGACGGAAAAATCAAAGTATGATGCAGATATGTACAAGTATCAAAAATCAAGTAGCAGTTTATCATAAATCTCAGTTAAGCACAGTAATTAGGCAATAATTAATAGTTAATTAAGTCGTACGGATACCTGGTTTTGTGAGGGTTGTCACATTCTCCCCCCGTTAAATAAATTTCGTCCCGAAATTTTAAATTCTGCTTGTAGAAGCAGGGTTCTCAGGAAATAAGTGGGGGTATTTCTCCTTCATTCGGTCCTCACGCTCCCAGGTGAATTCAGGACCGTGTCTAGCATTCCAGCGAACTTTGACGAGCTTGACACTGCTCTGGCGGGTCTTGTTTACTTTCCAATCCGTGACCTCGACAGGTTCTTCAACGAAGTGGAGCGTGTCATCAACATGAATTTCGTCGGTAGGAATGGCAACGTTAATTTGAGTTGGACTTCTCTTCAGATTGGATACATGAAATGTATCGTGAACGTTATTCAGTTCGGCAGGTAGTTCCAACTTGTATGCTACGGTCCCAATTCTTTCCAAAACCTTGAAAGGACCAATGTAGCGCGGATTCAACTTCCCACGCTTCCCAAAACGTGCCACACCCTTCCAGGGTGATACCTTTAACAAAACCATATCCCCAACCTCAAACTCCTGAGGTTTCCTTTTCAGATCTGCGTAGGTCTTCTGACGGTCACGAGCCGCTCTCATGCGATCTCGGATTTGCGCGATCTTATCTGTAGTTTCCTGAACTACATCGGGACCTACCAATTGTCTATCACCTGCGTCAGACCAACAGAGCGGTGACCTGCACTTGCGCCCATATAAAGCTTCGAATGGCGCGGCACCAATACTGGTGTGGTAGCTGTTGTTGTATGAAAATTCAACCAGAGGTAAATGCTTATCCCAGCTACCGCCTAAATCCATCACACATGCTCTCAGCATGTCCTCCAATGTCTGAATCGTCCGCTCACTTTGTCCGTCGGTCTGCGGGTGAAAAGCAGTGCTCATATTCAGCTTTGAGCCAAAAGCTTCCTGGAAGGATTGCCATATCCTCGATACGAACCTTCCGTCTCTATCAGAAATAATCGAGAGGGGTACTCCATGGCGTGTAACAATCTCTCTCATGTAAACTTCGGCCAGTTTGCTTGTATGATCCTTCTCGCGGATAGGTAAGAAGTGTGCTGACTTCGTTAAGCGATCCACTATCACCCAGATAGTGTCATGGCCTTTTGGCGTTCTTGGCAACTTCGTAATAAAATCCATGGAGATTTCTTCCCACTTCCACTGGGGAATTTTTGGTTGCTGCAGAAGTCCCGAAGGCTTCTGGTATTCCGCCTTAACTTTGGCGCAAGTTAAGCATTTGCTCACGTATATAGCAATATCGCCCTTCATCCTAGGCCACCAGTAATAATCTTTAAGATCCTGGTACATCTTATCCGCTCCAGGGTGGATAGAGTACCGTGACTTGTGAGCTTCATCAAAAATAACCTCTCTTAAACCACCAAACAGAGGAACCCAAATCCTTTTCTCAAAACATAACGTTCCTTCCCTGTTTGGCACCAATATCTTCTCCATCCCACGGAGATATTCTTTCTCAAGGTTCTCCTCATTGAGAGCTTCCTTCTGTGCTGCACGAACGCGTGAGGAAAGGTCGGTTTGAATTATCATTTCCATAGCCCTAACCCTTATGGGCTTGATTCTCTCTTTACGACTTAGGGCGTCAGCGACCACATTCGCCTTCCCTGGATGATACTTGATCTCGCAGTCGTAATCGTTCAACAACTCGACCCATCGTCTTTGCCTCATGTTCAACTCCTTCTGATTGAATATATGCTGGAGGCTCTTGTGATCTGTAAAGATTGTACACTTTGTACCGTAAAGGTAGTGTCTCCAGATCTTCAAAGCAAAAACCACTGCGCCTAGCTCCAGATCATGCGTGGTATAATTCTTTTCGTGCACCTTCAGTTGGCGTGATGCGTAGGCGATAACCTTCTGACGTTGCATCAACACACAACCCAATCCTTGACGCGATGCGTCGCAGTATACCACAAAATCGTCGGTACCTTCCGGTAGAGCTAAGATTGGCGCGTTACAAAGCTTATCCTTCAATATCTGAAACGCCTCATCCTGTTTGATTCCCCAATCAAACTTCTTATCCTTCTGCGTGAGGAGCGTTAACGGTTGAGCGATCTTAGAAAAGTTCTCGATGAACCTTCGATAATAGCCTGCCAAACCCAAGAATTGCCGAATCTCGGTTGGCGTTTTTGGCGTTTCCCAATCTTTGATCGCCTCGATCTTGGTGGGATCCACGTGGATTCCATCTCCATTCACCACGTGCCCAAGGAATTGCACTTCTCTTAGCCAAAACTCACACTTAGAGAACTTGGCATACAGCTGTTCCTTCTTTAGCAGCTCCAGAATGGCTCTAAGATGCTGCTCGTGCTCAGCCTTTGTCTTCGAATAAATCAGGATGTCATCGATGAATACGATCACGAACTTATCCAAGTACGGCTTACAAACTCGGTTCATCAAATCCATGAACACTGCAGGTGCGTTTGTCAAACCAAACGGCATAACGAGAAACTCGTAGTGTCCATATCGAGTTCTGAAGGCTGTCTTCGGGATACTCTCCTCCTGTATCCGTAGCTGATGGTATCCAGATCGAAGATCGATCTTTGAATAAAAGCTTGAACCTTGAAGTTGGTCGAACAGATCATCGATTCTTGGCAGGGGATACCTATTCTTGATCGTCAGCTTGTTCAACTCTCTGTAGTCAATGCACATACGGAAACTACCATCCTTCTTCTTGACAAACAAAACTGGAGCTCCCCAAGGCGAGAAGCTTGGTCGGATAAAACCCTTGTCTAACAACTCTTGAAGTTGTGTCGACAGTTCTTGCATCTCAGACGGAGCAAGTCTGTAAGGTGCCTTAGCCACAGGCGCAGCGCCCGGAACTAAGTCGATGCGAAACTCCACTTGCCTTTGAGGTGGCAAGCCAGGCAAGTCTTCTGGAAAGACTTCTGGGTATTCCCTCACGACAGGGATGTCTTCGATCTTTGGCTCAGCAGCCTTCTTATCCACAATGTGCGCTAGAAAAGCAACACATCCTTTCCTCAAACACTTCCTTGCTTTCAGACAGCTAATAATCCGCAATGGCGTCTCACGCTTCTCCCCATGAACTACAATGGTCTCACCATCATCGGTCGGGATACGAATAATCTTCTCGTGACAAACTATCTCCGCCTTGTTGCTCGATAACCAATCCATCCCTACTACCACGTCGAAGCCTCCCAACTGGACTGGTAGTAGATCGAGAGCAAACTCACGCTCTCCTAATTCGATTACGCAACCTCTAATCACTTCATTGGCTTCCACTAACTTCCCATTTGCTAATTCGATCGAGTAAGGGATATCTAACTTACTAGCGGCTAAACCAAGCATGTTTCTAAATTCTAGCGATACGAAGCTATAATCGGCACCAGTATCAAACAAAACGGATGCATAGCGATGATTTACAGGGAACGTACCAGTGACAACATTAGGATCCTGGCGCGCTTCCCTGGCCTCCATATTGAAAACTCTTCCACGTGCCTGGTTTAATTCTGGGCAATTCCTCTTGAAATGCCCTTGATCTCCACAATTAAAACATCCGGGCCTCTGCCCGTTCCCACCATTGTTTCCAGCTTGGTGGTCTCCCTGGTTTCGGTTCACTGTGCCTGCTTGGTTAGCATGATTAACACGGTTTCCATCACCTCCCTGATTTCCTTGTGGGCGGTTCCCATTACCACCACGGTTATTCCTATTCCCATATCCTCCTTGACCTCCCCGGCCAGCAGTGGTCCAACAAGTCTCCTTCAGGTGGCCAACCTTCCCACATGCTTCACAAACTTTCAACCCACAACGACCAGAGTGATGCTTTTGGCATGAGTTGCACTTGGGTTGTGCACCCATGTATCCATTCCCTTTCTTTCTACCACCAGCTGAATCATGAGCTGGCGCATTCGACTTCCCCTTTTTAACCACCGTCCCGGTGCTTTGCTTGAAACTCGAAAACTTCCGCTTATTACCACCAGATGACTCCACATGAGTCTCCTTTTTCTTGGGTTCAATCTCATCGAACTTGTTCAACCGAATCGCCTCTTCGGTGAGAGCCACACTTAGATCAATGGCTTCTGTGATGGTTGCAGGTTTGGAAGAAGTCACCATACTGATTATCTGAGGAGCCAATCCCCAGATGAAGCGCTCAATCCTTTTGAACTCAGGCGTAACCATATAGGGTACCACATGCGATAGATCGTGGAACCTCTGAACATACTCTGCTATCTTCGAACCTTCCATCTTTAGGTGCCAGAATTCGGTCTCTAACCTCTGAATTTCAGCACGAGAACAGTACTTCTTGCGCATAAGCTCTTTCAACTCTGTCCAGGTCAGTGCGTAAGCTGCGGCTTCGCCAAGGGTCTGGACCTGTAGATTCCACCAGGATAGGGCTCCATCCACAAATAGCCCTGAGATGTAAGTGACTTGCTGATCCACAGCGCACTTGCTCATGCGAAGTACGGACTCTGTCTTCTCTGCCCAGCGGACGAAAGCAACAGCACCACCTGTGCCGTCGAAGTTTATGGGCTTACATTCCAAAAACTGTTTGTAGGTGCACCCTGCACATACATTACATCATAGGAACGACATTAGCATCTGCTAAGGGAATCCATTTAGGCCATGGTATGTCTTAATGACTTAGGGTTACCATGAGGAGGATTTTGGTTGCCGTTGATGTTCGAGCTACTTCCGCTTGGTCCTCCTTGCGAGGCAGCATATTGAGCAATGGCGGCAGCAATAACTTGCTGTAGTTCTTCAGGAGTAGTGGGCATCGGCTGCGGTTGACGTCTTGGTGCCATCTTCTAAAGATGCGTACGTCGATTAGGTCATAATAAACATACGTATATAGTAATAATAGTAGCATATAACATCTCATGTTATCTATATATCACACACACAACATCCCATGTCCCCAACATCCCATGTTGCAAATATCACACACACAACATCCCATGTCCCAACACATAAATAAGCAATCAAGTGAATCAGATATGGTGAGAATACGGCGATTGTTATATATATCGAGACCATAATGTGGTAAGGGTATCAGTACGTCACTGTATCATACAATCACAAATCAAATAGGGGCTACATCACCCCCGTCAAAAACAATATCACATCAGTGTCACATACATCCAGTACATCAACAAATATCAACAAAAATCAGTATCGTCACATGGTCTCCAAAAGGCTGTGCAGTCACAATCGCGGTCGTCTCACCATCGCCTACCACTATGGTACCAATGAGCCCTATGCGGATGGGGGTGGAGGAGGGGGAAAGTGAGTGTAGAGTAAGCGGCGTAAGTGAAGCCAATCCTCCTCCATCGCCTGCTGAGTGCGAATAACAGATGCAATCTGTTGCTCCATAGTCGTAAGTCGGGCAGCAAAGTCAGGAGGTAATGATCGAAAAGGCTGAAAAGATGAAGATGTCTGACCAAGATATGGACCAAAAGATAGCTGAGCTCTCTCGAGCTCCTGGAGTCGCTGTGTATGGGAATCATGCTGATGGACAAAGGACATCAAGACGTCCTCAATGGTATGTCCCATATGGAATGGATGATATGGATCAGTGGGTGGCATCGGTGAGGAAGATGACCAAAGCAGAGGCATGCTGGTGGGGTCGAATGGTGCTACATGAACCGAAGATGGAACAGGTGTCATCTGAGGTACGAAAGGCATAGGCATCGGTATGTGCCCAAAGGGGTGGGCTGAAGAGCCCTCTCCAGGCCCTGCTGGAGGTACAAACTGTGGGATCTGAAATGAAAAATCAGTATGATGTGCCTCAGTGTGATGTGGTGGAAGCGGTGGAACATCCTCATCAGCCGGTATCCAACCGTGCTGAGCCTCCTCATCAGGCGGATCCATATGCTCTGCAAATGGAGCGTGCTCAAGCTCAATGGGTATAGGATCAAAAGGAGCAATGACATGATCAACATGATCGACATGGTGGTCAACAGGGACGTCAGCAATCAAAGGTGGGTCAACAAAAGGATCAACAGCATGATCATCAGCTAACAAAGGGACATCATCAACAGGAAGATCGCCAACTGGTGGGTCAGCCAAGACAGGATCGACAGGAACATCAGCATGCACCAAGTCATGCTCATGTACAGGATCGAAAGCAGCTGCCTGCTCTGGGGCTACGGCAGGCTCCGGGTCGTCAAACGCCATATCAAAATCAAAGTCTGGATCAATGGGACCGATAGGGTCAGCAGGATCAACAGGGTCCTCTACAAGCTGGTCCATATGAACATACTCAATATCACGGTCAGGATCAAATCCTGGAGGGAAAACAGGATCGGAGTCCTCAATAACGTCGTGCTCAAATACAAGGCTCGGAATGGGGGCGGCAGAAGATGCCTGATCAGGGTCCGAGTCATGAACAAAATGCTGAATGCTCACCTCGTGAGACAGAGCAGATGCCACAGACTCAAAAGAGTCCGGGACTGGTGAGTGGACGGGCGAGTCTCCGACTGGAGCACCGGCGATCATCAAGAGACCGCCAGCGGGTAAAAGGGCTGGATCAGGAACCTCGTCCTCAAGGGGCTCATCCTCGAAAAGATCAATGTCGCCATCAGCCTCGGCGCCCGGCATAAGCTCATAAGCTGGGTAAGAAGCAAGAGGAATCGGAGCTGGAATCACAACAAGGGGAAGATACTCAGCAGGATCGCCATCAATAGGCTCATAGGCACCCTCGGGTAAAGCGAAGGGCAAGGAGTCATCAGTATGCTCATCAATGCCGTCGGGTAGAGCGAACGGCTGGAAGTCGTCATCATCTGTGCTCGTATAATCTGAGGTATGCACCTCATGCTCTGATGACACAATGTCATCCGACACCATGGGTAGAGGTCCAGTAGTATCCGAGTCTCCGGTATCTGATGTATCCATGTGTCTGTAACACAATCACAAGTATGCACCAATAATCAGTAAATCAGGTAATCACATAAGCTACCAAATAATAATCACATAATTCTCCTAGTCCCACTAGCCTCCCAGCCTCCCAGACTGTCCTTCCTAGTCCCACTAGCCAACTTTCCCAGCCTCCCAGACTGACTCCCTAGTCCCACTAGCAAACTTTCCCAGCCTCCCAGACTGACTCCCTAGTCCCACTAGCAAATTCTCCCAGCCTCCCAGACTGACTCCCTAGTCCCACTAGACAACTACCTCGATCCATTAGATCGAGCCTCGGCCTCCCAGACCGAGCCTCAGTCTCCCAGACCGAGCCTCAGTCTCCCAGACCGAGCCTCAGCCTCCCAGACTGAGCCTAAAAATAATAAATAAAATATGCTCAACATTTGTTTATAAAAACGTTTTGGATCTGGACTTAAATGGTATGCAGTAAAAATGTTTTCGTGAGAGCCCTAGTGATCATAGTCTAGACTCGAGAAGGAATCCTAGTTCGCTATGATCAGAGCTCTGATACCAAGCTGTCACACCCTGGCTTTGCGGAAGCGTGGTTAATTTGGTGTGACTTCTTAATACCATAGCTTAATCATAACAAAGCTATATGAATTAAAAATATGCAAGATCATCCATTGATAATAAAAATATAAAACATTGTCTTAACGGGTTAACACCCAACAATCATAACTTGTCTAAACATTACAAATGCAAACTTAAAGTAAACATGATTCAAGGACTGTGACTTGTCCAGGAAAGAGTCACAAGCCTCGAACCCTGGATGACCTCGGCCTAATGCAGCGGAAAACAAGCCATACCACGCCAGATCGTTAATTTCCTGAAATACATGTAAGTTGAAAAATCAACAATAATGTTGAGCGAGTTCATGCGAAAGTGAGTATATAAACCTTTATCTTTATCAAAAACCTGGTATGTAGCAAATAAGGAAAAAGAGATCACCAATGGTTTGCAAGGCCATTGATATGTGTAAATGCAAGTAGGAAGGCTCAAACCTAGCAAATTTATGCGTCGGGAACAAAGTCATCCCAAGGTCCGTTATGCTGGACCTGGGACTGGGCTCGCTACACCCAAATAGATCTACCGCTCCTGCCCCTCGGTCCCCACCCTGAGGATTAATGACCTCAAGTTTCCGCCTACCCATTCACATGATCTAAAAGTAACCCTCCTTACGCTAACATACCATGTATAAAGTAATCATAATCATTATAACATGTATTTCACCCCCGCAGTTTAGAAAACTGAAAACAATTAAGAGAAAAGGGGGACATGAACTCACAGTGAGTGCGTCACAATATCAAGTAATCCAAATATCCAAGTGCTGCGCAACGACCTACATGTGCTAATTCTATTAGACGGATGGCCGTGCTTTAGCTTCATAGTTTATATTTTTGGGAAAAGGTTAGACAACCGCTCCGTGTATATACTTGATAACGTATTTTCCTTCCCAAGGATGGGGGAATTAATACATGTGTAATTATATCATTTTATTAAGTCCCACTTAATACATTTTATTTCTTATTCCAAAAATATAATTATTTTCCTCAAAAATAATATATTTCCTTTTCCACATAATACTTTCCCAAAATAATATATTGACAACACATGCGTTTATGAATATTTCCGAATAAAGCGTAAGTTACGTTTTGGCGATTAAGTGGTAATAGTAATTACCGTGGTAACTTATATGTTTGTCGTATAAGCGTTGGTATTATTTTGGGTTCGACAAAGTTTGTAAATATTATTTTTACCCTAAAAATAATATTTATACATTTTCACAAAATAATCATAAACAGTGTTGTGAAAAATATATTTACCGAATATATATTTATCACGTTTATTTTTGTGAAAACCCCACCTCCGAATATTTGTAAATAAAGTCATGGCGAAATATATTTGAAAATATGTCAAAAATAGTCTAACACTTGTAAATAATTCTAAGTGTTAGATTTTAGAAAATTTCGCCAGAGTTTCCCCTGTAACTGGAGGTGGCCACGCTTTTAAGCGTATCATTTTCTTTTACAAATCACTTCAACAATTTCTTTAAATCAACCAACCAATTTCCAACACATTAATCTTGTCGATAAGTATGTAAAATCGCATCATTTCATGAACTTGTAGTTTTTCTAAAAACTATGGTGTAGATCTCGTTATAATCAATGGATCTATGTGTAAAATGATTTAGTCTCGTAAAAACCCAGTTTTTATCACAAATCCTCCTTTACAACTTCCCGACAACTTTTATAAAAAAATGGTTATTTTGTCGGATCTTTCGCTTCACAAGTGTTTTTACACTTGTAGTTTATAGAAATCATCTTTTATTAACATGTTATCCACTTTTATAAAACATGATTTTCTCAACACCCGGTTCTACGAATATACCACTTGTACATACGTAGATCGGCTCGTTTTAAATACTATTTCACGCGTCAAAACACTTTTACACAAGTTCATGTTTCCCGTGTGGTGGAGTTTCACCTTTTAACCCTCGTACCGCTAGAAACAAGTGTATGTCAAGATTCGGGATCTTAACAAAGTCGGGTTAAACGATGATAAGAGCCACCACATCGTAGATCGGGCCTTAACAATCAACATATTCAAATACTACGACATTTACACGCGACATGACCTTTTATCCAACGATTTTCATGTTTTAGTAGACTTTTTAGATTCGAATGATGGGTTACCGACTTTCAACCATTAAAAATCCTTTTAACCACTTTAGATATGATTAAAAACGAGTTTTAAATGTTATACCTCTAGCTCGGGGCTAGGGAAGATCTTTGGCGAAAACGGCATGGATAAAAGCAAATGCACGTGGTCCTTTAGCTTCCGTTTGCTCCAAGCTCCGTTGTAGGTGATCCCCGTCACTAGTATAAGCTTGGAATGTAGAGACACGAACCGAAAAATGGATGGATGGATGTGAGTGTTCTCGGCCGAGAGGGAGAGGGAACAAGAGAGAGAGAGTTGTGTTGGTGTGTGTGTGTTGAGTGTGTGAGAGTGTGTGTATTTATAGAGAAAATCAAGTCCTTCGTCCAACGGTTCTCGAGTCGTCTAGATATCCACGAACCTATTATAAAATATTTAAACTTGTACTCCCTTGTCCTTACTAGTTGGCCGATCCCATTAGGGTGCAATGGCATCCGGTTCGATCTCGATTGTTCAGTTAGAGTTTAGTTTAGTTAAGTGGGTTAACTTTAGGGATTAACCCCGTTAGTTGTTTAATGCGTTATAAAGCGGGTGTTAGGGTAATCAGGGACCCTAACTGGCTCAGAAAAATACCAATAACATTTATGGCAATATTTTTATGCTCCGGGTATTGTCCGGTTGTTCGGTTGGATAGTAATCCGTTAAAGTGCTTAAGTAATCCTTTAAGCGTCATAAATAATATTTTTAGCGACACAATTTATTCTGCAAAGTGTCAGGAATAATTTCTCATGTTTTGGCACTTTATTAATTAGCTAGAAGCTAGTATGTTGATAAAAGTGCTATGTTCCGTGCTTAAAGTATGTTTTAGGCACATCCAAATCTCTATATCTTATCCCTAGAGACGTAATCATACAACCCTTGTATACCTACACACTATGGGTGTAGTAAAATAATTCTGGCTCATTCAGGCCTTTAGAGGCAGTGTCTGCCTGATGCTGGCTATATCAGCATGTTCAAATAGGTTACCCGTTCAAATGCTACTGTGCTTTTGTGCATCATGTTTGTCACTAAAGTTCAGTAAATAAATAATGTAGTGACGGAAAAATCAAAGTATGATGCAGATATGTACAAGTATCAAAAATCAAGTAGCAGTTTATCATAAATCTCAGTTAAGCACAGTAATTAGGCAATAATTAATAGTTAATTAAGTCGTACGGATACCTGGTTTTGTGAGGGTTGTCACAAAACAGAGGTGTGTTAAGAAACTACAAACCGTAGTCGCGCATCTGTTGCTGTATCCACAGGATCTGAGAGCAGCAACTGCTAGCAGAAACGTACTCCGCTTCATATGTAGATAGCGCCACAGATGTTTGTTTCTTACACTGCCAGGTAACCAATCTAGATCCAAAGAACTGGCATCCTGCAGTTGTTGATTTGGTATTGACTTTGCAGCATCCGAAATCCGAATCGGAATACCCTTCGAGCTTAAAATCGCCTTTTCTAGGATACCACAACCCCAATGTAGGTGTTCCTTTCAAGTAACGTAATATCCTCTTGACAATAATCATGTGCGAAGCTCTCGGGTTAGATTGATATCTTGCTGCGAGGCACGTTGGGTACATGATATCAGGACGTGAAGCAGTTAAATACATCAAAGAACCTATCATAGAACGGTAGAACGTTTCATCAGCCCTATCTCCGGTGAGATCTGGGTGAATCCCATGATTTGTTGCAAGTGGGGTAGCAGCTGGAGTAGAACTTGACATTCCAAATTTCTCTAGAATATCATGCACGTACTTCGTCTGGTGAATGAAAATTCCCTCAGGTAGTTGTTCAACTTGTAGACCCAGAAAGAATTTCATCTCCCCCATTGATGACATTTCGAATTTTTGCTTCATCACCTGTTCGAAATCTTTGCACAATTTCTCATTCGTTGACCCAAAAATTATATCATCTACATAAATCTGAACTATCAGAACATGTCCGTCGACCTCTTTAGTGAAGAGAGTGGCATCCACTTTTCCACGTATGAACTTGTTGGCTAGTAGGTGTTGAGACAAAGTCTCGTACCAAGCTCTCGGGGCCTGGTGTAAACCATACAGCACTTTGTCCAATAGGTAGACCTTGTTTTTGTGGATTGGGTCAGTAAAGCCCGGCGGCTGACCGACATAAACCTCCTCTTTGACCTTCCCATAAAGAAACGCCGATTTTACATCCAACTGATAAACTTTGAAGTTCTTCCAAGACGCAAATGCTAGGAAAATTCTGATTGCCTCTAGTCGTGCCACAGGAGCATAGACTTCTGTAAAATCAATCCCTTCCTTTTGACTAAAGCCCTGAACAACGAGTCGAGCTTTGTTCCTTACAACAACTCTTCTGTCGTCTCTCTTACACTTGAATACCCATTTTGTATTGATTTTCCTTTGACCATCCGGTAAATCCACTAACTTCCACACTCCCAACTTTTCAAACTGACTTAACTCTTCTTGCATTGCAATGACCCAAGAGTCTTCAGTAAGCGCCTCTTTATACGTTCTCGGTTCGACTTGCGAGATAAAACAACTTAATGAAAATTCAGTTTGTAAAGGTGATACTGTAGAATAAAAACATGTTAAGCCCTGGTCTATTTGACGTCTCGTGCGAACGCCTGAATGCAATTCTCCTATGATCAACTCTTCTGGATGATAAGAAAGAGTTCGTGACATCACTTCGCTTTGAACATCCACATCACCTTCCAGATTAGTAACATTTTGATTTGCACTTTGTTCACCAACTTGGTTTATTTGACTTGAATCCTGAATCTGCTCCCCCTCAGAATCTGAATCTCCATGATCAAAGATCGGCATGTTCTCTGATTCTTGATTATCATTTTCAACCGACTGATTATCTTGGGCAACTTCATTCTGTTGGACATCATCGTGTTCACCAGCATTACTCGGACCTGCTTCATCATCATTTGAAGTTTCCCGTGGTCGTCTTGAATACTCAGCTGGGAACCTTTGCTGTGACACGTATTCGCGCAAAATATCCAACCCATCAAAGAAATCTTCTTCTTCTTCTTCTTCTTCCTCTTCTATCATGTCAAACGATTCCCACAACTTGTCGTAATGATATCGCCATGAATCTCCTGGACTTTGTGGCGGCATAGTATAACCTTGACATTCAACGTTTGCAGCTTCAATAATCCGCTTCTCACTTGGAACGAAGACTCGGCGTGTAGGACTTGAATGTCCAACAAATATACCCTCGATGCACTTCGGACCAAACT
This sequence comes from Helianthus annuus, assembly GCF_002127325.2. Taxonomy (NCBI): domain Eukaryota; kingdom Viridiplantae; phylum Streptophyta; class Magnoliopsida; order Asterales; family Asteraceae; genus Helianthus; species Helianthus annuus. Next base: position 15,706,468 of record NC_035439.2, read on the forward strand.
TTCCATAAGGCTCTATAACTGTACAGGGTGACCCGAACGGTTCTAGATACTTCAAATTCGGTTTGCGATTATTGATCAGCTCAAAACATGTTTTGTTGAATTTCTTGACAGTGAGAACCCTGTTGAGCGTATAGCATGCGGCGGAAACAGCTTCAGCCCAAAAATTAATTGGTAACTTCGAATCTGCGAGCATAGTTCTAGCCGTCTCGATTAGTGTCCGGTTTTTGCGTTCTGCGACTCCATTCTGCTGCGGAGTGTACAGAGCACTAAACTCATGCAATATACCTCTTTCATCACAAAATTCTTCCATTCTGCTGTTCTTGAATTCAGTACCATTATCACTTCGAATTCTTTTGATACGCCGTTGGTACAGATTCTCAATCTTCTTGAACAACGCCATTAAACTGTCAAACGTTTCGTCTTTCGTCTTCAAGAAAGAAACCCACGAAAATCTGGAATAATCATTAGTAACCACAAGACAATATTTATCTCCTGTAATGCTCTTGACATTCACCGGACCAAACAAATCCATGTGAAGTCTTTCCAAGGGTCTTGAGACTGAATTGACTTGCTTTGTAGGGTGTGACTTTTTCTTCTGCTTGCCTTTAACACAACTAATGCACTCCCCTTCCAGATGAAAACCTTTGACATGAACTCCTATAACCAAATCGTTATGCACCAAATGGTTCATTTTTCTAAGATGTATATGCCCCATTTTCCGGTGCCACAATCTCGATTCTTTCTCAGTTGTTCTGGACACGAAACAGTGAGCTTGACCCGTGGTTGTAGTAGCTACGCTCATATCCAACACGTACAGATCATTAAATCTCGGTGCCCTCATGATAATCCATTCCTCAGGGATAACAAATCCTGGTTTCAAGATCAAACATTCTTTGTCAGTGAAGTGAGTAGTATACATCCTGTCGCAGATCTGGGAGATACTCAGCAGATTATTCTCCAGCTCAGCAATGTAGTTAACTCTCTCAAACGTTATGATCCCATTGGATAATGTTCCTTCACCTATAATCCTGCCTCCTTGATTACCAGCAAATCCTACGTAACCACCGTTGATATTTCTTACATCATATAGCAACGCAGTCTTCCCTGTCATATGTCTTGAAGCTCCACTATCCATAATCCACCTGGATACAAGTTTTGGAAGATCCTGCACATAACAAACTATGACTTAAACAACTTCAAGAAAGATGCCGATTCATGCTTCGCGATCTAGGAAGCTCCGGCAATTCAAACTGTTTAGTCAAACATTGAGTCCACCCAGGCCTCATCAGCCTTAGGTGTAACCTTGACTTTCGCAATTTGAATTTTGAAATTTTCAGCCTTAAGAGGTGGAAAATTCGCATCATAATCAATTGGAATTGAATCTTCAGCCTTTTTCACCTCAGAAGTTGAAATTTTCGTCACTGTTTTTGGTTTCCACACTTGTTGAGATAATGCAACCCGTTTATAAAATTTGTCGGTGTTAGTTACCACTTTCTTTACGGATTCATTTTTCACTTTGGTGTTATCATTTTTTACCCTCTTTTTCTCAACAACTATTGGTGTTTTACCCTTCACATCAACTTTCTTCTGTTGAGTCTTCACAGTTTCAGTCTTAGGCTTCACGTTGGTACAATTTCGTGCAATGTGACCGACTTGATTACATCTAAAACATGTTCGAGTATCAACACCTCGGCTTGTGCCTTCAGACTGAACTTGTGAAGCTCTTTTCTCAAAGAACTCTTTGTTTGACTTTGAAAAAATTTCTTTCTCTTCATCAGCAAGTGAACTCGAACTGTTCACAAACTTTTTCTTCTCAACAAACCTCTTGTTTGGAACATTTCTCTTTTGATAAGACTTACCCCTTGATAACCACCCAACCAATTGTTTCGGTTGTTGTTGTAAAAATGCGGTGGATTAACAGATTTCTTATTGTAAGTTTTATCTTGCTTTGTTTTACCCAGATTGTTCATTTCTGATAACTCAACTTCAACCAATTTGAAAAAATTTGTCAATTTGTTCATGTTAACATTCACAATTGGAAACTCTGAATCCGAAAACAACTTATCCGAACCCAACATCTTGTACATGACAAGATTTGATTCTTCACTTAAGTTGTTCTTGGACTTTTGTTTTGGAATGTATTTGTCCAAGAAACACCCATCTTCCTCAGTAGTGTCACTATCCGTTTTAAGCCCTTTTCCAACAACACCTTTTACAATATCATTTTGAACACTATCATCATTGGAAGATGTGAACGTGACATCAATGTTCTCCGGAAGTTTAACTTCACTTTCTTCCTCAATTTCAACCAACCCAGATTGTTTTTTCGTGTAGTTATCAAGAACAGGTGGTGGAACTCTATGAAAACCCACCCCGGTTCTATCAGAATACACGTCTTCGCCAGCTTTGTTTTTCCCTATGGGTTTGGGAACAATGTGTTGCAAAACAAAGCTTGCAGAGCTGTAACTATTAAGCTTCAACTGGATTCGCTCATTTTCAATTTCAGCCTCTTGAAATTTAAGTTTCAATTTAGCGATTTCATCCAGTTGTTTGTTGATTGATTCTTCTTTTACTCTCAGCACTACTTTTAAATGCTCGTTTTCTTTAAAAGTTTTACCATTTCGATCATCACTATCTTTCACTGTGCTTTTGAGTTTTTCAAACTTTTCAGAAATCTGACGGTTTTCAAGAATTAACCTTTCATTTTCTTGTTTAACTTTTTCATGTTCAATTTTATCAATTTCAATTTGAGCAGTTAATTCTTTAATTCGTTCAGTTGAAGCTTTAACTGTTTTGTCACGACCAAGAATTTGATTCTCAACGCTTCTGACCTTTGCTGTCAGATCTTCAACTTTCTTACCGTTGAGATACGTGACTGTATTACAAAATTTGCACTCTTTGTTGCAATTTTTGCAATCAGCATTTCCATCAATTTTCTTACCTGACGCATTTGTTGACAAGTTTGAACTGACCAGGCTTTTTGACTCAGACACGGAGTTAGAGTCTACCTCAAGTGCCTTAGCAGCCAGCACTTTGTCAGCCATTTTTCCCAGGTTCTCTGCAGTCAACTCCTGCGTTGTATCGATAACTCCAGTATCAATCTTCTTTGATTTCTCTATATCTTCTTTCTGCTTCTTTTCGGCCTCTTCTTTCTCTTTCTCGTCTCCAGTTCCCCACCATTTATTCTGCCAATACTCATCCTCATCTTTTAACTCCTTGATTATGGCTTCCAGATCAAGAGTTTTGTGATCAATCGCAATATTTCCATACTCATCAAGATAACACTCTTTGTCCGGATCCCACCTTTTCGCTCTCGTCGCTTCCAGATAGATACCAGAAATTCTAATCATTCTGTTTTCAGCAATCATTTTTCTGTATCTATACTTGTGCTCTTCAGTACGGTTGTCTTTCCACAGAATAGGTTCGTTTTTCGCCATGAACGCGTAACCAACCGCATCTTCTTCTGGTAGAACCTCTTTGCTCCAATTATACCCCTCATCATCATAAATCACCGCAAGAGCCCTAGATTTCTCTCTGTTATCTTCAGTTTGCTTCAATCTAGGTGGCTCAGATTTATTCTGGTGATAAATCGCCTTCTTGTAGTAATCATCTCTGAAAGGGTTCTCCGACTCATCAGCATAAGCATTTCTTCATTCTCGCTTGAAGTGACCCTTCTGCTTACACTTGAAGCAAGTCACTTTGGACTTATCGAACCCCAATTTGGTAGATGGGCCACCAATTGTCTTCCTGCTGGTAATTTCCATAAAACGTTATGCTCTACGAACAGCACTGGCCATAGCCCAACGAATATCGATCAGCTCCATTTCTTCAGGATCTATCTGATCATAATCTTCCTTCTTCAGATTTGTATTTCCTATCTTCCTAGCTACTAATCCTTCATATGATTCCAACACAGACGCCAAAAAGACCATCTGCTGCTTAGCCGACTCCTCGTCAAAATTCTGAGCATTCTTTAAATCTATTGCGATGTTGCATTGAAACTTAGCATCAGAATGACTTGCAGATGATGAAGATCCACTGTGATAACCACTGTGATTTCCACTGCTTTGACTTTCTTTGCTTGCTGTCGACACATTCTCAGCATAAAACGCAGTTTTGGGAGAAGTTGCTTTTGGCATCATGCTCTTCGGATAATACAAATCCAGATTTTGTTGATAAGATGAGTGATTGACTTTGAATGTTTTCTTCAGTTCCAACTCGTGACTCTCGAGTTTTTCAATCAGCAGATCTAAAGTCAACTTTTCTGGTGCCTTGATGGTATTCTTCAGCATTAGCGCATAGTATCTCCAATCCATCTCGTCTGGTAACGAATCAAACAGTTTGTCGATAAGCTCATCTTCAGGATATCTAATATCATGCCTTGCTAATTCCAGCTTCAGATGACCAAATCTTTCTATCATTTTACTGACTGACTCGTTCTTTAGACATCCAAAAAGATCAAACTCTTTTCTAAGAAGTTTTCTTTTGTTTTTCACAATTTCTGAACTTCCTAAACATTTTGTTCCTAGTTTCTTCCAAAGATCTTTTTCATTTGTATAATCTATCAAAGAAATTATGTCTTCCCGGACAGACTGAAATAACAAAGCCACGCATTTTTGCTCAGCTACAAACGATTCAATCTCATCAGTTGAAGATAGAGTTTCACCATTTTTGTTTTCTTGATCATAACCGGTTTTCAAACTCTTCCAACTGGGATATGCAAATGCCATAAGCCAATCTTCAAACTTTCTTGACCACCAACTGTACTCCTCGATAGCCATTAGCTTTGGGGGTTTATTGAATGTTCCGAAAGCACTTTCCGATTCCCAAGCTTCCGTTAACTTTTTCTTAGTATTTGACGGATTCTCGTTTGCATTGCTTGACGATGTATCATCGTTTTCAGAATTTCCAGCAAACGCGTACATATCGCTGAACGGGTTCAAGAAAATATCATCCATCTTGAATGTTCCTGCAAAATCAACCAACACTTAGAAAAATTTTCGAGATTTTGAACAATGACAGAGAAACGAAACTAGGTTATCCAGATGAGCGAAACTAGCAAGTGTCCGTTCGAGCGAAACTACAATGTTCGTTCGAGCGAAAAGAAAATGTCCAGATAAGCGAAACAAGACTTGTTCCTAAGAGCGAAACTACTTTTGTCCGTAAAAGCGGAACTATCAAGTCCGAATAAGCGAAAGTACCATATGAGCGAAAATACTTGGTTATTTCGAGCGGAACCTTCGAATGACCGAATAAACGAAACTAAGTTTTTACCCAATTTTAACCATTTTTAATCCGAGTTTTAACCTGAAACTTTCTAGGGTTTGTTAATTGTATGTTTCGCACGATATACTCAAAAATCAGGCCATTTCAACCGTAGGAACCAGTTTAAATCGAAAAAGTATGAGAGAAAGTGAGTAGAAATGTGAGAATTCTGTAGATTCAAGCTGTAGTAGTATGAACTCCTCGTCCTGAGCTCTGATACCACTTGTTGGACCGTGTTCCGACCCTAAATAGTCAGGTGAGAACGTTCATCTTCATATACGAAGGCGGAATCAACGTAAATGAAGTTACATAGCTTTTCCTATTCAATTTATTCTCTTTTATTGCTTTCTGAAGTAAATTTGACAGCGTTTTGTTACAGCAACAATGACAGAGTTTCACTCCAATGTACACCAGTGAATGACCAGGTTTCGCTTATGAGGCCTATTTATAGCCCCTATGGTTTCGCTCATATGGACTGACAAATGAGCGAAACCTCCACTAACCTTATAAGCGAAACCCTATATTGACTAATAAGCGGAACCTCAACTAAGTATGAACATAAAAGCGAAACTATCAACATAAAACCTAATTTTGACATTCTAGCTCCTATGTTGACCTATCTTGACCTAAGACGTAATGCAGACGTAGTCAACAGACATTTCATGCATCAACAAAAGGTTGCATACTAAAAAGGTTGCATTTGACCAGTAAATGCAACACTTTAAAAAAAGGTTGCATTTGGTCTTAAAAAGGTTGCATTAGATCTAATGCAACTGCTTCTAATGCAGCCCTCGATAAAAGGTTGCATTAGGCCTAATGCAACCTTTACAAGGCTTAATCAACTTTTTATCGGGGTTGCATTAGGTTCATTTTCTTGTAGTGTATGTTATGTGACTATTTAAATGGATATGCTTTAAATATTGAAACAACAACTAGTTGTCATGAGCTATGGGCAATCATCATGCCCCGTACCTTTCCGCTGCGGGTCGGGGTGTGACCATACAGTGAACCTTTTGTCGCGGAACTTGAGAGCATAACTATTACAACATATGATAAAACGCCAAAATAGGTAGAACAACCTGTGAGTGAGACACAGTATAGTGCTGCTTTCAATTCGGAATTGAATAAAACAGAAAGGGGGATTGTGACAAGGGGTGAATAGCCTGCAATGTTTGACAGAATGCCATTAGGGCAACAAAGTGAAAAACCCAAATCTGTCGAAAGTCAAGACGGTAGGAAGACTCTACTACAGAGGCTAGAAGAAGAAGGAACTCTCCAAAAGGCAGAAGGTGAAAACCCCAAGGACAAGGGAAAGCAAGAAACATATCTCCCTTCTTTTGAGTTACCGACACCAACTCAACCATTAACTATTGAAATGCTAGAAAGGGCAGATGCAGTTGGAAAAGAAGTGGAAGAGAAAACACCCGACGTCGGGAAGTTGCTGCAAGCAAATACAATTTTGAAAGCACTATAGGGATGAAGAAAAAATATGACGAGGATGAGATTGTTGGTTTAGATGGGAAAAAATGTCATAACCATTAAGGGCATGCTTGTCCCCTTATCTCAGGAGGGCGGTGGCCTATAAATGCAACAAGGGAGAAACAGGAGAACAATATTTCAACCTACATATACACTGGACGTGGTTATCCATGGCATGTACATTTCATAAACTCATAAACGCCATAGTTTGTGGTTGCACCCTTAAGTTGCTATAAAAAAACCTACATGGTCATAAAGGTTTACGGAGTTCGTAAAAAGAGGAATCATGAAACACCATTGTTTGTGGTTGCATGTTTCTAAAAACAATAATGTATGGTAATAAACTAACGAAACGCCTTGGACTTGTATTGCATGGCGTGTAAAATTTAAAATCTCACAAAAACGACATTGGTATAAAAAACATGCAAGGTAATATGGCTAAATAGAATGCCAAATTCTGATATTAAAGGTTTTGTATAGATTAATGTTGAAATTGAAATGTAAATCTTATAACTTTAAAGCCACAAACTATTTTCAGGAATACAATCTTCAAGATTACAGGAGTTCAGGAACTCCCAAGGGTGATATTCGAGAGCATGAGACCAGGATTATATGCACACAACAATTGTATTCAAGCTTGGAGCACATCCTGAACTATGAAAAAAGATTTAAGGCCCCAGAATCACCCTCAAGATTATTCTACACTCAAATAATGCTGGTAGGAGTTTTCTGAATAAAATAATTCCGTCATATTATCACAATGTTTTGTTAATAAAATGTTCACAAAAAAATTGCAGAATAGGGACACGTATCAATACCCAGAAGATCAACGAAATAGTGAATTCAATCGAAACATGAAAATTGTTTTGATAGACACTCGTTTCAAAGACGATCTGAAAGATAAAACGATAAAGGATTATGAGTTGGTCTTCATACCAATAATATGGGCAAGACATTTCTGTGTTATCTACTTCAATCTAAAATCCTATAAAGTTGATGTATTGGAGAACAGTGCTCAATGCGATGGTCTGAGCATTGAAGTAAAGTATGACAGATGGGTTGGAAAAATGGTAATTCCCTTGAAAAGCTCTTATTACTTTACAAATTTCTTTGTTAAACGCCATACTAAATTTGAAGAAAAATGTCGAACTCGCAGCGAAATGTTTTTGCAAACTACTCGATACGTAAATAACACCCAAGTGCTCGGCGGATAAAAAGGACAGATTGTGAGGCCGAAGATAGAGTGGAGAACAAAGTCGAACGATATCAACTGTGGGATATTTACAATGAGGTATATGGAAATGTATATGGGGCGGTTTTCTAGTTGGGCATGTGGTTTAGCAAATGAAAATGCCCCATATAACCTACAAAACAAACAGCTAAATAACCCAGGATCAAATACACAGCAAAAATCCTCCTCCATGAAATAAATGAAAGCATAACAATTGGGTAAAATCATTAAACAATTCTTGCAATTAGGGCCAAAAAGATAATGGAACTGTACAATTCAAGATTGTAAAGGATCGAAGAAAGGATGGCCGCTGAAGTAGATTAGTTTGTTATACGCCATATTTCCATATTATTTTGGTTACTCTTTTGCATGTTTATATTAGGATAACCTGTAAAACACCATATTTTGCACATAATTTTGTTTTTGTTTACACTATGCATATTTATGATAAATCACCTGTATATTTTATCAGGTTTCAAAACGCCATATTATATACCAGAATTTATGTTTATATGTTACATAACACGCCAAAACAATATATCACAAAAAGAACATAAAAAACATTATAATGCTATCACATAAAATGCCGAAATGCTAGATACATCATATCTATGAAGAAAAGGAAGCTTCGCAGCATACAGTACAATGAACAAAAGAGAGTTCAGAAGGTTTGTTTAAAATTGTTATTGTTTTGGTGCCAAAATAATATAATCAGTAAATGTTAATAAAACCAAAATTTATTTGTGATAACCCGTAAGTTCGAGGTAACAACCGTTCTTCTTCTTATGTATAAGCGAACCTGATACTTATTTTATTTGACGATGTAATCTTATATTTAACTAATTTATATTATAAGTTCACATTATATAAGCGATAATTTAGAAACCAAATTCTTATTCTTTCGAACCGACCCAAACCGCTTGAATCAAATTACACGTATAGCGTGTCGATCCAACTCGCTCGCGTAAACCGGGATTCGAGAGTTCTGAACCTCAGCTCAATTCTATATATTTGTTATTTGTATTGATTGTGATAATGTAGATATATGTATTATAACAACTAGAGGTTTTGGTTGTGATAATTCGAGAGGGCTGCTATACATTCCTATCCACTTCAACATCTAGTTATTATTCATGATTTAGCTATTATTCATGAGGGCATGCAATGCATGCAATTGCCCTCACATTCCTGCTCTCTGTTCACGGCCCAGGTAGGGCATTTCCTTAGCCCAGTAACTCGCAGCCCAATACGATCATATATGCAGCCCTTGTGCACTCCCTAAACCGCCCCAACTAGAACTCTCCTATATACGTATACTTTTGCATGCCATAATTGCCTTAACTTCCCAAACATTAAACCCTAACTCCTTTTCTCCTTCATCCAAACCGACGGCACCCCCCCCCCTTCCGTTTCACGCAACTAAACGGCCACCACCGGTTGGTGGTGGCGTACGGTAGTGCCAGACGACAAGAACGGAGAAGATTCAAAGAGTCGATGAGGGAGAGAAGTAATCGACTGTGGTTCAACGGCGTACGACGGCGGTGGAGCCATCTGCGATGGCGGCCGCGGTTAGAATTTCGGACGCGGCGGCGATGAACGAGGTAACGTCTGTTGTTTCGATAATGACCCGATGATGTTGTGTGTTGCTGCTATGTTATTATAATGAGGCTGATGCCAGCGGTGGCCGACAGCGGCTGTAGCCACCGGGAATGATGACGACATCGGAACCTATAGGTTAGTTTTCGACTATTGTCTGTACCCTTGAAACTTCTGATCTTGTTTTGAAAAAAAAAGTGTTTTAAAACTAGTAGGATGTTATGTTAAAAGACTGCTAATGCCTGTAATATGATTAGAATCATATCAGTAGATTATGTATTGTAGTAGTTGTGGTTAGATCATACGCAAACTGTTTAAAATGATTAAATGGCTAATTGATTGGTAGTGTAAAAAGGGTATGCTGTACATATAATCTATATAATCTGAAACTTGTTTTGTACCGTTTATCTTGCATCTCTTATAAACTTTGATTTGTAAATGAAGGTGTGTAAATAAGTATTGGTGACCAACTGTTGTTTAGACATACACATTGGTTTGAGTTATTTGTTGATTTGGGAATCGATTGTGAATTCTTTGTGAATCTTAATTTTTATAAGAAAGTGTAAATTATGTTGTCTACTGTTGGGCCGATGATGTATGCCATTAGTTGATTGGGGCTGTAACATAAATATTGTTTGGGGCTTCACACTTAATTTTGGGCCGAGAGTTATATACATGTTAGTTGGGTCATCACTGATTCATGGATTGTTACAACTATTTGGATTGGGCCGATGATATATGTTAGATGGGGATGTTGTATAAGTTAATAATTAATAAGTCATACGTAGATTTGGTTGGGCCGCTCACTGTCTCGGTGGCAGCCGCACACTCGATGTGGGCTGGGCTCCGGTGGGCCACTCACCCTTCTTAGATTTGCACGTTACATTAGGCCGTAAGTTGTATCTGCCTCGGAAGGTTGCAGTAGATCACGTAAACGGAAACGAACTGCACAATTAATGGGAGTTGAACTCGGTTGGTTTGGGTATTAAGGGAATGGGCCACAAGTTAATCATAATGGGTATACTACTATCACAGATCGCACCAAGCCTAAGTGAATCATTAACTTAGTTAATTCACATACTTATTGTGTTGAAAAGTTAAGTGTGTGTGTGCCTTGTAAACATAGAATCATGGAGTGAATCTGCTTTTGGACCAAATGCATGCTAAGTGACTAATTGTTTATATTAGGCTAATATGTCAACTGATAATGAGTTGAACTATATGTGTATTATTACTTGTGCAATAATTGTGTGGTATATGAACAAGGAATATATAAACTAATGCATGTAAGATATGTGGGTTATGTGCAACTGAGAATTAACTGTTGTCGGTAATCATGTTAGGACGCCTGTGATCAACTATTAAGCAGTTAACTAAATCTTACCGAGCAAATCAAAGGTGAGTTCATCTTTCTTGAGCATGCGTCCCGGTGGTTGGGACAGTCAGTGGGTATCCTTGGGAGGGATAAGTCTTTTGGGTAAAACGGGAATGTTGGATAATATACTCTTCCTATCACCTTTAAAGTCCCTCCGTGTTGTTTGGTTACCAGGAAGGTAACATGGTATTAGTTAGTAGCGCTACTTAGGTTTGGCAACCTCACCCCGTTCCTGGGAGGACGGGTGTTGAACTAATGACCTAGTCATGACCAATGCTTTGATAGGAGCATTGGAGAAAGGGCAAAATAATCAGAAGCCGTCTTGTATTGGGGTATTATCAACATTGTTTTCATCATTACTTTCGGAATTAACTTCAATGGATTAACTAAACACTTGGTAACCAACGTTTTCGTAAAACTATGAACTCACCAGCGTTGTCTGATACACTTGTTGCATGCTCGCAGGTCGTTAGGTATCTTGGAATTGGGGGACTTGCTGTCTGGAGTAGCTGGAGTGGTCATGGGTCGACAGGAAGGATTTATGTGACTGATTTCTTGATATTATACTTTGGTTTTGAAACAGCTTAACTTCGTTTACTACTTGCTTCCGCTGAACTTATCGGTTTTCGTTTAAACTTATTGAAGATGTTTTTATTTATAATGGGGATGTTAATTATAACTTGTATGGGTTCGATGTAATTGGTGGCTCGTTATTGGTACGTCACACGCCTATCAGGGACTCTCCCTAGGTGGTATTTTGAGGGTGTGACAGTTTGGTATCAGAGCCACTGGTTATAGTGAACTAGGTTTTAAGAACGTTTTTATAAAACCAGACTATAACCAAACAGTTATGAAATCGACCATGACACTCAGCTCCAGATTGCAAGGTTCGTCTTTTACTTATTGTATGCATTACATGTCTAGTGTACACTTGTTTATGATATAGCATACGATTACATACTCGCCACTACAGTACGATTACATGAATTGCCTTTTTACATTATGATGCATCGTTAGTATGTCAAAGTCTTTAGATTTCTGTGATCTTTGTCATTTTGGTAACCTTTGTTTGACACCGGAATCTGAGGAACCATTTGACATGAGTTAGGAGGAACTGAGACGAGTATGCAAATCATACTATTATTGTGGGTGCACACATAATAATAATGTGGGGTGCATGTGAGTTCCAGTGAGACTTAGCAAGTGTGAAAGGGGTCCTGACTCATTATCCGGCATAATTGGGGATTCAACAATCTATAGGAGTCATAGCGATGATTGACCTCTACTCAATCATGATTCTTACTCTTTTCACCATTCTTGTGGATGTATGCGAATTCTTGTGAAACTCTATGAGTGGATAAATTGCCCTAGCTTGTGAATTCCTTATCTAAAACGAATACTATCCGTAGAAGTTCTCGTAAACCACTCAGCGGTTAACTTGTATCATTAAACCTAGTAGTTAGTTGACATGCGCAACTATCAGATTGGAGATGTTCTCGGGCACATTGAGTTATTATCACTGGAATCCCTCTTTATTTTCTTTTTACTCATGTAAGAGACTTAGTGAAACTAAGATCCTCATCAGAACCTGTCATCTTGATGTAAGCTCTTCGATATCAACATATCAGCGTAATATGAAGAATCCCTCGTACGCTAACACTTTACTCCTTACACTTAACTATAAAATCCCCTATGACCCCCATTACTCTGTCCTGTGACTAATCCCTAGTTTAATCTGATAGACATCCCAACACATCTAACGCTGCAAATAGATTTCCCCAAACGGGTCCATGGTTTCAAGAACATTGGAAGACGGGATACAAGTTAGTCAACACACAGATGAAAGCGATGACCTACACAAAAACCTTACCTCTTACATTGCTAGAGTCATTATTTCATAAGATTTTTTTTTCCTTTTAAGCGATTTTTTTTTTTAACCCTTGCACTGGTCGATGCATACTGTTTAATGTAGTAGCTAGTTACCGTGGTCGACTTAGACAAATCTCTTACTCTATTATTGTGGTCACACTACCTCTTTAAAACTCTACGCATAAACTCCCATCAAATTGGTGCTCTAATTTAAAAGGAACTCGGTAAACTTGTTTTTTTTTTTATTCTAGTGATCACTTTTGAACTTTGAAGATAGAGATGTATTGATCATACCATTCTGAACATATTTTCATGTCCTTGTAATGAAACCTTTTGGCAACGTAAGTGGTGCTCCTAATTCGTGCACACGTTTTAGTTCAATCTTTCAAAACGATTTGCATACATGTCCAACTATTTACACACTCACTTTCATACATAGAACTTAGTGAATCTATTCTCATTCGCTCCACGTGCAAGACTCAACACACAAGGTGGTATGATTTATGTTTGTAGTGCCTACTTGCTAGTTTACATTTACATTATGTGTTGCATATGGTATGCCCAGTTAGAGTAGTAGCATGTTATCTATTAGCTCGAATGTGCTCTTTATGACACCCAACTATTTACTTGAAATTTGACGCGTGGTGATCAAATTCCTTTCTTGTTTTCTCCTCACCCTACTACGACAACTATTTTACGTATTCTGTCTATTCATACGATTGTCTCGACATGACGTCGCCATTACAGCTAAAATTCAGATCTGACCCTCTGTACATTCAGTTTGCACCACAACATTCACGTGGACCAGAACCGGCCCAAACGAACTCGGATTTAGGAGAACAATATACCCATGCATCCATGTTGACGAACCTTATCATCTCCACCTGTCACTTGTCACCAGAAACGAAGCAGTCACAGTTACACGCGTCCGTCGTTTTGCAACTCGAAACCCTACCAACCAAATTTGGTTTTGGAAAAGTGATGTACTTCCGCGACTGTGATGAAACGAACTTCTCTTTCGTGTCGTGCCGCCATACACCACTACTGGAAATGCCCCTAGAGAATAGATTAGATGATCGAATTTCCGGTTATTGTTTAACTCTTATTTTCACTCAATTCTTCGTATGAACCTCACTAATCCCCTGTTTCTTCGATTGGCAACCCATTTAACTAAACACAAATATCCTCGGTTGTTCAAGGAAAGTGAGACCACTACTGAGGCTAAAGCTACTGCAGAATTTCGGGACGAAATTCCAAACCAACGGGGGAAGGATGTGACACCCCAGGAAAACCAGGAAACCACGCAACCAAACTAGCTTCCTCAGTGACTACGTGCTAAATTTCGGGACGAAATTTCTTTCAACTTGGGGATGATGTGACAACCCGTAAGTTCGAGGTAACAACCGTTCTTCTTCTTATGTATAAGCGAACCTGATACTTATTTTATTTGACGATGTAATCTTATATTTAACTAATTTATATTATAAGTTCACATTATATAAGCGATAATTTAGAAACCGAATTCTTATTCTTTCGAACCGACCCAAACCGCTTGAATCAAATTACACGTATAGCGTGTCGATCCAACTCGCTCGCGTAAACCGGGATTCGAGAGTTCTGAACCTCAGCTCAATTCTATATATTTGTTATTTGTATTGATTGTGATAATGTAGATATATGTATTATAACAACTAGAGGTTTTGGTTGTGATAATTCGAGAGGGCTGCTATACATTCCTATCCACTTCAACATCTAGTTATTATTCATGATTTAGCTATTATTCATGAGGGCATGCAATGCATGCAATTGCCCTCACATTCCTGCTCTCTGTTCACGGCCCAGGTAGGGCATTTCCTTAGCCCAGTAACTCGCAGCCCAATACGATCATATATGCAGCCCTTGTGCACTCCCTAAACCGCCCCAACTAGAACTCTCCTATATACGTATACTTTTGCATGCCATAATTGCCTTAACTTCCCAAACATTAAACCCTAACTCCTTTTCTCCTTCATCCAAACCGACGGCACCCCCCCCTTCCGTTTCACGCAACTAAACGGCCACCACCGGTTGGTGGTGGCGTACGGTAGTGCCAGACGACAAGAACGGAGAAGATTCAAAGAGTCGATGAGGGAGAGAAGTAATCGACTGTGGTTCAACGGCGTACGACGGCGGTGGAGCCATCTGCGATGGCGGCCGCGGTTAGAATTTCGGACGCGGCGGCGATGAACGAGGTAACGTCTGTTGTTTCGATAATGACCCGATGATGTTGTGTGTTGCTGCTATGTTATTATAATGAGGCTGATGCCAGCGGTGGCCGACAGCGGCTGTAGCCACCGGGAATGATGACGACATCGGAACCTATAGGTTAGTTTTCGACTATTGTCTGTACCCTTGAAACTTCTGATCTTGTTTTGAAAAAAAAAGTGTTTTAAAACTAGTAGGATGTTATGTTAAAAGACTGCTAATGCCTGTAATATGATTAGAATCATATCAGTAGATTATGTATTGTAGTAGTTGTGGTTAGATCATACGCAAACTGTTTAAAATGATTAAATGGCTAATTGATTGGTAGTGTAAAAAGGGTATGCTGTACATATAATCTATATAATCTGAAACTTGTTTTGTACCGTTTATCTTGCATCTCTTATAAACTTTGATTTGTAAATGAAGGTGTGTAAATAAGTATTGGTGACCAACTGTTGTTTAGACATACACATTGGTTTGAGTTATTTGTTGATTTGGGAATCGATTGTGAATTCTTTGTGAATCTTAATTTTTATAAGAAAGTGTAAATTATGTTGTCTACTGTTGGGCCGATGATGTATGCCATTAGTTGATTGGGGCTGTAACATAAATATTGTTTGGGGCTTCACACTTAATTTTGGGCCGAGAGTTATATACATGTTAGTTGGGTCATCACTGATTCATGGATTGTTACAACTATTTGGATTGGGCCGATGATATATGTTAGATGGGGATGTTGTATAAGTTAATAATTAATAAGTCATACGTAGATTTGGTTGGGCCGCACACTGTCTCGGTGGCAGCCGCACACTCGATGTGGGCTGGGCTCCGGTGGGCCACTCACCCTTCTTAGATTTGCACGTTACATTAGGCCGTAAGTTGTATCTGCCTCGGAAGGTTGCAGTAGATCACGTAAACGGAAACGAACTGCACAATTAATGGGAGTTGAACTCGGTTGGTTTGGGTATTAAGGGAATGGGCCACAAGTTAATCATAATGGGTATACTACTATCACAGATCGCACCAAGCCTAAGTGAATCATTAACTTAGTTAATTCACATACTTATTGTGTTGAAAAGTTAAGTGTGTGTGTGCCTTGTAAACATAGAATCATGGAGTGAATCTGCTTTTGGACCAAATGCATGCTAAGTGACTAATTGTTTATATTAGGCTAATATGTCAACTGATAATGAGTTGAACTATATGTGTATTATTACTTGTGCAATAATTGTGTGGTATATGAACAAGGAATATATAAACTAATGCATGTAAGATATGTGGGTTATGTGCAACTGAGAATTAACTGTTGTCGGTAATCATGTTAGGACGCCTGTGATCAACTATTAAGCAGTTAACTAAATCTTACCGAGCAAATCAAAGGTGAGTTCATCTTTCTTGAGCATGCGTCCCGGTGGTTGGGACAGTCAGTGGGTATCCTTGGGAGGGATAAGTCTTTTGGGTAAAACGGGAATGTTGGATAATATACTCTTCCTATCACCTTTAAAGTCCCTCCGTGTTGTTTGGTTACCAGGAAGGTAACATGGTATTAGTTAGTAGCGCTACTTAGGTTTGGCAACCTCACCCCGTTCCTGGGAGGACGGGTGTTGAACTAATGACCTAGTCATGACCAATGCTTTGATAGGAGCATTGGAGAAAGGGCAAAATAATCAGAAGCCGTCTTGTATTGGGGTATTATCAACATTGTTTTCATCATTACTTTCGGAATTAACTTCAATGGATTAACTAAACACTTGGTAACCAACGTTTTCGTAAAACTATGAACTCACCAGCGTTGTCTGATACACTTGTTGCATGCTCGCAGGTCGTTAGGTATCTTGGAATTGGGGGACTTGCTGTCTGGAGTAGCTGGAGTGGTCATGGGTCGACAGGAAGGATTTATGTGACTGATTTCTTGATATTATACTTTGGTTTTGAAACAGCTTAACTTCGTTTACTACTTGCTTCCGCTGAACTTATCGGTTTTCGTTTAAACTTATTGAAGATGTTTTTATTTATAATGGGGATGTTAATTATAACTTGTATGGGTTCGATGTAATTGGTGGCTCGTTATTGGTACGTCACACGCCTATCAGGGACACTCCCTAGGTGGTATTTTGAGGGTGTGACATTATTGCTCATCTAAAAGGCACCAAAAAAAACCATTATATAAGTAGAAAAGCTACAATACAAATGGCTATTACTATAACTACTAAAAACACCAAAAAGAGCATAAAATTCAAAACAAAAAAATGGCACAATTTATTTCATGAAGGTTCGATAGATCTGATAGATATTTCGTTCTAAAGTTCTCAGGCATGAGAATAGTGAAAGTCAAAACCATCAATGCCATACTTGGTATGGATGAGGCCGTCTAAAGAGATATTCTGGACCTTGGTGTTCTAATGGCCAACCAGTGTGAAAGAACTGAAACAGTGATAAGAAGGTTGAGGAGAAGATTTACAGCGGATGATAAGTAACAAACCGTTACCAGTTGTAGTTTGAATGAACAATTGAGGATGGTGACAGTTGCGTATAGCAACGAAGAGAAGGATTCCTTCACAATGGACCAAATGCTGAACATAGAGAATGTTCACTACCTTGAACAACTCTTTGATTTTAGACCTTCAAACACTCTCAAAACTAGGATTGTGATTATGTTTGAATCAAGGATGCGAGGCATGCTGTACTAGTTGATGGTGTTAAACGCCAATGTGGTTGATGACGATGAGCCTGAGGAAAATGATGATGATGAGCCTGAGGAAAGTGATGAGCAATCCCATCCGATGAAGAGTATTTATTGATCTGTTTTATTGCGTTTTTATTGTAATGTTTGTTAGTTTTTTAATGAACTATGATGCTTGTAAGAACGCCATGAACGTCAAGCTATTTAGCTTTGCATCTTTTAGTAAGATTAATTTATTGCAATAAAAACAAAGAAACAAAACGCCATCAAAGTTGTGAAGTAAAACATTTCAATAGACGCCAAAAAGTGTTTCGAAGCAACACATGAGCGCGGTGTGTAAAATATAAAAAAGGGAAAAAATTAATAAACAAAGTAAAAAGACAAAAATGCCCCCGCCTGATTTAAAGCGTGTGCAACGTGTCAACGTAAGAGGGGTTCTTACCGTTTTCACACTTTAAACCGTTTTCTCCAGAACCTGTTTCACAATATATATAATTGATTATTGAAAGCTTTTATGTTATACATAAATGTTTGTACATAAAGTTCCGAAATACTTTTACTTTAAACTATTAACCAAATAGAGTTGGTGAGCTATACTAAAATGGCAACTTATGTAAATCACAAAGACGTCTTGAAATGTGACCAAATCACAAAAGAAAACCGTAATTTACTCAAAAATATATATTCTTTTTTTTTTCTTTTCTCTCCAATTGTCCACCTTGTCACGTCATCATCAATGCCCACACCTCTTATAGTCACCATGGTCGCCGGAACCAAGGTCTACTACCACCATAACTCTTTTGTACCCTCACAATGAAATAACCTTGGTATATTTCATAGTCAACATTTATATTCTTTGTATGTAATTGTTGAATATATATATCTTATCATTTATCATGCATTAAAATTTTCACCTCATTAACATGTTGTTACAATAGTTTATTAAGATAAGAGTTAGAATATCTACTATGATGGTTTTAGTGGAAAAACCTTATGTGAAGAATTATCAAAATTCTATCAATAAGGTAGCGTTTGGTATGAAGGAATGGAAGGTGGAATGGAATGGATCATTATGATGGAATGAAAAGAAACATGTTTGGTGATAATGTAGTAATGGAATGGAGCATTCCAAAGGAATGTAACTCCTTCCAAATATAATAATTTCCATTCCTTGGTATATAGGTGTTTTTTTTTCCATTCTTTCAAGCAATGGAAAGAAATATGTTATTATTATTATTATTATTATATTTATATTTATATTTATATTTATACTTATACTTTTATTTATATTTATATTTATTAATATTCATACTTATTCCTTGTTGTTGTTATTATTATTATATTTATATTTATATTTATACTTATACTTATACTTTTATTTATATTTATATTTATTAATATTCATACTAATATTAAGATATATCAAAAATCTATTATTAATTTTTTTATCATTAATATATTATTATTATTATTATTGAGACAATTATATTTTTGTCGTTTTTAATACAGTTGTGTTTCGTTACTTCATCTTTTTTTGTTTATCAAATTGTACAAAGTAATGATTTATTCTATTCACATATGAGTAACCAAACATCACAATGGAATGGAATGATCCATTTCATTCCGTTGTCCATTCCATTACTTCGTCCATTCCATTCTCTCATCTATTTCATTACCTCATACCAAACAGACCCTAAGAATTCTTTAAGTGAAAGAACATGGCAGTTTCACAATCTAAGAATATAATATATACATGTTTAATTTCATTACGTTTCTAAGTGGAAAGAAATATATTATATGCAAACGTAGTCAAAAATCAATTCACAATATACGTTCAACACCTACTTTACACAGGATGATTTGACCTGATCAACAAGAAATTAAATATTTCACTTGCTGAAAATCAACCAATTTAATACCCATATTAATTATTGATCAAAAAAGGAAAAAAAAAATTATTCATCAAGAAAGGAAAAAAAGTAATTATTGATCAAGGGTTTGTTTAATTCATATTCATCAAACCAAACACCAGATTAAAGTATAATGCACGATGACCAATGATCAAAAAAGGAAAAAAAAAATAATTATTCATCAAGAAAGGAAAAAAAGTAATTATTGATCAAGGGTTTGTTTAATTCATATTCATCAAACTAAACATCAGATTAAAGTATAATACACGATGATCAATGATCAAAAAAGGAAAAAAAATAATTATTCATTAAGAAAGGAAAAAAAGTAATTATTGATCAAAAAAGGAAAAAAAATAATTATTCATCAAGAAAGGAAAAAAAGTAATTATTGATCAAGGGTTTGTTTAATTCATATTCATCAAACTAAACATCAGATTAAAGTATAACACACGATGATCATAATTCATATATACTTATGTGATTAGTAAATAACTAAAACATCTCAAAACAAAAAAAAGAATCAACTATAATTAATAACATGTAAGTATTTGTAATTGTCAAGCACATGATATACCGAGAGAAGTTGGCACAAACCGATCCGATCGCGCTCTTGTCACCAACGACTTCATGTCCGGCGAGACCACATCAAACTCCGGCACCGTCTCAGGCGTCTCTGGTATGGTGGAAAGAGCACTAGAGGTGTCATATACGTAAAAACCTTCATCTCTTGATGAGCTATGATGGTTATCTTTCGGCCTGAAAACCGCTCGAATGAGCTTGTTGAGAGATCGGGTGAGTCTTGATTGTTTCTTGGAGGCGGGTTTGTGGTCGGACGGTGGTGGTTGGTGGCGGACGGAGGTGGTAGAGGTGAGGTGGGGCATTGACATGGTTCTTGAGGAGATTGCAGAATCAAGTTGTCGTTCAAAAGATTTGAGTTCAAAAGAGTCGTAGAGAGAGCTTTCACAATCCCATACTTCACGTTTGAGTTTGGCTTTTAGGGTTCGTGTTTCTTTCTCCATTTGTGTGTGTAGTTGTATTTTATGACAATTTGTCACCTTTAGAGATAGAAAGAGAAATGGATAAGTCGTTTTTGATGATAATTAGTTGGTTATATATATAGAGAGGAGAGGAGAAAAACAGGTGACGCGTCGGTTTATTATCTTATGATATAATAAATTAACGAATTAGGTAGCATAGCAATAAAGATGATACCATATAAATGGGTCGGTTCCTCTATAAATGAAATAAATCTTCCTTATACTAATAAATAAAAATCTTAATCTTTTTGTACACGTGTCACTCTCTGGTGCCTTCTCTCTTTTAATAATAGTATTACATATTAATTTTTATACACAAAATATAATATAATATTAATTAATATAGTTAGAGATAAACGTATAAATTCAAATTTAATTAATAATTATCTATAACAAATATAAATGTATCAAATAATATAATAAGTATAATATTATTAATATAGTTAGAGATCAAAGGTATAATTTCAAATTTAATTAATAGTAAATTACTTTTTGAGTCCTTATGTTTTAGTGGTTTTAACCATTTAAATCCAAAATTAAAAAGTTTGACGTTCTAAGTCTCTAACCGCTCATTCACACCCCCTGTAAAAAAAATTCAAAAAACCTTTTGTAAGGCTAAGTTCTCTAAGTTCTCACAACTTATCGAAATTTTCATTTTACCCTAACCATATATATTTGTAAAGATAACATATATTACTTGGATATAAATAATAATTACTAATAAAGTATCAAATGACATGTAGAAGTAATTATAGTATATAACTTAGAAGACTAAAATTACAAGCGGATTATCTAAATAAAATACCAAATTATCTTTAAAGCGAACACTAAATGGTTTTTAAAAGACATATTTTTTTTGCTATTAAGTATATACCATTATATTTCCTTAAGCCGTGTAATACACGTGTTCAATATTTTCTTCCAATTTTAAATTTATGTTACTATCAATATGTTTTCATCTTAAAAAATGGTCCAACTTCCTATAATAACATTGAGTTTTAAATATTAAACTTAATTTCAATCATATTACGCAACTAAAGACATTATCATCATTCTAAATAAGGACATTATATAATATTATAAAAATTTTAATTTGAATATTTAAATGTCAACTACTAATTAAAAAAGTTGTTGTAGACACTCAAATTTATAGTTTAAAAAACTTTAGTCCTGCTTTTTTAAACGTATACTTTATTTTTAATATGTAATATTTTCTATGTAATGATGATATTCGTATCTTGTCTCATGATCCATATATCTAAAAATAGTATTTATATCAAAGTATTTATTATATCAGTAATATACACTGTAGAATTTAATTACAATTCATTTACCATAACATGATAACTTATAATTATTTTTAAAAATACTTACAATTTTATGATCATTATTTTTTATTTTTTAGTGTTACTTCTTTTTAAGACATAATAAAATGGATTATAGCATCTCAAAAGAGAATTGTGAAAATTTAGAAAATTATTTTGAATAACGAAAATATAACTGTTCTTTTGTTTTACTATTTTATCTAAATAAGTCATTTATTAATAAGGTTTATATACATATTTATAATTTATATTTTTTTCGTCATTTATCCCGTGTAATACACGGGGTTGTAAGCTAGTTATCTATATAGTAAAATACAACCTAAACTGAAATAGAGTAAAAACACAAAACGAATTTCATACGAATTGTAAGGGACAAAAATACTGAAATATATGACTCGTATTGAATTAAAAAGAATAAAAATGAATATTAGTACCGATATATGTACCGATTTTACCGATTTTACTTGGCTGGTATCATTACAGTACCCAAACTTGAAAATAAATTACTAATTTCTAGTTTACAACACCAAAAAATATTTTGTTTTAAATACATCAGTGTTAATAAAGTTTATCGTGTGCATACATGTACATATTTTAAATACAACACCATATTAAATCGATGTGATTAAATATACAAATTCTCCATATGCTTTCAACAAAGTTTTAACTATTTATTTATTACATCTTTATGTGTGTGTATATATGCCCCAATAATAATCCGAAAGTTTTTTTTTTTTTTTTTGAACTGCAACTATTTTATTCAAATATATAAAATAAAACACAGGGGCCAGCAGTACGTTGGAAATCCCAAGCCACAGAAAAACATTACATGATCATGTCTCGCACGTTAAAATCACTCCACCTCTCCCAATCAAGATTTCCATACGGAAATTTATTTTTAATCCACTGAAAAGACTCCTCTTTAATTCTATCCACCATCATCTCGACCCGACATTTCTTCCCCTCAAAAATACATTCGTTTCTCGATTTCCATATAATCCATAAAGTGGCAAAGGAGATAACCATTATGACTTTTTTTCCATTTTGGCAACCCTTTTAGATTAAATATCCATTCCAGCAACTCCATAACTGAAGCAAAGTGACCATTTGTTGGTAGTTTAAGCCACACCCATATGCTCCACCAAACTGCACCGATGTAACACAAGAGATTGTCAAATGTTCCACTGACTCATTTTGAAATCCACACAAAACACAATTATTATCCTGCAAAAAAATACCCCTTCGCTCCAGATTATTTTTAACCACTATACCACCATTTAAAATTCTCCAAACAAAGAAACAAACTTTTTTCGGCGCCCAAGCAAGCCACTCGAATCGACCCACTACCTCTTCACTCCAATATTCTCTTCCACAGCATCTCTAAACGCAGCCACCGAAAATTGATTTTCGTTCCCCTGATCATCGTGAATACCCAACTTCTCAGGATTATTTACTCCAGCCTTGACAATATCATTTCTTACCATCACTATATCCTTCCAAATGCCCGTGATACCCTTTTTAAGGGAACCCCACCATCAACCGAATCACCCCCATGAATGGCCTTGATCACCTCAACCCAAAGGTGTGAATTTTGGTGTCTTACCCTCCAACGCCATTTCATAAGTAATGCCCAATTAAGACTTCGAATCTCACCCAAACCAAGCCCACCCAAACGTTTAAGCGCCACAACTTTTTCCCAAGCGACCCATCGAATCTTATTCCTCGACCCCGTTTTCCCCCAAACAAAATCCCTTCGGATTCCTTCTAACGTTTTGATAATCTTCTTCGGGGCTTTGAATAAAGACAAATAGTAGGATGGCATACTACCAAGAACCGACTTCGCAAGGGTTAATCTCCCACCCATAGAAAGCAACTTCTCCTTCCAACTTGAAAGTTTTTTTGTAACTTTATCAACAATCGGTCTCCAAGGTCTAACCCGTTTCATATCTTCACCAATCGGAAGACCAAGAAATTTAAAAGGAAGAGCCCCGGCTAAACACATAAACTTGTTTGCCATACTCTCCACGATATCGCCATCCACCCCCACTCCCATTAACCTACTCTTTTTTACATTCACCTTTAGGCCCGAAACAAGATAAAGTACTCTAAGGATTCTCTTCAGATTTAGGATATTCTTTTCATTCCACACCCCCAAGAACATTACATCGTCCGCGTAACAAAAATGGGTCAATGTCGGGCACCATTCGAGAGCGCCACCCCATCAAAGCCCATTAGAAGTCGCTCTCTTCATGAACCCCTCCAAAATCTCTAAACCCAATATGAAAAGAAAAGGAGACAAAGGATCTCATTGCCTAAGACCCCTTTGAAGATGAAATTCTTTAGTCGGAGAACCGTTAACCAGAACGGATCCCATACTAGACAATAAGCACGCTCTAATCCACCTCCTCCACCGTTTAGGAAACCCCATAAGCTTCAAATTGTTCAACAAAAAATTCCAATTTACCGAGTCATATGCCTTCTCAAAATCGACTTTGAAAAGCATCACTTGCAACCCTTGTCATTTAGCCCATGAAATCACTTCACTCACCATTAAGGGACCATCAAAAATATTTCTATTTTCCACAAAAGCCGATTGTGATGTTGAAGAAATCGTAGACATCACCCCTTTTAATCTATTAGCAAGCGCTTTTGCAATGACTTTATACACTATTCCAATAAGAGAAATAGGTCTAAAGTCCGCCAAAGAAATGGGATCATTAACTTTCGGAATAAGAGTAAAGAATGAAGATACATCCAAAATTAATCCTACCCGACTCATAAAATTGAAACATCAATTCCATGAATCTCGGTTTTAGCAACTCCCAAAACCACTTCACGAATAAAAATGTAAAGCCATCCGGTCCTGGCGCCTTGTCTCCCCCACACTCCCAAATAACCTTCTTAATCTCCTCCACCGAGAATCGGACCGTCAGAGCCCTTGATTGATTCAACGAGCTATGACGAAAATCGTTGACCATTAAAGTCGGCCTTTTCTTCATAGGTTCGCTAAATTTCTCTTTGAACGCCTTCATAATTTCTTTCTTCATGCACACCGGATCACTATAAATAGTCCCATTAATATTAATTTCATTCATCCTCTTAGCCGCCTTTTGGACGTTAATGAATTTATGGAAAAACTTCGTATTTTCATCTCCATTCTTCACCCAATTTAATCTAGCCTTTTGCTTGTGATCCTTACATTCTTGATTCTCCAGCCTTTCTTAATGCCAAACTCAGATTTAATCTTTTTTTTTCTCTTCTACATCAAGTCTTTTTTTTACAGCTAAACACTCCAGGTCGTCCAGCTCCTTAATAATCTTCAACCACTTCTCCACCTCTTCATATTTCCATTTAGATCGCCACCCTTTCAACGCCACTTTTAAGCGTTTAAAGATGTCAATTAGAGCCTTGTCACCCTGCTCGAAATACACTTGTTCCTCAAACACCCCCTTAACAGATTCCACAAAACCCTCTTTTGATAACCATGACTTAAAGAACTTAAAAGGAATCGGACCAAAATCAACATCATTACACAAAAGAATCAACGGACTATGATCCGACAATTCCTTAGACAGGGCCTTGAAAGTTGCTAATGGCATAAATTGTTCGTATCTTCTGAAATTAAAAAAACAAAAAGAAAATTTAATAAAATATTAAAACCACATGCATACATTACTTTAATAATTTTTTGTATTTGTTTTGGGTCTTGTCCCAAAAACCTACTCTTATGAAATACTACTCGATGTGTGTGAATTAATGTAAAGGGAAATGTAGTTATTGATTTTGTTAACTTAATGGTGTAGATTGATTTCATTGCAACCTTAATCAATAGAAAGTTAGATGTTCATGAATATTGTAAATGTCCAAGTGTCGTACATATGCTAATGGCACTGCTAGATCAAGTGTAGTGAAAGTTTGATGTATTCTTATGTATCTTAAATATGTACAAGTGGTTTACAAATTTACCCATTTTAAGATTAGTTCCACCATTGATAATTTGATACGCAATTGTAAATGTTATACGTACGATTGACACACCGTTACAAACTTGTACATCAATTTCGTTACAAACTGCCTCAAGGAGGTGCAGGGTGCTCCTTTTTTTTTTAACTCCTCATTAATTGTAAATGATTCAATACATCTTTAGGGAGTTTCATTTGAGAAAAAAAAAATTTAATTGAGAAAAAAAGAACAAACGGTATAATTGTAAAGTATTAATTAGTTTTTTCTTTAATCTCATTTATTATTATTTTTAAGTAATTAATTTCTCATAAGGACTATTATTCCCTACACTATTTTATTTTGCTTACACACATAAAAAGATATCCTATACATTTCAAAATTTATCCTACAAATATTTAAATTTATCCTACACAACTCGTAATTTATCCTATACATCTAGTAATTTGTCCTGTAATCTAAAATATTTTTTTATTTTTTGAAAATTATATATTTTGAAAATGAGTTACAAATTTAGTGTATTTAGCTATTAATGAGGGAGATTAGAAATTAATGATCTATGAAAGTTTACAAATATACCCTTATATTAAAATTAAATGCAAATTTTAAATGAAGTAAAATAAAGCATTGTTATTGGTTGAAACTTTTTTTTTTCTTCTTATAAAAAATTTATTCTTATTTGAACTCCCTACTAATCTTTATAGTTTATGATGCATTAGATGATGTTGAAAAGTTAACTAAAAATCTATAGCAAGAATAGCATTAACTAATAGACAAGTTTAGATTTAATGTTATATCATATAAAAAACTAAAAAAGGAACCATATTAAACATATCGATAGAAACTACGGATTTGTAAGAATGTTGAGAAGTTTTTTTTTGAAACGTAAACTTCATTAAACCACCGAACCCGAAAACTGTGACGGAAAAAAACAGACAAAACCAGTTACATATTTACAAATTTACACCAATCCTCCCAGGAAAATAAACCTTTCTTCGCCCTATATGTTGAGAAGTTATTAGAAGGAACTAAATATATGGATATGTTAATTTATGTTGAGGGGAGTTAAGGGCATTAGATGTCACGGGGTTGGAATAGGGACCAGTGAATTATAAATGTATTGAGTACTATGTGGGAAGTTTTGGTTTGCTTATTTCATGTCTTTGGTGATCCCATATTAATGGTGATGGTGAGTTGTAAGATTTAATAATAATAATAATAATAATAATAATAATAATAATAATAATAATAATAATAATAATAATAATAATAATAATAATAATAATAATAACTAGTTGATTTTCCGCCCTCGCGTTGCGGCAGCGACCTAATGTCTGCAAAACGTGTGTCGACAACGGCAAGCAGATATCGAAAATCAAAACATAAATAACAATGACGTGGTAACGATAGTCACTCCGTCCTAAAAAAACGATTTTAAATAAATTAATATATAATAATAGAACCCCACACGTCCTACACATTGGAAATTCAGTTGTTTTCGGTTTAGTTATTACGAGGCTAACACATTAAAATATGGATGAGCTCGGTACCAGTAACGGCACCGAGAGTACCGATCCGGAAAATCATCGAAATTAGGTACCTGCACCGAAAATGCTCGGTACGATACGGTATGGTATGGTATTTGAAGGTAAAAATCAGTAAATACAGGTATGGTGCTAGACCGGTGTCAAACCGAAAGTAACGATTCTGAAAACGCCAAAGGGTGGGTACCAAATTGGTACCGAAAATGATTGGTATAGTAAATTTGGCACTGATACGATACCAGTTTGATTACAGGTTTTGATACGATTTGCTCATCAATAATCTAAATATCCAAGTTAATTTTACATGCTACAATTCATTCATTATAGGAAAAGCCAAAAAAGAAAACAAAATAAGTTGTCGTGTACATAAAAACTCAATCAAACGAAATACAGTTTACTTACAGTGTGTATGAAAAGTAATCTACACGGTGCAATTACTTGCGTTGCTACAGGATTTGATGAGCTCGGTACCAACCGATACCGAAAATACCGTTATCGAATATCCCCAAAAGTGGGTGCCGGTACCGATTATACCTGGTACGGTACGGTTCGGTACCGGTCGGTACTGGTACGGTATCGGTATTTGAGGGTAAAAACCGATGAATACCGGTGCCGAACCGATATCGAAAATGTCAAAAGTCGGTACCGATTCAGTACCGAAAATATACCCAGTTTGGTAAATTTGATACCAGTACCGGTACCCGATACCATTAATCTAAACCGGTGCAATTACTTGCGTTGCTACGTTGCTATAGGATTTGATGAGCTCGGTACCAACCGGTACCAAAAATACCGTTACCGGAAATCTCCAAAAGTGGGTACCGGTACCGATATACCTGGTATGGTATGGTTCAGTACCGGTACGGTACCGGTATTTGAGGGTAAAAACCGCTGAATACCGGTGCCGAACCGATACCAAAAATGTCAAAAGTCGATACCGATTCGGTACCAAAAATATATCCAGTTTGATAAATTTGATACCTTGTTGTCCTGATTTTTCATTGCGTTTCATTTCTAATATAAGGATAATTTACTGTTCATTGCGTTTCATTTTTAATATAAAAAATAAATAATAATAATAATAATAATAATAATAATAATAATAATAATAATAATAATAATAATAATAATAATAATAATTATAGTGTTATTATACTTATAACGAGTGAAACAATACCAAACACCACCGCCACCATACTTTATTACGCGTGAAAGTTATAATGCGTGGAAATTATCACGCGTGAATAATAGAAGATTGTGAGGGAATGTGAGGGTTTATTGTTGGGTGTTGTGAGTGATGGACATTTCCACTAAATTAAGGTTGTGAGTGATGGAATAATGGTTGATGACATGACGGAACTTGATTGGATGTTGTGAGTGATGAGTGATCACCACCCCCACCCCCTCATAATATAGAATATTGAGCTACTACAGAACTTATCATTACTAAGGGGCTGTTTGACAACATCTGAATGGTTAAGTGCTGAACCAGTAAGAGGTCTGAATCATTAAGTGCTGAACCAGTAAGATGTCTGAACCATTAAGAGCCTGTATAATGCTTAACAATTTAGAGACAAATGTCTGACCAATTCAGATTAGAGGTCTTAACCATTCAGACTCTGTTTAAATCTTAACCATTCAGAGGCAAATGTCTGAACCATTCAGACATCTGCTCGTGAAACAAACAGTCTGAACTATTAAATGTTGAACCAGTAAAAGGTCTGAACCATTAAGAGTCTCGTTAAGAGATAAACAAAGAACACCTAACAAATAATGTAAGATCTATTTCATAAAGAAGGTTTAGACATGCAACCGCATGTTACACCACAAATAATTTACGTATCGTGTAGACATTTTATACACACGAATTAAACCATGTACCAAGGACTCCTACTTAAACTATTCCTCTTATCACTATTGTTTAAGTCTAGGTATCTACGAAAGACACATTATCTTAACTCAAAACTCTTTACACTTAAATTTGCAGCCAAACGTTTATTAGTAAACTCTTTCCAATATGCTCTTACATAACAAATGGTGTAAGTATAATCCTTTATATTATATTATATTTGGTGTAAATCCTCCAAACTCAAAGAAAAATTTGATCCCAAAAATTATTTGACATTTAATGTAAGCAAGTCTTGTGTACTAGATTTCCACCTTTTATGTATTCTATATGTTGGTGCATCTAGTGTCTGTTAACTTCGTCTTAATCGAGTCTTATGTCTAGATAGGATAATCGAGCACACAACAGGGTTGAATTTAGAGCTAGAATATGTTAAAGTGGGTGATTCCGCTTGAAAGTGACAATGTTCAGTTCAAGCGAAATTTACATGTTGATTCCGCTTGAAACTGACATGTCAACTTTAAGCGAAATCAGAACACTATATATATGTGTGTGCTGGTGTCATTTGGAGCGGAATCAGGTCATATGTTCTGAGTCGAGGTGCTGTCCGTTTGTTATTTGAACGTGTAAAAGCTCAGGATTGATCAACAAAGAGATAATTAGGAAGGAACAAGCTGTGTTGACATCTTTTACATTGATTCCGCCTTTGTACTTGATGATGAACAACTCATACTGACTATTTAGGGTCACATGACGGTCCAACAAGTGGTATCAGAGCTCAGGACGAGGAGTTCATACCAATTCAGCTTGATTTCATCGGATTCTCACACTTCTACTCTTTCTTTTCTGATTTAAACGAAATTTAACGGTCAAAATGGCTTAAAACTCACATATATCAAGCGAAACTTAGTTTTAACTAATCCGTGAAAGTATTGGATCTTAATTCGACTTAAATCTGATAAAAACTTGTAATTTCGCTTGAAAAACTGTTCGATTTGCTGACATCATCTTGGTTCCGCTTGAACTAGCTTGTGTAATTTCAAGCGAAATCAACTTGAAATCAGATTCTACTTGAAAGTTATTGTCTGATTTCGCTTCAAAATCTGTTTCCGCTTGAAAGATATTGTCTGATTCCGCTTGAAATCAGATTCCACTTGAAAGTTCAAGCGAAATAAGTGATTTCGCTTCTAACCTGATTTCACTTGAGCAGTATTCCGCTTGAAGCTATTTCGCTTCAACTGATTCCGCTTGAAGTTGCTGTTTTCAAAATTTCAAAAATTTTCTAAGTGTTTGTTGATCGTTTCAGGTACTTGGAAATGGATGATCCGTTCATGAACCCATTTTGTGATGTGTTTGCTTATACCGGTGGTTTGGGAGATGATACAACGACAAATACAAATGACACTACATCAACATCAAATCCAAAGAAGATTCTTTCCGATTCAATGAGTGTAGAAAGTGCTTATGGTACATACAACAAACCTCCTAAACTGATTGTGGTAGAAGATTATAATAGGTGGGCTACAAGATTTGAGGAGTGGCTTAAAGCATTCGCATACCCAAGCTAGAAAAGTTTAAAGAATGGTTACACTTCTGGAGATCGAAGTGGTCAAAGTTTAGTAGAACCTGATGATATAGAAAGATACGTTGCTGAACAAAAATGCATAGTGTTGATTCATCAATCAGTTAGAGATGATATAATTTCATTGATCGAGTATACAAATTCGACAGATCTTTTGGAGAAACTGAGGGTAAAGTGTGTAGGTAGTGCTGAGATTGTGAAAAACAAAAAGAAATTGTTACGTAAAGAGTTTGATTTATTTGGTTGTATGAAGAATGAATTTGTTTGTAAAATGATCGAGAGATTTGGGCATTTGAAGATGGAGTTGGCAAGACACAAAATCACATACACTCAAGAGGAGTTGGTCGACAAATTGTTTGATTCGTTGCCGAATGAGTAAGATTGGCAATACTTTGCCTTGATGTTGAAGAACACAATCAAGTCTGAAGATTTGACAGTGGATTTGCTTATCGAAAGACTTGAAAGCCATGAGTTGGAGATCAAGAAATCTAAAGTCAACAATTCAGTCTATCAGCAGAATGTGGAGCTGTATTACAGAGGAAATCTACCAAAGCTTGGATCTCCAAGAACAACATTTTCTGCAGAGAGTTCAAATACTGTGAATCATGAAACTCCTCACAGTGGTTTTCACAGTGGATCTTCTTCAACAACTTCAAGCCAATCTGCATCAAAGAATTTATTCCAGTGTAACATTGCTGTGGATCTGAAAAACGCTCAAAATTTCAGTGAAGAGTCAGCAAAACAGTAGATGGTATTCTTAGCATCTGTGCTTAAATCGTATGAGAGCCTTGTGGCAGGCAAGATTGGAAACACCAACCTGACAAAGGAGGATTATGACCAGATCGATCCGGAGGAGATGGAATTGATCGACATCAAGTGGTGTATGGCCAGTGCAGTTCGGAGAGCTCAACGTTTCATGGAGATTACAGGAAGAAAGTCTATTGGTGGACCATCTACCAAGTTAGGCTTTGACAAATCGAAAGTTACATGCTTCAAGTGTAAACAGAAAGGTCATTTTAAAAGAGAGTGCCGAAATGCTTATGCTGATGACTCTGAAAATCCGTTCAGAGAAGATTACTACAAAAGAGCTATCTATCACCAGAACAAATTAGAACCACCCAGGATGAAGCAGCTTGAGGATACCCCCAAAGAAAAATCCAGAGCTCTCGCTGTGATTCATGATGACGAAGGCTTTGATTGGAGTGATATACTGCCTGAGGAAGATGTAGTAGGTTATGCGTTTGCTGCAACAACAGAAATCAAACCGTTCAGAGACACCAGAACAGCAGCAGAAAAATCAAATGATAGACAACAGAGAGCTCAATACAAAATGATCAGAATTTCTCGTGTATACAGTGAAGCTAAAAAGGCAAAAAGATGGGATGCGGATAGAGAATGTTACCTTGATCCTGAAGGAAACATTGCTATTGATCCAAAGACTCTTAGTCTTGAAGCTTTCGCTGAGGAATTTGCTGAACTAGAAGTGTCTCAACAGAGGGAATGGTGGGGAGGTGGTGAAGAGAAAGAGAAAGAGAAAGAAAAAGAGCAGGAGCAGAAGCCAAAGAAGATTGATGAAGGGATCATTGATACGTGACAGGAGTTGACAGCTGAAAACTTGGGAAAGATGGCTGACAAGGTGCTGGCTGCTAAGGAACTTGAGGTAGACTCTAAGTCTGTATCTGAGTCTAAAAGCCAGGTCAGTTCAAATGCGTCGTCGAGTGAGTCAGGTAAGAAAGTCAAAGGTGTCAGTGACTGCAAAAATTGCATGAGAAACTGCAAAGTTTGTAGTACACAAGCTTACCTCAATGATACGAAGGTTAATGATCTGACAAAAAGAGTCAGAAAGGTTGAAGATCAGATTCTTGATCGTGATAAAATGCTCAAATTTTCAAATGATCAAGTTAAAAAGTTGACTGAGAAAATTGACAATGATAAAATTGAAGTAGAAAGAATTAGGAAAGAAAATGAAAAACTAATTCATGAAAATTGTCAACTCTCAGAAAATTTTAACAAGTTAAAACAAACGATAAAGGATTCTGATGAACGAAACAGTAAAACCAGAAAAGAAAATGATCATTTAAATGGAGTTCTTAGACACAAAGAAGAACAAATCAACAAGCAACTGGATGAGATTGCTAAGTTGAAGCTTCAGTTTGAAGAAGCTAAGATTGAGAATGAGCGCATCAATCTGAAATTAACCAGTCACAACTCCGCAAGCTTTGTTTTACAACATAATGTTCCCAATCCATTGGAAAGAACAAAGCAGGCGAAGATGTATATTCTGATGGAACAGGGGTGGGTTATCATCAAGTTCCACCACCAGTTCTAAACAATTTTTCAAAGAAACAATCAGGGTTGGTTAATGATGATGATGAAAATGAGGTGAAACTTCCGAACACAATTGATGTCACTGATGTGTGCGAGGTGTTATATATATTAGGTATATATTTTAAGCCCTTTTTACACTTTTTAGCCAAGTTTTAAATTTATAAAACACGATATTTACTAATACTAAACACACATATGGGCAAGTGCACCCATCGTGGACGTAGTATAGTGTTGGTAAGATACCGAGGTCGTCCAAGGACATAAGAGCTTTTAGTACCGGTTTATCCTCAATGTCTAATCAAATCAAAATGTTAGAAAAAGATTTTTAAACTAAGAAAATAAAACTAACTAAAATGCTGAAAAATAAAATAAAAAACAGATAGACAAGATGAATCACTTGGATCCGACTCGTGTTCAGTGTAACCTTTGATTATTTTTGCACTTTTGCACTTGTTTAAGAGATTATCTTAGTTATTGTAGTAGGCCCCTCTTTTGAAGGCGACGTTACCCTCAACCCAGTAGTTTGAGTCAGCAAGGATACAATCCTAAAGGGTCGGATTATTGAAAGATAATTAATTAAGTTATTAATGCATAATGTGGTAGGCCCCTCTTTTGAAGGCGACGTTACCCTCGGCTAAGTAGTCTGAGTCAGCAGGTATACAGTCCTAAGTAGCCGGGTTAAAGTTTTAATAGTAGTTTAACTTATAAGGGGATCAAAGAGTTTGGACCCCCGCCATCCAATACCTTTGGGTATTGAAGGGAGGTCCTACTAAATTTGACCCAGGTCCTTTGCAGGATCTATAAACTAAATAATGGCAAGACTCTTACCAAACCGTTCCCTTAACCCCCGACCAGGTAGCCAACATACCTCCATATAGACCGTGGAGATATGAATGGTGAAAATCTTTTATTTTATATAGACAGTAAAATAATGCCAAGACACCACGGACAAACGATAAGGAAGAATCACCTTCAACATAAGAAACTAGTAATTAAAGTCATTAATACAAAACCAATTAAAAAGTGCAAAAGATTAAAAATAAAAAGTCTTACACTAAACACTTGTCTTCACCAAGTGATGTAAGAGACTTAGGCAAACATGGCCTTTGATTGTCAAGAACTCTTACGATTAATCTTGGATCCCGAGAAGACTCACACACTCTATGATGGACAATGGATGATGGTGGTGGATGATGGTGTTGTGATGGTGGTGGATGGTGGGTGAAGTGTGAGAGAGGTGGTGTGCCAAGGGATGAGTTGCAAGAGCTCCAAACACTCCTATTTATAGGCTGAACAGAAGCTCGGACACGGCCCCGTGTCCGCTGGGCACGGCCCCGTGTCCATCTGACACTCTCTCTCTTCATTAATTGTAATTCGCAATTACAATAAATGCGCCTGCAGGAAGTTGACCACGCCCCCGTGTCCGCTGGGCACGACCCCGTGGTGGGCAGTAGAAGCTTCCATGGGTTTGTCTTTTCTGCTGCTTCTTGGGCACGGCCCCGTGCTCGCTGAGCACGGGGTGTGTTCAGTCTCCTGTCTTCTTTGTTTGGCTTGGAAAGATGCTGTGAGGGGGTCGGGCATATCACTTTTGTTCCTTTTCTTGTATTTATGTTAGATTTTGCTGTCTTTTTGCTTCTTTTTTTATTTTGAGCTCATTTAATCCTGAAAATACAAAAGGAAGACAAAAGCACACTTTTTCCAACATTAGTACTAAAAAAGGGTTAGTTTTAAGCCACAATTGATGTAATTTATATGTTGCATTTTGTGCACATCAGTCACGTTCACTTCATCTTCCGATGAGGATAGTGTCCAGACTGAAGTTGTGAAAAGTGTAGTTGAGAATGTTTTTAAATCTGAAAGTGACACTACTGAGGAAGATGAATGTTCCTTGTACAAATACATTCCGAAACCACAGTCCAAAAACAACTTAAATGAAGAACAAAATCTTGTCATGTACAAGATGTTGGGTTCGGATAAGTTGTTTTCGGATTCAGAGTTTCCACTAGAGAATGTAAATGTTGCTAAACTGACAAACGTGTTCAAATTGATTGAAGTTGATTTGTCAGAAGTGAACAGTTTAAATCACACAAAAAGACAAATGAATTTTGAAAAAGATAAAGCTTACTACAAGAAACCTGTTGTTCCACCACGGTTTTATAACAACAATCGAAACAAATGGTTGGGTGGTTATCAGGGTGGTAAGACTTATCAGAAAAAGAATGTTCAAAACAGAAGGTTTGTTGAGAAGAAAGTGTTTGTGATAAGTTCACGTTCACTTTCTGATGAGGAATCTAAAATCTTTTCGAAATCAAACAAAGAGTTCTTTGAAAAGAAGGCCTCACAGCCTCAGTCTGAAGGCACAAGTCGGGTAGTTGACACCCGAACATGCTTCAAAAATAATCAAGTTGGACATATTGCACGAAATTGTACCAACTTGAAGCCCAAGACTGAAGTTGTTGAGATTCAAAAGAAGAAAGTTGATGGAAAAGGAAAAGCTCCATTGGTTGTTGAGAAAAAGGTTTTGAAAAATGAAAACATCAAAGTCAAAACTGAACTTGTTAAGAATGTGGTAACTAAAAATGACAATATTTACAAACGGGTTGCGTCATCTCAACAAACATGGAAGCCAAAAGTTGTTGATAAGAAATCAAGTTCTCCAAAACCAAAGGTTTCAGAGTCGGAAAAACAATCATCTTCTACCACACCGGTAAAGATGAATGTTCCTTTGGATTATTATATGAAACTTGAGAAAGAAATGCAAAAATCTGAGAAGAAAGATGTTCAAAAGAAAGACCACCCATCTGGTCCACCTCAGAAAGATGAGTTTTTCTTATACAAAAAGGTTGAGGTTGGGTCTGAAGAAAACTTGAAAATCAATGATAAGAATTTTCCACCGTTGATCAACAAAAGAACTGTTCTTGATGTCCAGTTACCTGAGTCGATAGAGGCTTGGGTAGCAC
Organism: Helianthus annuus; assembly: GCF_002127325.2. Lineage (NCBI taxonomy): Eukaryota > Viridiplantae > Streptophyta > Magnoliopsida > Asterales > Asteraceae > Helianthus > Helianthus annuus. Next base: position 15,742,702 of record NC_035439.2, read on the forward strand.
CAAAATCTAACTAAGTGTTTTTGAAATGTGCAGGAGCTTCCAAGATCCGTTTCGCGATGGATTATGGATAGTGGAGCTTCTCGGCACATGACAGGGAAAACAGCCCTGTTGTACGATGTTAGAAATTTTAATGGAGGTTATGTAGGTTTCGCAGGAAATCAAGGAGGTAGAATAGTTGGTGAATGAACGTTATCCAATGGGATTGTAACGTTTGAGAGAGTGAATTACATTGCTGAGCTTGAGAATAATCTGCTGAGTATCTCGCAGATCTGTGATAGGATGTATACTACGCACTTCACAGGCAAAGAATGTTTGATCTTGAAACCAGGATTTGTTATCCCTAAAGAATGGATTATCATGAGGGCACCAAGAGTCAATGATCTGTACGTGTTGGATATGAGTGTAGCAACTACAACCACGGGCCAGGCTCATTGTTTTGTGTCTAGAGCAACGGAGAAAGAATCACAGTTGTGGCACCGCAAGATGGGGCCTATACATCTGAGGAAAATGAATCATCTGGTGCACAACGAAAAATCCTGTTCATCACGCTAAAACAAAACACCTAGAAATTCGTCATCACTTCATTCGAGATTGCTTCGAGAAGAAGTTGATACGAATTAAGAAAATCCACACTGACGAACAGAAAGCTGATTTACATACCAAAGCTTTTGACAAAACTCGTTTTAAATATCTTTTAAAACTAAATGGTATGAAGCTTCTCTCGGTGTTGGATGGGATTATTGGCGTTGATGAGGATAACATTGTAGATTATGATGTTGAGAAACAATCTGCAATGGTTTGTCGATTTTTTACTTGTTTTGGTATTTAGGGGGAGTAGTTATATTTTCAGAAAATACAAAAACAGTAAAAAAAATGCAAAAATCCAAAAACATGAGAAAATTTCAAAATCCAAAAACAATAAAAAACTGAAAAAGAGCTTGTGTAAAAAGGGAAAATGATAGTACATCGGCTTGACAGTTACGATATGCTAAAGATTTGTAAAGTTTAATAGTATTAAACAGTCTCGCTGATGATGTGCCGATAGGTTTTTACACATTTAGTAGGTTTGTTCGGGATATAAACATAAAAATTCAAACTTGCTTATTTCGTGGGGAACACTACGTGGATATATAGGTAACCCCTGAAATCTTGTTTGAACGGTCCCTCTTTCTGAGATACTAGGTCTTTATACTCAGTGATATCTGGGGTATTATCCCGGGACTTCTGATTTTGCGGAAGCAATGGCCTAGTCCCCACATAATACTTTCTGCATTGCTTGAAATACAGCATCGCCCTCAGCATAAAAATGATGAATCATTGAAAAATGTTAATCATGTGCTGTTGTAAAAAAGATTCTCTAAAGGGAACACACCGAAAGTCGAACCGTCATCTCTCTGCTGAACGGAAGTTCTGACCTGAGCTCTCACGGTTTCGCATCTAACCCTTTTACAGATATCATCTGTGGTATACTCACCTGTAAGACTGAATATTGGGATCTGGATACGGGAGTATATTCAAGAGGTGGGACACATGAATGAGTTTAAGTTCTTAATTCACCTAATTCGTATCCTGAACAGATTGAAGTTTGTATGAAAATTTAAGAGGATCAGCATATCGACAATCTAAGTGAATTGTTTAAGACTTAATTTGTTATCAAGCTTAACGGTGCTAGTAACTGGTCATTAACTAATACGATTCCCTAACACGCTCACCAAAAATATGTATGTAAATAGTTTACTTTCATTACATTCTGCATTTAAATTTCTGTAATTCATTTTCTAGTTTAGAAATTTTATTAAAATACAAAAAGATTTTTCATTTCTGCTTTATTTTCCGACAAACCAAAGTGGAGAGTTGATCTTCAGATTCAGAACGTTGGAGCAGATGCAGAAAGATTCTAGCTGGATGATGAGTTGGGAGTTTCATATTTTAAACTTGAGAAATTGGAAAGTCGAAACAAGTTCATTAACTTGAAGCTTGTAATTTTCAGAAAATTTTTGAAAATACTTGAACGAAAATCAGTTTGTTTTGTCACAGATCAACCAAGGTCATTAAGTTGGACTTGGTAGATAAATTAAGTAATCAGGGTCATTAATTTGGACCTGAATACTTAAGTGGATTTCTAAAACTGATGAACAGTTGAAATTTTTTTAAGTTTGTATAGATTGTAATGTTATATGTTTGAGAAACAGGAAACAGGATTCAACATCCCCATGGCAACAAAATGTTAAAGTTTGAACCAGAATTCAAGTCCCAGCTTATCGAGAAGGGGAGTCTGTGAAAGGGGGAGTCAGAATTCTGGATCAACATTCAAAGCGGAGATTGTAGATTAAAGATTGGAGTTTGAAGGAAGCTTTTACAATGTCGAATCAAATTGGAAAGAGACAAAGACTGAAGACTCGACGCCGAAGACTTCGTCAACATCCAAGGGGGAGTCTGTTGGTGCATCTAGTGTCTGTTAACTTCGTCTTAATCGAGTCTTATGTCTAGATAGGATAATCGAGCACACAATAGGGTTGAATTTAGAGCTAGAATATGTTAAAGTGGGTGATTCCGCTTGAAAGTGACAATGTTCAGTTCAAGCGAAATTAACATGTTGATTCCGCTTGAAACTGACATGTCAACTTCAAGCGAAATCAGAACACTATATATATGTGTGTGCTGGTGTCATTTGGAGCGGAATCAGGTCATATGTTCTGAGTCGAGGTGCTGTCCGTTTGTCATTTGAACGTGTAAAAGCTCAGGATTGATCAATAAAGAGATAATTAGGAAGGAACAAGCTGTGTTGACATCTTTTACATTGATTCCGCCTTTGTACTTGATGATGAACAACTCATACTGACTATTTAGGGTCATACGACGGTCCAACACTATATGTACTCATCATCATCTTTATACCTGGGGACACACATCACATATCATGTACATGTCAATTCTATACAAATTTCTTTAACTAAATGATACCAAAAGATACACTCTACTTCCAACTGATTTATGTATCATCAATATAGTCCTTAATATTTTTAACATACCACCATAGATTTAAAAAGTTGATTACACAAATAGTTTCTATGTTTTAGTGAAAATAACACTATTAGGTACTAACTTCTTTTAGCAACTAGTTTGGGGATTGTCGTATCACTTTTGTAAGGAGTTAAAGGCTAACCTTCGTTAAATTATCAGTTAAGTTTGAATAAATGACAAAAATACCCTTATATAATTTCAGGGACCATTTTATGTAATATATGTATTTTAAATATGAGGGGCTTTCTATAATTAACTATAATAATTTGTGCAGAATAAGCGGAGAAACATCATATTAGACTATGGGAAGTGGGGCATTAGTTTGGGCATAGGAACCCCATCCACGCCGTCTACACCATCCCTACAGGGGCTTGGGTTTGGTGGTGCCCTTTTGGCATGGGGAATTGGCTGGCTGTGGGACGGGGCTTGGGGGTGAGGTGGAGGGTGTTGACTGGTGGGTTGATATATCCTTTGGAATTTCAACGGTCAGTTGAAAAAAAAATTAAAATTAATATTATTTACTATCTATATAATCAACCCAACCATTTTTCTACCATTCTCTACTACCACACTCTCAAATTTATAAAAGGAAACCCTTCATTTTTTAATAAAAAAATCCAACCATACAACCGAGGTTTTAACCCAAGCAATCTGTGTGCCTTCACCGAAACCCAAAATCCTAGTCCGCGACCAAACCGTCCGCCTCAAAACCGCATGCCTCAAATATATTCACCGTGTTCGGAACTAGTGGGTATCGCATCGTATATAGGCGGACGTGTCTATACAAATTTCCATTTGAAGACTCCTCCATTCTCGTTACCATATCCCCAACACCTTTACCCGACACCGTGCTGGAAACACAAACTAGAAATATTGTTTGATCGTCGACACAAACGATTAAAAAGAGAAGCCACAAGAAGAAAATCGACAAGGAGAAAGCTAAAACCGCTGCCGAACGAACACAAAAAAATGGACGCCCAATGAAGAAGTTGTTCTAACCAAATGTTGGATAAGCGAATCAGAGAACTCGGTTCTAGATATTTTTTTATGAATTTTTTAAATATAAGGAAGCAATAGTCTGCTGTTATAGTAGGGCCTAAGGAAGAAATAGTCTGCATGGGGATGAAATCCCCATCGTGGATTTTAGAGCTTCTCAATGACTATCTCCCTGAGGATCCTTGATCCTGAAAGACATTGGATCCAGGAAAGGTCTGAGTCGAAGGCCTTGATGGGTAATCCATGGATCCTTGAACTTGAGCTGAGGATCCTTGTTGATTGAAATAGGATCCTTGAGGCTGGAACATCTCCATGTATCCTTCTAAATTGGGGAAGGATCCCTGAGGCTAAGTCATCACCATTGATCCTTGCTGGTGAATAAAGGATCCTTGAGATTGAGTCATCGCCAGTGATCCTAGCTGGTAGATGGAGGATCCTTGAGGCTGTATGATGGGTCATCTGGATTGTTGAACTGTTGATGTTGGAGTCACAAAATCCAACACCCTAGGCATCAGTGGGGACTGATCCTCTACTGGCCTCTTTTGTTTATTGATATCTTCAATCTCACGCACGATCTTTTGGTTGGTCTTGTTTTGCTGCTCCATATAGCATTTCATCTGCGAATACAAAACAGAAAGTTCATTGTCAGTATTAGTAGAGGAGGAAGTAGCAGAAGTTTTGGATCCTTAGAAGACAGATTACGTATTCTTCTAAGCATTTTAAACATTCTTCTGGAATGGTGGGGGAATAGAAGGTAATGACATAGAGCTTTGAGATGAGGTAACCGTTGGCATGGCAGTTCTGGTAGATTTCCCCTGAGAGGCCCTGGAGTTGATGGGAATGAGCAGAAATGAATGAAAATCTTTAGAATTGAAGCACCACTCTCCCCACGGTGGACAACAAATTGTTTTGGTCAAAAATCTGATTAAGGATAATGTAACCAAATTTGTAAAGTGAGGTAGAGTGCTTAGGTGATGAACAACGGGAAAAATAAATGCTTGATGAATGAAACGAGGAAACGCCCTTGATCACTAGTAGATCTCTGGCATAAAAACCTCGTATAGTGAAAACTATCACTGTAACGCCCTGCGTTTCCATACTTTCTATATTTGGAAACCCGTGCTTGAAATCCTATTTTGGAAACTTTATACTCTCATATGCCGTCCTTCGTTGCAATCGATATAGTATCTAAGACTTCTGGCTCGTTACTATGCAATGAAACTCGCCGCTCGTTAAACTATTTAAAACTCTTAAAACAATGAAAGTCGAATCCTAATTCTTGGAACTCGGAAGTTTCGCGAATTGGTTAATCGTTGAAAGGTTTTATCGTTAATTTAATTTGTTAACCATGAATTAATTTATTAATCGTTTAATTAATTAAATTAATTATTACAATTAAAAGTTTTATTCTTTTTATTTTATAAAAATAATCTAGTTAGTTTCGTTAGATTTTAAAGTTAGTAAATACAAACTAACTTCGCTAGTCTAAATTATAAAGTTAGTTCTTTTCAAAATATAACATAACATAAGTTATTTAAGTCCAGGGACTAATTATGTAATTTTATGAAAGTTAAAGTTTTTAAAACAAAACAAAGGAAAATAAATACCAAAAAATGAAGACCACGAGACTCGAACCCGGGTCTCTCATTTCCCCAAACGCGCACATTACCATCTGACCCAAGTCTTCACATTGAAAGAACACGGCCCCTTAATTCATTGCGATTGAGTCCTGGCGGCCCGCGACGGACCATGCCTCACTTCGTCGCGGCCCGCGACCTCCCGTATCCATAGCCGCGACCAGAATGGCTCTCAACTTGTTTTGGACGCGATTTTTTTGTGTTGTTTTGATTTTTTAAACCTTGTTTTAGCAATTAATGCCTAACCACAACCTAACCTAATCCTTCTCTATATAAACCAAGCCTCTTCCACACTTCTTACACTTTTCAAACACCTCAAACTCACTCCCAAACATCCTCAAACAAGCTGCAAATTTGGAATTTGGACAGAAGTGTGACAATTCCTTCAATCAAGCATAACTTTTTCATTTCTTGTCCGTTTCACTCGATTCTTTTTCCTACATGCTTGGATTAACCCTAGAAACGTTTCCATAGGTTTTCCCTGGAAAACCAGAGCCTGGAACGTCGCCAAAAGGGCTCCAAAGTGGGCTGTTTATTTCTGTTTTCATTTCATCTTTGTTAAACTTGTGTAAACTTGATGAAACTCATCTCAAACCTATGTCTTTATGCTTATAACCACATCTATAGTTAGTTAGGCTTAAAAACAAGGTTGAGACATTCAAAATCAGAGGTATGAACCTCACAAACTTTCTGTTTTGTTCAAGGGTTTAACCCGCAAGTGATGTTCAAGCTTAAGACTTGATGAATGTGTGATTTAGGATTAGCTTGGGCTATCATCAAGCTTAAGACTTGATGAATGTGTGATTTAGGATTAGCTTGGGCTATCCTACTTGAAAATCCACACATTGCTTGATGTTTTCTCATAGATTAGTTGTTCATATTCTATTGTTTCTTGTAAGTTCATGACCCTCCTTGAATGTTCATAACATCAAGTGTAGTGGTGAACACCTAGAGGTACCTCAATGGAATACTTGTTCTTCCTACCTCCTACATGAATTCTATGACACCAAAGGGGTTCCTAAATGGAGGATTCATCCTCCTACCTCATGCTTGAACTATTGAACTATTAGACATATTAATGTATAATACATAACTTATATATACTATCCTACGTTTGAACCTTTGATGATGAAATTGTGTTCATTCGTCAAAGTACTAGATTACATCATCTAAGACCTAAAACTTGTTATGATTCTAATGGGTGTTCTACCCATGAAAACATTCTAACCCTTGGGGTTTCATAGTGTCAAACAAGTATTATGTGTTAAAAGATGATTACTTTTATATGTTTATATTCTTATGTTTTAAATTCCGAATCTCGACTCTAAACATAACTTGAACTTTAACCCTTATACATTCGTCCTCCCAATCTCTTACACTCGTCAATACTTGGATAATCGGAAGACTTAGCAATATTGTGAGTATACTTGACCCATTTTACCGTTTTCACACTTTTGGGTGTAACATGTTTTTATATACAAAACACACTTAGTATACATATTCTTATGCAAATACATAAACAAACAATCCAATACATGGTTACTATTTGTTATGCTTGATTCGTGTTTTCTGGGTAATTCTTATGTGATGAACTTGTCATTAGCTTCGTACAAGCCTCCGCTTAACATGTATAGCGCTATAGGAGTAACACACCACCCGTGAACGAGAGGTCATGTTAGGTTTATTCTTTTATACTTGCGTAAACAGAGGGTTGACTTGTTAATCGCATGCCAGTTTATACGTTTATCTTGATAACTAGGTTTGCCATGTGGATTGTTCCTTATCGATTTTATACTTATATACTACACACCAAACTTGTATACTCGCCAATACTTTTGTATTGAACTACACTTTTAAAACATGTTGCAGGTTTAGCGATGATGTTGGTGATGCATGGAATCTAGTAGGATGCTTAGATACACACTTTAAACTTGTATTCTTATTGTATTGTTTTTCGTTATTTATGTTGTATTGTTTCAAATCCTTGTAATTGACACTTTAGAAATGGAATGAAACTTATTATTTAAATACTTGTCACAAATATTAGCATTATGATGTCTCTTGCAATCTATTTCATCTCACTCCGATGTTTCCGCCATCGGTTGGGGTATGACAATCGCTATCAACTATATTGAACAATAAAGATTACAACTTTGGATGTTGATCAAGTGTGGTACTGTAACACCTCGTAAATTCATGTCCAATATAATATAGACACGTGTCATGGACTTTAAACGTGTAAAGAATTGTTTTAGAAGGACTAAAGTAGACAAACAAAGAAAGTATGTGAGTAAAAGGATTCAAAGTGTCAACATTGGATAAATATACCTTTCAACGACCCTACACGATGTTTATACCCTTAAACGAATGAATTATGAATCATATGAAGCCGTTTGTGGAAGAAAGTGAAAGTTTACAAACCGCAAGGGTTAAAAGTGTCAACATATTTAATTTATACCTCTGAGTGACCTTTTAGCAAACCCGAATCTTTTAACGATTAATTATGCCCACTAGAATAAGTGTTAAAATTTCACAAGGTTTTGGTTCCGTATGAGAAAGATATGCTAACATTCGTATGTAAGGGGTTAAAAGTGCCAACGTTGAAATTTAAGGCTTTTCGGGTGATCATAAAACTAACCGGGGACTTAAAAAAGTTTGGTTATGACTTGGAGCCCTTAAAAGTCAAATTAGAAGGTTAAAAGTGCAAAATATTAAGGTAAAACCACTATTATAAGGACCAGGGACCTAAAGTGCAATTCCTGAAACTTTATAACCTGAGTCTAGGCCTCATACCGGCCGCGTAAGACCTTGCTGGTCTCTTACGCGGGCCGCCCAAACCTTCCAGCGACAGAAAATAAGGACAGTGTGTTGACATTAAGTTTGACTGGGGTCCTAAATAGCAAGAATCTTTTGATATTCTTAAGCAGAAGTTTAGCAATGCACCTGTGTTGACATTGCCTGATGGAATCGAAGAATTTGTAGTATACTGTGACGCATCACACACTGGTATGGGATGTGTGCTTATACAGAAAGGCAAAGTTATCGCCTATGCTTCTCGACAGTTAAAGGTGCACGAAAAGAATTACACCACCCACGACTTGGAGTTGGGTGCCGTTGTATTTGCACTAAAGCTATGGAGGCATTATTTGTATGGTACCAAGTGTGTGATCTATTCTGATCACAAGAGCCTTCAACATCTGTTTAATCAGAAGGACTTAAACATGAGGCAGCGACGATGGATGAAGACTTTAAATGACTATGATTGTGAGATGCGATACCATCCGGGTAAAGCGAATGTAGTCGCTAATGCTTTAGGTAGGAAGGAAAGGGTTAAACCCATAAGAATCAATGCCAAGAGCATTGAATTAAAGAACAGTTTGAATGAAAGGTTGTTAGCCGCTCAAAAGGAAGCTGTATTAGAAGCTAACTATCCTAATGAAAAGTTGGGAGTAACTGCTGAGTAGTTATCTTATGGCAAGGATGGAATCCTGAGATTAAATGGACGAATATGGGTTCCAATCTATGGAGGACTTCGGGATGTTATCCTCCAAGAAGCCCACAGTTCTAAGTATTCCGTTCATCCTGGAAGTGACAAGATGTACCAGGACCTGAAGGCAAATTATTGGTGGATAGGCTTGAAAAAGTCTATAGCCACTTATGTCGCCAAATGTTTGACGTGCACACAAGTTAAAGCTGAACACCAGAAGCCGTCAGGTTTGCTACAACAACCTGAACTTCCCACCTGGAAATGGGAAATGGTGACTATGGATTTTATCACCAAGTTACCTAAGACAAAGCAAGGAAATGATACTATTTGGGTGATAGTGGATAGATTGACTAAGTCAGCCCACTTCCTACCTATTAAGGAAACTCACAGCTCAGATAAGTTAGCTCAGCTATACGTGGATGAGATTGTATCTCTCCACGGAGTGCCAGTGTCTATCATCTCTGATAGGGATACAAGGTATACATCGCATTTCTGGAAAAGCTTTCAGCAATCCCTAGGCACTCGATTAAATTTTAGCACTGCATACCATCCTCAGACAGATGGTCAAAGCGAGCGAACAATTCAAACCCTGGAAGATATGTTAAGGGCTTGTATTATTGATCTAGGTGGAAGTTGGGATGATCATCTTCCATTGATCGAATTTTCATACAACAATAGTTATCACTCCAGTATTCAAGCTGCACCATTTGAAGCCTTGTATGGAAGGAAGTGCAGGACGCCCGTTTGTTGGGCAGAAGTTGGAGATGTCCAACTAACAGGACCTGATATAGTCCTGGAGACGACAGACAAGATTGTACAGATAAGAGATCGTCTCAAAGCTGCCAGGGATAGGCAGAAAAGCTACGCGGACAAAAGGCATAAACCTCTAAAATTCGAGGTAGGTGACAAGGTTCTACTTAAGGTTTCACCCTGGAAAGGGGTGATGCGATTTGGTAAGAAAGGTAAGTTAAGCCCAAGATATATAGGACCATTCGAGATCATCGAATGTGTTGGAACAGTGGCTTATAAGTTAAACTTGCTTGAAGAGCTCAGTGGTATTCATAATGTATTCCACATCTGCAATCTGAAGAAATGTCTAGCTGATGAATCACTAGTCATACCACATACGGATGTGCATATAGATGAGAGCCTGAAATTTGTTGGAAAACCTTTGTCGATCAAGGATCGACAGGTTAAGAAGCTTCGAAAGAAGCAAGTACCAATTGTGAAGGTTAAATGGGATGCCCGTAGAGGTCCCGAGTACATGTGGGAGGTAGAGTTCACAAAGAAAGAGAAGTACCCTCATTTATTCCAGTAAATCTCGAGGTCGAGATTTCTTTTAAGGGGGTGAGGATGTAACACCTCGTAAATTCATGTCTAATATAATATAGACACGTGTCATGAACTTTAAACGTGTAAAGAATTGTTTTAGAAGGACTAAAGTTGACAAACAAAGAAAGTATGTGAGTAAAAGGATTCAAAGTGTCAACATTGGATAAATATACCTTTCAACGACCCTACATGATGTTTATACCCTTAAACGAATGAATTATGATCATATGAAGCCGTTTGTGGAAGAAAGTGAAAGTTTACAAAACGCAAGGGTTAAAAGTGTCAACATGTTTAATTTATACCTCTGAGTGACCTTTTAGCGAACCTGAAGCTTTGTAACGATTAATTATGCCCACTAGAATAAGTGTTAAAATTTCACAAGGTTTCGGTTCCGTATGAGAAAGATATGCTAGCATTCGTATGTAAGGGGTTAAAAGCGCCAACGTTGAAATTTAAGGCTTTTCGGATGATCATTAAACTAATCGGGGACTTAACAAAGTTTGGTTATGTCTTGGAGCCCTTAAAAGTCAAATTAGAGGGTTAAAAGTGCAAAATATTAAGTTAAAACCACTATTAGAAGGACCAGGGACCTAACCTGAGTCTGGGCCTCATACCGGCCGCGTAAGACCTTGCTGGTCTCTTACGCGGGCCGCCCAAACCTGCCAGCGACAGAAAATAAGGACAGGTGCCTGAGCAACCTGTTCCACCGCCTTTAAGGTCTTATTTTGCATACCAGGGGCTGTGCAAATGGGATTTCATGCAATAGGGACAGTTGTGATCATCTGGTAGCAACAATAGACTTGTTTGGCATAATCTTATGAGATTAAAATCCATATGTAGGATTGTTATTGACGATCAAATGAGTCAATCAGAGCTAGAGCACAACTGTTTATGCAGCGAAATTACACAAACAACTTGAATCAAAGTAGAATGGAGTAGAAACAGAATGCTGATTACTTTAAACACGTTTTCTCATAAAACTTTCTCAGAAAAATTCAGCAGCAGTTCGGCTACACGGTCGACATTCAGATACAAATGAGAAAACATACAAGACTATTTATAGGGGGGTGATTTCGCTCCTAATGACACTGTGTCATTTCGGGCGAAATCAGAAGCTAGTGATTTCGCTCCAAATGACACAATGTCATTTGGGGCGAAATCAGGACATTACAAAACAAACTTTACAACCAGCCCCCTATACTATACATAATTAACACTTCTGACCCCTAGACCCTATACAAGCTTAACTAAGACTAAGACGCAGGCTATAGACATTCGTGCACCAACAAACTCCCCCTTGGATACAGCCGCAGTCTTCAGTCTTGTCTTCGGGTCTTCAGAGTGACTTGAACGTTTCTTCCCTTGACTTAGGCTTCCTCCTAAGCAAATTCCTCACTCTGTCGTTCTCTTTCTTTCTTTTCTCATCCTCTTCGTTCTGTTGCCTCATCCATTTTCCCCTGTTAGCTTCCAGCTTCTTGCGTTCACGCTCAGCTTTCTTTCTTTCCTTTTCTTCAAGCTTCCACCATTTAGAGTTCCATTTATTTTCAGAATTGATGCCTTTCTGAAAACAAATAGAAACGACTTGTTGAAACTGCATCGCTTATTCTCGATCTTCAGACTGAAAATGGATCTTGTTGATGAATAGACATTCAATATCCTTGGCCGAACAGTTGACTAACCACATCGGGTCATAAACATGTATTACTCTAATCTCACTTCCTGCTCGATAAGTGATAATAGCTTCAGTCGAGATGCAACTGTATACCCAGCCCAAGAAGCCTTTATAGAAATCCTGCTCCATTTTTGGCACTGGTATATTTTTCATCGTCTTCGGCCTTTTAACATTAAGGATAGTTTCTTCAACTCCTGTTACCGGATCTACCCCCTGCACTCTCTTTGGGTAATGCGGCTTCCAGTAATGAAAATCCTTCAACGATTCAAACTTTATGTATCCCCACATTGTGACATCGTTCTTGCGTACCGGATACATTAAAGTTCTTACTTTCGACAACTCCTCAACATCCCACCATGGTAATGACATTATATCATATAAACGTTCAAAGTATTGCACTCCAAACTCCCTTCTGATCGCGTAAGCATTAACTTGAGGCAGGAAACCCCAGCTAATGATGTCAACCAGTGAAATGCTACGATCCCTCTGATAATACTTCAACGACCTTTTAAATTTTCTTTCGTGACTATCCTTAAACCACTTCTGCCGTTCTTCTTTTTGCATATCCTTCGGAGTACCATCGAAATTTTTATCCTTTAAGATCTCAGCGACCTTTCTTCTCAACTCATCTCTATTCTCTTCTGTAAAGAACTCCATCAGCGTAGGATATTGAGAAGTATCTTCACTTACATTCTCATCATCTGTGCAATCCTCAACCCCAACCATGTCGTACATACCAGCATCTTCTACATACTTATACTCGTATTCAGGTTGGTGGTTGATGTCGAATGCATTTAATTCTTCCTTAAAATCAAATTTGAAGTCAGGATCCACCATACGTGTCATTTCTTTGATCTCTTCCAATGAATACGTATGAAAATGTTCACCTTCCTCCCTGTAAGTATCCAACCTCAAAATTAACTTTTCAACATGTTCAACATTTTAAGCATCACCAGACTCCCCCTTTCCTTCAGCTCCCCCTGACTCTTCATTCACAGAATCATTCATAAAATCATCAACAGTTCTTTCCTTGGAAACTTCAGTCACTTTTATACCCATACCACCTTGAGCATCGTCATCGTCGTTATCAGAACCATGACTGCTTGCCGAAAAGACTTTCTCATCATCGTCATCTTCTTCGTCATCCTCATCATCATCATCCTCATCATCACCTTCTTCCTCAACATCCTCTTCTTCTTCTTCTACATCATCATCACCAGCTAGATCCTCTAAAGATACATTCTCTTCAAAGACACCAGATATAGAGGATAATGGAACAGGTGTTTCAATCACAAGTGATGGAACAATTGATCTTTCTTCAACTGTCACACTGCCTTCGGTACCCTTACCCATATCTTTCATCTGTTCGTCAATCTCAGCTTGGCATTTTGCCCTAAGCTCTTCAACCTGTATCTCTTCGAATCTTTGTTCAACTGACGTTCCAAGCATACTTTCAACAACTTTGTTTAACATATAGAACTCATGCTCTCTAAATGCTTTCGCCGCTTCAAGCTCTTTGTTTTTCATCTCGAAATACTTGTTCTGCTCATCTCTGCGAGCTTTTTCTTCTTCAAGTTCAGCCACTCGCACTTTCAAGATATCAATCTCTGATTGATCATTGTCAATCTTCTTCAACAATTCTTTATTATCAGTCTCCAGTCTCTTCACTCGCATTTCAAGAATTTTTTCACGATCAGACACCTTTTTGTTTTCAGCAGCTAACTTTTTGTTTTCATCCAACACATCATCCATCTTCTTTTCCAACTTCTTAACTTGTTCATCGTTTGCAAAGCCAAAATCTCCAATATCTTCAAGAGTATCATGAGGAATATGAAGACCTTTGTGTCCAGAAGAACCAGGAGTAAGTTGAATTTAAGTGAGTGGTGGTGTTTTTGAATATTTCTTGCGATGTGAGTAAGGTTTGTTGTTGTGGTGGTGAGAGATGTAGTGGTGAAAGATGTATTGGTGATGGTTGTCTGGGTGGTGTTGGTTGTTTTGGTGGTGAAGGTTGTTGTGGAGGTGTTGGTTGTCGTGGAGGTGATTGTATTGGTGATTGTGGTGTTGGCTCAGGTGGTGGTGTTGTTGGTTTCCTGGATTCTTTGGATGGTTTCTTCTTCAAGACGATCTTCGGCTTGGAAATCTTTGGAGTAACTTTCCGTATCTTTGGAGACACAACCTTCTTTCTTGCCCCGGCTTTCTTTCTCCCACTTGAAGGTGATTGCGAATCAGAAACGTGTTGCGGAGATGGCACATATGGAGCATCTTCCTTTTCTTGCCTTTTCCTCTTTCTCAACAACTTCTCTTTCTCTGTCGCTTCCTGAATTCTTCTTAAACATTCAGCTTCATCTACTTCATCTTCTGAAGAACTCGAAGAACTTGTAGTGCTCTTATTAACATCATCACCTTCAACGTCATTAATAACCTTCCCTTTCTCAGCTTCTACATTAACTGCTTGCTCAGCTTCTAAATCACCAAGATCTAAAATCACTTCTTCAATACCAGCATATGGATTTTCCTCAACATTCACAGCCGGTTCTTCAACTTCAGGCTCATCAACTAGCAATGTCTTTGCCACTTTCTTTTGTTTCTTCTTTGGCTGAGACGATGACCCCTCACCCTCTTGTACTTTAGGAGTTGTCTTTCTGCCTCTTCTCCTCGGTTCTTTGACAAACCAATCATTTCGGGTGGTTTTGAACTCCACAAGAGTTTTTAGCTCTTCAGCATAAGCTGCTTCCTTCATTTCTTCTTCGTTTCTCCAGTTTCGATGATCGGCTGGATCAGGATCAACATAATTCACATCCTTGATATATCCGAAGAATTCAGCACCTGTCTTTAGTTCTGGATGGTTTGGGTGATATCTAGCAAGTTGCTTGAGAGAATCGTTGCTCATGTGTGATTGAACTAATAAATAATTCTTCAAATCACGTTCAATCTCTGGATATGCATGATCGATCAACATCTGCACAAATCTTGGATACATCCAAGTCTTGCTCTTTGTAGTAATGTTCTCGCCCATATAATGAAAGACAATATGCGAGAAATTATATTTCTTGTTCAGAACTAACGCAGTGACCATGTTCATCTGATAATCGCGCATCGTATCGTAACTTCCCTTGGTATGGCTAAGTGACATCAATATACAATGAATAATAAACTTGTAGGGTTTCTGGAATTTTGATTTCAAATAATTTCCAACATTTAGAGCACCCTGGTAACCCATCCTGAGCATACAACCCTTTACCATCCGTTCTGGAAACTTTGTTGGCGATTCTGCATCGTCTGGAAAATTCACAACCTCACGAATGAGTGCCTCAGTAACAACAATTTCCTTCTTATCATTATGCACCTTCATAATTGAATGAATTGCTTTGTTCGTCTCATCATACTTTGAATGCTTCCAGAATCGCTTAATGTGTGACTTGTATATATGACGTTGATCTGTAAGAGCCTTTTGAATTGGAACTCGACCCATGAACTCTAGAATACCACTGAACTTGGCCAATTCTGTATTTTTCTTCACATCTAAGTCACAACAACTGTTGTGAAGTGGATCAAATATCACACTTGAACCCTGCATGACAAAAACAGTATACAATGAGTCCATACTTAGAAAATTTCAGCATCATAACAATCACAAGTGAAATTACAAGCGAAATCACTCTAAATATGTTAGGGGCGAAATCAACTATACACTCAGGAGCGAAATCAGATGAGATACATTGAGCGAAATCAGGTTAACTTTAATTTGGGGCGGAATCAGGTTGACACAGTTTGGGGCGGAATTAACACATCATCACATTGACACACTTAGGAGCGGAATTAGGTTTAACATTATGAGCGGAATCACTAATACACTCTAAAACGGAATCACAGAAACATCAATTTGGAGTGGAATCACATAAAAACTCTCAAAACTGATCAAATGATGAAATTGACACGGTTAACTTGTTAAACTGATGATTCCGACAATAGGGTTATGTTTTGATTTAATTTTTGCCCTTTCAAACAACCTAGATCTAAGAATTTATAAATAGTTCATCGTCAATCATGAAACAACCCTAAATCTTGAACAATCAAGACTCAAATCATAAACTACATCACAATCCGACAACATATGATTGATTTCAAGTTTTAGATTTAACAAATAAAGCCCTAAATCTATGTTCTGTTCATCTATAAATGCCGACAGTTAAAATCAAACATGATAACTACACTATTGAGCCACAATCTAACTTGCCCATGATTAATTGATGAAATAATCACAAGATCTGTTAAAACTTGGGCAGCAATTCGTTTAGAACACGATGTAATGGGGTTTCGCTCAAGATCGCTGAGAGAGAACTTTGTTGGGGTGAAATCAGACAAGTGATGCTAGGAGCGGAATCAGATGGCTTTTATAGCCGGTCTGATTTCGCTCGAAATGGCCTAATGAACTCTCGAGTGAAATCACCTTGAAGTTACGAGCGGAATCAGAAATTGAAGCAGCCAAGAGCGATGTGCATTTAGGAGCGAAATTAGCAATTTGTTGTGAAAGTTGTATTTTAGAGCAAAATCAGAAATATTATTTTCAAAATTTTAACATTTTAAACTTATCTGATTATTCACCGACACACCCAGTTAACCAAGTCCAAGTTAATGACCTTGGTCAACTGTTTGGCTCACCAAGTTCAAATTAATGACCTTGGTTGACCAGATTATGAAGTACGCTGACGTTTTGATCTGAAAACAGTTCAAATTAATGAACTTTTGAACATTTTGATCCTTCAAACATTTTTCAATCAGTTAAACAATGTACCAATCACATTTTAGCATCTCCTGCTTACCCAACCCTCATTAACTGACATGATCTGCATAAAGCTTTGATTTTTTGATTCCCAATGTCGGTTGTCGAAAATAAGATGAACAACTAAAATCTTTTTGGATTTTTAACAGAATAAACTGAAATATGTACACATAATCTTTTTGTGAGCGTGTTAGGGGATCATATCAGCATTTGACAAGACACAAGCACCGTTAAGCTATTATTTCATACCAAGCCTTAAACAATTCGCGTAGATTGCCGATATACTGATCCTCTTAAATTCTCACAGAACTTTTAATCTGTCCGGGATATGGAATTAATGTTTTAAGACTTAAACCTCTACATGTGTCCCACCTCAGTATATACTCCCGTATCCAGATCCCAATATTCAGTCTTACGGGTGAGTATACCTAGATGATATCTGTAATGGGGTGAATTGCGAGGGCCGTGAGAGCTCAGGTCGATACTTCCGTATACGCAGAGAGATGACGGCTTCGACTTTACGGTGGGTTCCCTTTAGAGAATCTTTTTTACAACAGCACATGATTTAACATTTTGCAATGTTTAATCATTTTTTATGCTGAGGGGAGGCTTTACAAGTAAAGCAATGCGTAAAGCATTATCCTGGGACTAGGTCAGTATTTCCATACAACAGAAGTCCCGGGATAATACCCCAGATATCACTAACCATAAAGACCTAGTATCTCAGAATAAGGGACCTTTCAAACGAGATTTCGGGGGTTACCCATATATCCTGGAGGTGTTGCCCACGTAAAAGCAAGTAAATTTTAGGTTTATATCCCAAACTGATCTACTGATTTTGTAAAAACCTATCGGCACATCTTTAGCGAGACTGCTTAATTGCATTTTAAACGTTACATTTCTTTAGCGTACTGGGTCTGTCTAGCTGATGTACTATCATTTCCCCTGTTATACACAAGCTCTTTTCCAGGTTTTCTATTGTTTTTGGATTTTTGTAATTTTATCATGTTTTTGTATTTTTCTGCGAATTTCTCCCCCTAAAACTAAAACATATTTTTGTGTTTTTGTTTTTATCGAAAAGCAGAAAACAAACTATACAGAAATTTGACAACACGACATGGTTCACGTCTGATCGCCGCCCTCCTCGGCTTCACATTCTACTACCCTCCCAGAACTCAGATTTTTTAACCCATTCAATTTTAGAAGATAGCAAAATCTCTTTTTGTCAAAGGGTTTTGTATAAAAATTAACTTTCTGATCATCGTAGTGTATGTAGGGCTGTAAACGAACCGAACGAACACGAACAAGGCCTTGTTCGTGTTCGTTCGTTAAGGAAATAAATGTGTTCACGAACGGTTCATGAACACTTACCGAACGAGATTTTATGTTCGTGTTCGTTCGTTAAGGTAATGAGCGTGTTCGCGAACGGTTCACGAACACAAATAAATTTGGCGAACTCGACGAAGGATAAAGATAGATGGCCTAGAGAGTAGCACTCGAACTTGATTCCTTTATTGTGGAACGCAGGTCGATCGTATTCGCCGATGTAAATAATGAGAAATGAAAAGGAAATGATGCATAAACAAGGTGAAAGTGGGTTTCCTAGTTTAATTGTTAGGGTAATAAAATATATAAAAGTCTAATAATATAAAAAGTACAAATAAAATATAAGAAAGTACAAAGATTTTCAATTAAAACACAAACATACGAACATAAACGAACGCAAATCAACGAATGTTCACGAACACCTTACCGAACGTTCACGAACACAATCGAACAAACAAGACCTCTGTTCATGTTCGTTCATTTAACTAATCGAACGAAATTTCTTGTTCATGTTCGTTCGTCTATTAAACGAACGAACATAAACGAACTTCCCGCCGAACGATTCACGAACTGTTCGCTGAACGTTCGGTTTGTTTACAGCCCTAAGTGTATGTGCTCAATCCGGATTAACTTCTTCTTGTGACAATCACGGATGAAGTGGTGACGGATTTCGACATGTTTCGTTTTTGAATGATGAACCGAGTTTTTAGTGATGTTTATAGCTGCTTCGTTGTCTACATATATCGGAGTATCCAAGAATTGCAAACCGAAGTCGTGCATTTGCTGTTGGATCCATAGGATCTGTGAGCAACAGCTGGAGGCAGAAACGTATTCTGCCTCACACGTAGAAAGCGCCACTGCGGTTTGTTTCTTGCACTGCCAGGTAACGAGTCGAGTTCCGAAGAACTGACACCCAGCAGTGGTGGACTTTGCATTCTGCTTGCAGCTTCCAAAGTCAGAATCAGCGAAACCTGATAAGGAGAAGTCACCCGAGCGAGGATACCACAAGCCGATGCTTGGGCAGCCTTTCAAATACCGTAAGATACGTTTGACTATGGTCAGGTGTGACTGCTTCAGGCTCGACTGATATGTGGTATAGAGACATGTCGGGTACATGATGTCAGGCCGGGAAGCTGTGAGATACATCAGAGATCCAATGATTGACCGGTACAGTGTCTCGTCCACTTTCACTCCACTTTCGTCTGGACAAATTCCATGATTTTGTGCAAGGGGGGTTGCTGCAGGACTGCATTCAGTCATGTTGAACTTGTCAAGCACGTCCTTCACGTATTTCGTTTGGTGAATGAAGATTCCATCGGGCATTTGCTCCACCTGCAGCCCGAGGAAGAACTTCATCTCCCCCATCGAACTCATCTCAAACTTTTTCTTCATTACTTTCTCAAACTCTTTACAAAGATCATCGTTGGTGGAACCGAAAATGATATCGTCAACATAAATCTGCACGATCAACAAATGGCCTGCCACTTCCTTTGTGAATAACGTACTATCTACTGTCCCTCTTGTGAACCCGTTGGCCAACAAATATTGAGAAAGCGTCTCGTACCAGGCTCTCGGGGCCTAGTGTAATTCGTAAAGCGCTTTGTCCAGCAGATATACCTTGTTTTTATGTTGTGGATCTGTGAACCCCGGCGGTTGTCCCACATACACCTCTTCTTTGATTTTTCCATAAAGGAAGGCAGATTTGACGTCCAACTGGTACACTTTAAAGTCTTTCCATGACGCGAAGGCTAGAAAGATCCGAATTGCCTCGAGTCTGGCAATCGGCGCGTAAACTTCATCGTAATCGATGCCTTCTTGTTGACTAAAGCCTTGTACCACTAGTCGCGATTTGTTTCTCATCACGACACCTCTATCATCCCGTTTGCACTTAAAAACCCACTTTGTTTTGATTAACTTTTGATTTTGTGGCAGATCAACGAGTCTCCAGACACTCAACTTTTCAAATTGTTGCAGCTCCTCCTGCATCGCATTCACCCAACTATCCTCAGTCAACGCCTCTTTGTAAGTTCTAGGCTCGATCTGCGAAATAAAACACTTTAATGAGAATTCTTCTTGGAAATGAGCAACAGAAGAATAAAAACATGTAAGGGCTCGATTGATTTGGTCTCGGGTTTTGACACCACTTTGCAGGTCACCAATTATTTGCTCTGACGGATGGTAAGACAATGTCCGAGGCATACCAGTGTCAGGCACAATCACTTCCGATTGCAAGTTGGATATGTCAAGATCAACGGTTTGATCCTCAGCTTCCGTCGAAGTATCATTTGGTTCCTCATCGATAGTTGGAGCGGGTTCCATCTCTGAGTCGTCAGAATCGTCAAATGTTGGAGCTGGTTCCTCTGGTGGTTCGTGAGCTGTTCCACTCAGTCCGGCTTCATCATCGTGAGTACCCCCGGTGGGTTGAGAAACTTCTAGCGGTCTAAACACTTGCTCCTGTGACATATATTGCTGGTACTGGTACAGAAGTGCTAGTTCCTCGTCACTCGGCTGAACCGGTAGATGAAACGACTCCTAGAGCTTGTCATAATCGAACAGGAATCTTTTTCCGGGAAGTTGTGCTGATGGAGTGTGCTTCTGACAATCCACATGCTGGACTTGTATCACTTTCCCCAGGCACGGTACGAACACCCTCTTCAGCGGGCTTGCGTAACCTACAAAGAAACCCTCGTTTGATTTAGCGCCAAATTTTCCATTCTCATCAATAAACGTACATGGAGACCCAAATGGCTCCAGAAATTCAAGATTCGGCTTATATCGGTGCAGCAGCTCAAAGCATGTCTTTTTGTACTTTTTGACAGTGAGTACACGATTCAATGTGTAGCAAGCTGCAGATACTGCTTCGCTCCAGAAGAAGATTGGTAGTTTGGAATCGGCCAACATTGTGCGAGCTGTCTCTATTAGGGTTCGGTTCTTTCGTTCACCAACGCCGTTCTGTTGTGGTGTGTATGGCGCACTGAATTCATGAAGAATTCCATTTTCATTGCAAAACTCGTACATTTTGTTGTTTTTGAATTCCGTTCCGTTGTCACTACGAATTCTTCGGATTGGCAGCTTATACACCGTTTCAATCTTCTTGAACAACACCATCAATGACTCAAAAGTTTGATCCTTTCTTTCTAAGCACACGACCCACGAGAATCTTGTAAAGTCATCAGTCACCACCAAGCAGTACAAATCTCCACTGATACTCTTTACATTGACAGGCCCGAAGAGATCCACGTGTAATCTCTCAAGAGGTAACCTGATCGAATTAAGTATCTTCGGTGGGTGTGACTTCCGAGTCTGCTTCCCTTTTTTACATGCTACAAATCATCAGACAAGTGAAAATTCTTTAGATTTACACCTTCTACCAAATCATTGTGTACAAGAAAATTCATTTTACGAACATGAATGTGGCCCATCTTTCGATGCCTCATAATTGTTTCTTTTTCGGTTGCTTTTGATTTTGTCACAAAACATTATTTTTTATGAGTTGTTGGTGTTGCAACGCTCATATCAAGAATATAAAGGTCGTTCTCCCGCGGAGCGCGCAACAACACCATCTCATCAGGGATTTTAAACCCTGGTTTTAAAACCACACATTCTGTCTTTGTGAAATGTACACTGAAAGATTTATCACAAATTTGCGAAATACTAAGTAAATTGTTTTCCAACTCTACGATATAGTTCACTTTGTCGAAAGAAATCACGCCATTCGACAACGTTCCCTGTCCAACAATTCTCCCGCCTTGATTTCCGGCGAAGCCCACATAACTTCCATTTATCGATTTGACGTCGTAAAGAAGAGCTAACGTCCCTGTCATATGTCTCGATGCACCACTGTCCATGATCCACTTCGAAAGGATAGACTTGGGCAGCCCCTGCAAACATCAAATCAACTTATTCAAACAATGACGCCCATGATTTCTTAACCTCAGAAATAGTACTAAACACTACATCATACTTCTCATCATTTTTAGGAAAGTTAAATGTGACATTAGGAACATTATCTTTCACAACTGGTTTTACTTTGTTATTAATCGGGGGAAACTCAGCAAGAAATTTGTCAAGTTCAGATTCAAATTCTGCAACATCATCTTTTAAAACCTTTGTGTCATTTTTTAACGCATTTTCCATCTTTTTAACCTCAACTGATGGTTTCGACTTCGCAACCCAAGATTGGTATTCAGAAATTTTTGTTTTAGGATAAATTTTTGAAGTCTTGCAAGGCTTAGAAGATTCACCAACCTTGAAGATCGATTTCGGCTTATCCTCCGACTTCAAAGATTCACCTCTCTTTAAAATGCGAATCGGAGAAACCATTTGCTTTTTACCTTTTGTATCAATCGGTGGTTTTGGTCGAGGTTTTTGAACGATTGGTTTTTGAACAGTTTGTTTTTGAACACTTGGTTTCTGAACAATTGGTTTTTAAACGGTTGGTTTCTGAACAGTTGGTTTTACAAAAACAGGTTTCTCCAACACTTTTTTGCACTGTTTAGTCATGTGCCCGATTTCATTACAGCGATAACAGACTCTTTTTTCATACTCGACAAAAGTTGATTTGGATGTCTCTTCTTTCAACTTTTTCGCTGCATTGAAATCGTCCACAGCCTTTTGACTAAAGATGTAGTCCTTTTCATCATCTACACTCGGACCAACAACAAAAATATCATTCATTTTCTCTTTCGGCTTAACCACCTGCTTAGCCGTCTTCTTCTTAAAACCGATCCCTTTGTTTTTAAGATTGTTCTTCTTGTTATTACCCTTTCCTTCCCACTCTTTCTTTCCCGAACTGGTAGGACGTGATGTAACAAACGATTTTTTAGGTTTTGAAAGGAATTCTTTGTTGTTAACCTCTTCAATGTTCATTTCAACCATCTTAAAAACTTTCTCAACATTCTCAATCTTCACGTTCTGAAGAGGATACTCGAAATCGGAGTAAAGTTTGTCTGTTCCAATCATAGTGTATACCACCATAATCGGATCATCATTCGCACTCTTGTCCGATTTCGGTATGAACCGATCCAAGAAATTACCCTCATCTTCAGACTCAGTACCAGATTTCTCAGATTGAGACTTCTCAGAGTTAACACTCTCTTCATCCAACACCTGATCGACAACGGTTTTGATAACATGTGATAAGTTGTTGGTGTCTGATGCAGAGAATGTAACATCAATACTTTCAGGCAAATCATCCTCAATTGATCTCAACTTGAGATTCAAAGCACCTTCCACCCCATCTGGATATTTTTGCGTATAATGATTCCACATTGGGGGTGGAGCGCTCTTAAAGACTGGTGCAACATGTGGCTGCTGTGGGACAATTTGTTCAAGAACATAAGATGAAGCCACATAACTCATCAATTTTTTATCAATCCTCTCATTTTCAATTTTAGCTAATTCAAGCTCTTTCTTTAATGAAGCGATCGTATCAAGATGAAAGTTAACCTCAACTTGTTTATCAAAAGGTGTTGCTTTAGCCAATTTTGTTGCTTTGTCATTTTCAACACTCTCTTTTCGGATCATGTTAATTGACCTGGCAAGAGTATCATAAGCCTCTTTAACTTGTCCAAGGTCAAATTTAAGCATATCTGCATGATGTTTCAATTCCTGATACTTAGTGTCTTTCTCAAGACACTCCATGCATGGTTGTAAACACTGTTGGCATGGTGTTTCAGGGATTGAAACAACTTTCTCAACAACAGCCTGTTCATCACACACAATTTTCACATCTTGTTTACCGACATTTTTCAACTCAGACTCAGACACTTTGACCTCCTGAACTCCAGATTTCTGATCAGACTCTTGTTTGACTGACATGGTACTGACAGACTCTGACTTCTCGAGTTCTGAGTCTACCTCTTTTAGCTTTCCCATGAGAGCTTTGTCAGCGATGTCTTTCAATGTCTTTCCAGTCAGCTCTTTCGTCACGTCTATCAATTCCTCGACAACTTCTTTCTTTTCTTCGTATCTTGGGCACGATCCAGTCGTCGGTTCTTCGAAATAACCTGCAAAAGATTCAAATACTTTAGGAGGCATTATCGATTTCATAGAACTTGCTAATACCTCCTGTTCTGACTGGTAATAGTAAACTTCTACAACGATTTCTTCAATATCGACCACATTCTCAACAGGAACCTCTTTAACAACTATTTCTGGCTCAGTCACCATCTCAGGTACTTCCACTATTTCTGCCATCATGGCCTGCCCATCACTTCCGGGGATATATTTATCCCAGCTGAAACGTTCAGCTACTTTCATCGTCTTGATTTACGATAAGAGCCTTCTCCGGTTTGTTTTCGATCTGCGGCCTCTGAACAGCAGGTTGTTGGTTAGGTCAATGATAGATCGCCTGCCTGTAATAATCGTTTGTGAACGGGTTCTGATGGTTGTTCACTTCACGGTTAGGGCATTCTCTCTTGAAATGGCCACGTTCTCTACACTTGAAGCACGTAACTTTCGATTTGTCGAACCCTAACTTCTGATCAGGACCTGAGAGACTGTTCCGGCCTGTGATCTCCATAAAGCGTTGTGCCCTTCTAACCAAACTCGCCATGCACCATTTTATATCAATCAATTCAAGCTCTTCGGGGTCGATCTGGTCGTAATCATCTTTTGTCATATCAGGATTACCGATCCTACCCGCCACTAAACCTTTGATGTGTGTAAAATGCAACATATAAAACACATCATTTAAGGCATAAAACTAACCCTTTTTAAGTACTAATGTTGGAAAAAGAGTGTTTTTGTCTTCCTTTTGTATTTTCAGGATGAAATGAGCTCAAAATCACAAAAGAAGCAAAAAGACCACTAATTCTACCATAAATACAAGAAAAGGGACAAAAAGTAAACTGCCCGGACCCTCAACGGCACCTCCCAAGACAAAGAGAAGAGAAGAGAACAGAGCCTGAACACGCCCCGTGTCCAGTGAACACGGGGGCGTGCCCAGGAAGCAGCAGAAAAGACAAACCAGTAGAAGCTTCCATTGCTCACCACGGGGCCGTGCCCAGCGGACACGGGGGCGTGTTGAAAGTACAGCAGGCGCATTAATTGTAATTCGCAATTACAATTAATGAAGAGAGAGAATGTCAGACGGGCACGGGGCCGTGTTCAGCGAACACGGGGCCGTGTCCAGCGTTCTGTTCAGCCTATAAATAGAGGAGCTTGGCTTCATTCTCTCTCATCCCTTGGCACACCACCTCTCTCACACTTCATCCACCACCCACCACCACCATAACACCATCATCCACCACCATCATCCATTGTCCATCATAGAGTGTGTGAGTCGTCTCGGGATCCAAGATTGATCGTAAGAGTTCTTGACAATCAAGGCCATGTTTGCCTAAGTCTCTTACATCACTTGGTGAAGACAAGTGTTTAGTATAATACTTTTTATTTTTAATCTTTTGCACTTTTTATTTGGTTTTGTATTAATGACTTTAATAACTAGTTACTTATGTTGAAGGTGATCTTTCCTTATCGTTTGTCCGTGGTGTCTTGGCATTATTTTACTGTCTATATAAAATAAAAGATTTTCACCATTCATATCTCCACGGTCTATATGGAGGTATGTTGACTACCTGGTCGGGGGTTAAGGGAACGGTTTGGTAAAGGTCTTGCCCTTGTTCAGCGTTTAGAGGTCCTGCTTGGGACCTGGGTCAAATTTAGTAGGATCTCCTTCAATGCCCATAGGTATTGGATGGCGGGGATCCAAACTCTTTGACCCCCTCATAAGCTAACTACTATTAATACTATAACCCGGCTATTTAGGACTGTATCCCTGCTGACTCAGACTACTTAGCCGAGGGTAACGTCACCGCCAAAAGCGGGGCCTACCATAATTTGCATTAATAACTTAATTCATTATCTTTCAATAATCCAACCCTTTAGGATTGTATCCTTGCTGACTCAAACTACTGGGTTGAGGGTAACGTCACCTCCGAAAAAGGGGCCTACTACAATAACTAAGATAATCTCTTAAACAAGTGCAAAAGTGCGAAAATAATCAAAGGTTATACTAATACACTTGTCGGATCCAAGTGATTCATCTTGTCTATCTGTTTTTACTTTTATTTTATTTTTCAGCATTTAGTTAGTTTTTATTTTTCTTAGTTTAAAACATTTTTCTAACTTTTTGATTTGATTAGACGTTGAGGATAAACCGGTATTAAAAGCTCTTGTGTCCTTGGACGACCTCGGTATCTTACCAACACTATACTACGTCCACGATGGGTGCACTTGCCCATATGTGTGTTTAGTGTTAGTAAATATCGTGTTTTATAAATTTAAAACTTGGCTAAAAGTGTAAAAAGGGCTTAAATATATATCTAAAAATATATAACACACCGACACGCATCAAGTTTTTGGCGCCGTTGCCGGGGACACAAGGATTTTAAGAAAGTTAGGAATCAACGGCCTAATCATCTTTTTATTTTTCTTTAATTTTTAGGATTTTTTTTTAGATTTTTCAGCTTCTGCAGAGCTCAGCACGGGGCCGTGCCTGGTCGGACACGGGCCGTGCTCAGCAACGTCACTGGCAGTTTTTGTTTTTCAAGTTAACAGGAGGCTGACCACGGGGCCGTGTCGGTGCAACACGGGGTCGTGTCCAACTTCCAGTAACTGGGATCTGAAAAACAACCACTGTATCTCCGACCACGGGGCCGTGTTCGCTCGACACGGGGCCGTGGTGAACCTTCTGACCAACATTCTTTTCTGTTTTTATTGCAGGACTTGGAACCCGACGCCAACCTCGCGTAGTGTATGAGCTCCAGTTCCAATAAAGACATAAAGGAACCATTAGAAGAACCCGAACGCTTTCTCAGAAAAAGGTTAAAAGCCAAAAACCAAGAGAAAGTTTCGGGTGACCCACCCCCAATGGCGGACCAACGTACCCTCATGGATTACTTACGGCCCACCGTAGGTAATCTCGGCGCCGCTATCAATGCCCCGAATGTCGAAGCTAATAACTTCGAACTTCGACCGCACTTGATACAAATGCTCCAAAACTCCGCAACCTTTCACGGGCTCGCGGACGAGGATCCCCATCTACATATAACTAATTTCTTAGAAATATGTGATACGTTTCGGATCAATGGAGCATCAAACGACGCCATCCGCCTTCGTATGTTTCCATTCTCACTAAAAGACCGAGCGAAAGCTTGGCTCAACACCCTCCCAGCTGGATCGGTAAACACCTGGGATGAACTAGCCCAAAAATTTCTATATAAGTATTTCCCTCCTTCTAAAACTGCTAAATTAATGGCTGAAATTAACACATACTCACAAGAGGACGGGGAATCCTTATATGAAACTTGGGAAAGGTTCAAGGAGCTACTACGCAAGTGTCCCCATCACGGTCTCGCGATATGGCAACAAGTATCCACTTTCTATAATGGATTGTTGCCACATACTAGACAGACACTTGATTCTAGCTCCGGGGGACTTTTAGGTAATCGACGCCCACACGAAATATATAATCAGATTGAGGAAATTGCTCAAACCAATTTTCAGTGGCACACCCCCCGGGGAAATAAAACTATTGCCCCGGGCGCCCATAAGGTAGACGAAAACACCTCTTTACAAGCCCAAATCGAGGCCCTTTCTTCAAAAATAAAAAAATTAGAAATGACAAAAACAGTCTCGGTCATGGCTTGTGAGGGGTGTGGTGGGTCACATGAAAATTGGAGTTGCATGAAAGAAACGGACGATCAACAAGAAATGGTAAACTACATTGATAATAGACCTAGGCCGTCGGGTCCTCCAACGGGGACCTACAACCAAGGATGGCGAAACCACCCAAACCTTGGTTGGAGGGAGCCCGGCAATAGTAGTAACCAACAACCACAACGAACAAACTTTCAGCAATCAAGAAATGAGTCACAAAATTTCACTCAACAACAAAGTGGGAGAGAAAGGCTCGAAGATACTATATCTCGCCTCGTCTCTGACACTGACAAGAAAAATTCGGAAAGATTCCTACAATTAGAATCAAACTTTAGGAATCAACAAGCTAGCATTCAAAATATAGAAAAACAAATAAATCAACTAGCTCAAAATTTTTCCGAAAGACCACAAGGCGCGTTACCTAGCAATACCGAAACCAACCCGAAGGCACAAGTTCACCTCATCACGCTACGAAACCGAACCGTAGGGCCTGCAGAAGTACCTCCAACCGCGGAAGAATCAACGCCAACACATCTGCAGGAGAAGGACCCTCCCCCATCAACAGAGCCTACCAAGGCTCCTCGAGTTCCGTACCCCGGTAGGTTAATTCGTCAAAAAACCAACGAGCAATTCGCAAAGTTCGAAAGTTTGCTAAAACAATTGCATGTCAATATTCCTTTTATCGAAGTCCTAACCCAAATGCCCAAATACTCTAGATTTATGAGGGACTTCCTAACACATAAAAAGAAAATTGAGAATTTGCAATTAGTTAATTTAGGCGAAGAATGCTCTGCCCTCGTACTCAATAAACTACCCCAAAAGAAGATCGATCCCGGAAGCTTCACAATTCCGTGCTCAATAGGGGAATCTCCCGTTCGCAATGCCTTGGCCGACTTAGGGGCAAGCATTAACCTCATGCCCTCTTCAATGTTTAAAAGGCTTGGCTTGGGAACCACAAGCCCCACAAAAATAAGCATACAACTCGCGGATCGATCGGTCAAGTTCCCGCAAGGTGTCATCGAGAATGTCTTGGTAAGGGTAAGCAGATTTGTTTATCCTGTTGACTTCGTCATACTCGACATGGAGGAAGACAACGAGGTCCCCCTTATTCTAGGGAGGCCTTTCCTTGCCACCGCACAAGCAGTAGTGGACATGAATGAAGGGACACTAACGTTGAGATATGGGGACGATGAGGTAAAATTCGGAGTTGGGAAAAGAATAGAGGATGACGACCCGGTCCAATACATGAAGGTTATCGACTCAAGCTTGGATGCCGCTCTCCGACGGTGTAACTTGGGAGGCAAGGCACCCCAATCAAATGACGTGTGACCGGGAATTGGGTCTAGCCAAGGACCCTTATAAACGTGGCGCACCACGGAGGCATTCCGCGGACCTATCCTTAGTTTAAGTTTAATCTTTTAGTTTTTGCAGAATAAAACACACTCATGGTGGTAATGGATGAAAAAAAAGGGAACGAGAAAAAAATGGAACCATGCAGAAGAACAGAACAAACCGACAAAAATCTCCATAACAGAAGGCTCCACACGGGCCGTGCCCAACCAACACGGCCCCGTGCTGAGCCCCCTGCAGGAAATCACCCAGTTCAGGTAACTGGACACGGGCCGTGTTCAGCGAACACGCCCCCGTGTCCAGGCTTCTGTTTCAATTCTATAATTTTTGTTACTGGCACTTGACCACGGGGCCGTGCCCGGTCAACACGGGGCCGTGTCCAGAGTGCCAGTAACACAAATCTTTGTTTTTAAACACACTTTTATCAACCAAAAACTCTATTTTTGGACACATTGAGGACAATGTGTAATTTAAGTGTGGGGGGGATGCTAAAACCTTGGAATTTTGCAAAATCCTAAAACAAGCCTTACACAAAACTCTATTGGAACCGCTAAACACCCCAAATTTTTTCAAAAACTTTTTCATTTTATTTATTTATTTACTTGTCTTAGTTTAAGTTGGGAATAACAAGTTATAAAAAGGTTATATTTTTACAAACTTACAACTGATAGCGTCGTGATAAAAAAGAACTAACATAAGAAAATTATGAAACGGTATAACAAGTCTAGCTAAAATTCGATTATATATGCTTGGTCACATTAAAAACCCATTCCCACAAAAAGTGAGTTTTGAGCCTATATTGAGCATAAAAATACACATACTTAGATTAAATGCTCATTTTTCGTTTCTTGTGTGAATAGCCGCTCGGTCTTTACAAATGTAGAACTTGCCACGACGATACATTCCCGGTCCTTACCAACTTAAACCCAAGTAAGTAAATGATAGAGGCATTAGGACTAACTATTTTTCTTTCAAAACCATTATTTTTCATTTTTTTTTACCTACCCAAAATCCCCCTAGAAAACCCCTTTGAGCCTAAACCTTTCATTTCATTACCCCCAAAACAATTTTCTACCCACCAAAAACCTTTTTCATTTTTTTTCACCTTTATTTTAGTGACAAACTCGGTTTTTCATAAACATACCTTTACGTGATCAAAAAAAAAAAAAAAAAAATGTTGAAGTCAAAAACAAACATAAGCTACAAAAAGCTTGTTTGGAGAAATACTTCAAAAAAATAAATGTCACCAAAAATAAGGTATTTTACGAAAACCGACACTTGTTACGATTTTTCGCCCTTTTTACTAACCACTAACCAACCACCCACCTTTAAACCCAAGCCTTCACCCCAAAAGACCTCTTGATATTTACAAAGGTAAAAGTTAAAAAGGAGGAGGATTGATCGCTTGGCAAGCATATGGAAAATGTAAATCCGTGCCGCTCTCGAGCGATTCACTTAAATATACACCTTCGGCCGAGTGATTGAGTGATCTCCCGTGAGGTATGTGAACTTGTATATAAATGGAATTTTAATAAGGCATGCTATGCCAAATTAAGTAGTTTATCTTATGTAAAGTTCAAAATAAACCATGACGAATAAGATTGTAAATAAAATAAAAATAGAACCTATACAAACCTTGGATTCCCGACACTCTAGGACAAGTTAAAAAACTTCTCTTCTACCTATTCCATTTGGGAGTGTAAGCCACATTAAAAGAGTTTTGCTTGAGGACAAGCAAAAGTTCAAGTGTGGGGGTATTTGATGTGTGTAAAATGCAACATATAAAACACATCATTTAAGGCATAAAACTAACCCTTTTTAAGTACTAATGTTGGAAAAAGAGTGTTTTTGTCTTCCTTTTGTATTTTCAGGATGAAATGAGCTCAAAATCACAAAAGAAGCAAAAAGACCACTAATTCTACCATAAATACAAGAAAAGGGACAAAAAGTAAACTGCCCGGACCCTCAACGGCACCTCCCAAGACAAAGAGAAGAGAACAGAGCCTGAACACGCCCCGTGTCCAGTGAACACGGGGGCGTGCCCAGGAAGCAGCAGAAAAGACAAACCAGTAGAAGCTTCCATTGCTCACCACGGGGCCGTGCCCAGCGGACACGGGGGCGTGTTGAAAGTACAGCAGGCGCATTAATTGTAATTCGCAATTACAATTAATGAAGAGAGAGAATGTCAGACGGGCACGGGGCCGTGTTCAGCGAACACGGGGCCGTGTCCAGCGTTCTGTTCAGCCTATAAATAGAGGAGCTTGGCTTCATTCTCTCTCATCCCTTGGCACACCACCTCTCTCACACTTCATCCACCACCCACCACCACCATAACACCATCATCCACCACCATCATCCATTGTCCATCATAGAGTGTGTGAGTCGTCTCGGGATCCAAGATTGATCGTAAGAGTTCTTGACAATCAAGGCCATGTTTGCCTAAGTCTCTTACATCACTTGGTGAAGACAAGTGTTTAGTATAATACTTTTTATTTTTAATCTTTTGCACTTTTTATTTGGTTTTGTATTAATGACTTTAATAACTAGTTACTTATGTTGAAGGTGATCTTTCCTTATCGTTTGTCCGTGGTGTCTTGGCATTATTTTACTGTCTATATAAAATAAAAGATTTTCACCATTCATATCTCCACGGTCTATATGGAGGTATGTTGACTACCTGGTCGGGGGTTAAGGGAACGGTTTGGTAAAGGTCTTGCCCTTGTTCAGCGTTTAGAGGTCCTGCTTGGGACCTGGGTCAAATTTAGTAGGATCTCCTTCAATGCCCATAGGTATTGGATGGCGGGGATCCAAACTCTTTGACCCCCTCATAAGCTAACTACTATTAATACTATAACCCGGCTATTTAGGACTGTATCCCTGCTGACTCAGACTACTTAGCCGAGGGTAACGTCACCGCCAAAAGCGGGGCCTACCATAATTTGCATTAATAACTTAATTCATTATCTTTCAATAATCCAACCCTTTAGGATTGTATCCTTGCTGACTCAAACTACTGGGTTGAGGGTAACGTCACCTCCGAAAAAGGGGCCTACTACAATAACTAAGATAATCTCTTAAACAAGTGCAAAAGTGCGAAAATAATCAAAGGTTATACTAATACACTTGTCGGATCCAAGTGATTCATCTTGTCTATCTGTTTTTACTTTTATTTTATTTTTCAGCATTTAGTTAGTTTTTATTTTTCTTAGTTTAAAACATTTTTCTAACTTTTTGATTTGATTAGACGTTGAGGATAAACCGGTATTAAAAGCTCTTGTGTCCTTGGACGACCTCGGTATCTTACCAACACTATACTACGTCCACGATGGGTGCACTTGCCCATATGTGTGTTTAGTGTTAGTAAATATCGTGTTTTATAAATTTAAAACTTGGCTAAAAGTGTAAAAAGGGCTTAAATATATATCTAAAAATATATAACACACCGACACGCATCACCTTCATAAGCCTCTAGAACGGAAGCCAGTAAAGCAATGTGTTGTTTCGCGGCTGTTTCAGTAATTTCATTTCTATTCTTAATAGTCACCGCGATGTTGCATTGCACCCAGAAATGTAAGCCTGATTGTTAGAACTTGTAGAGATTTGAGGTGATTGCTGCTCTGGAGCTTTGAAGTTTGGATCATAGCTCACAAACGGTGAAGGCTTGCTTGATTGTGGAGTGTTTGTAGAAGCACTTGAATTGGTATCAGCACTAAAACCCATCTGTATCTTCGGACTTTGATTTGTTACAACAGGAGAGCTTTCTTTGTAGTAAAGAGATACGTCTTGCTGTACATTTGCTGAATTCATCTTCCTAATTTTCAACAATTCCAATTCATGAGCTTCTATCTTTTCAATGAATGCACTGAGATTCAAATTCACAAAATCTGAGTTGTTTTTCAACGTCATTAAGTACGTGCCCCATTCATCATAAGGTAATGCGTCGGACAAGTTGTCGATCCATTCCTCGTCTGTCTTTTTAATATCCAATCTTCTCATTTCTACCACAAGATGGCAATAACGTTCAATCAACTGCTTCGTCGTTTCACCCTTCATCCCAGTAAAGATGTCGAACTCTTTCTTGATTAGGGCTTTCTTGCTTTTGATCATAGAAACACTGCCTTGGAACTTTAACTTTAATCCTTGCCACATCGATTTTGAGTCGTCATCATGTTGTAACAACACAAGAATATCTTCTTTTATGGCTTGTTGGAGAATACTGACCATCTTCTTCTCCGCCTTAAAATCATTCTGTTCAGTCTCAGTCAAACTTCCAATGCCTTCCGGTAATCCCACTCCATCAACAGGTGGAACATATTTTTTCTCTATCTTCATCCAACACTCAAAATGGTTGGCTTGTACCCAATTCTTGAAACGACGCGACCATCCGGCATACTCATCCAAGTTCATAAGCTTTGGTGGTTTCTGCATTGTTCCTAGTTCATTCTCCATGTTGACATTTTGAACTATGCTCGCCGGACTTTGTGTTGCCGTCATGCCGCTACCCGCGAAAAGGTTGTAAAAATCTTGATTTTCCATTTTAGGTGACAAATTCTGAAATTTTTTTTAACTTTTTGACAAACAGGTTATTTTTACTGAAAAACTTTCTACACAGACTGAATTCCCAACACGATATCACGAACGAAACAGACTTAACGCTCAAACCATGTTTTTACACTAAAAATGAATTTTAGAGCGAAATCAGACTTTTACAGTTTCAGGCGAAATCACAGTTTTAATTTGGAGCGAAATCAAAAGATACTTTCTGGAGCGAAATCAGAAAGTGACTTTTGGAGCGAAATCAAAATGTGATCTCGAGCGAAATCAGTATTTGCAAACTTTGGAGCGAAATCAACAGGTAATTCCGAGTGGAATCGCCTTTGGAGCGAAATCAGTGATTGAATCTCGAGCGAAATCAGAATTCACGAGCGAAATCACTGATTTCGCTTCTACTACTCGAGCGAAATCAGAACTTTTGGAGCGAAATCAAACATAAACACCCTCGAGCGAAATCAGGTTTCGAGACATTTTTTACCAATTTTAAGCCGTATTTTAATCTGAAACTCTCAAGGGTTTGTTAATTGTCAATTTTACACAACATGTCCAAATTTCAGTCCATTTTGTCCGTGGCAATGTCCAGAAACTCAAAAAGTGTAGTAAAAAAGCTTTGATTCTGGTATTCTAGCTCATAACTGGCTCTGATACCAATTGTAGGGTCGTTATTGACGATCAAATGAGTCAATCAGAGCTAGAGCACAACTGTTTATGCAACGGAAATACACAAACAGCTTGAATCAAAGTAGAATGGAGTAGAAACAGAATGCTGATTACTTTAAACACGTTTTCTCATTAAACTTTCTCAGAAAAATTCGGCAACAGTTCGGCTACACGGTCGACATTCAGATACAAATTAGAAAACACACAATACTATTTATAGGGGGGTGATTTCGCTCCTAATGACCCTGTGTCATTTCGGGCGAAATCAGAAGCTAGTGATTTCGCTCCAAAGAGAAGTACCCTCATTTATTCCAGTAAATCTCGAGGTCGAGATTTCTTTTAAGGGGGTGAGGATGTAACACCTCGTAAATTCATGTCCAATATAATATAGACACGTGTCATGAACTTTAAACGTGTAAAGAATTGTTTTAGAAGGACTAAAGTTGACAAACAAAGAAAGTATGTGAGTAAAAGGATTCAAAGTGTCAACATTGGATAAATATACCTTTCAACGACCCTACACAATGTTTATACCCTTAAACGAATGAATTATGATCATATGAAGCCGTTTGTGGAAGAAAGTGAAAGTTTACAAAACGCAAGGGTTAAAAGTGTCAACATGTTTAATTTATACCTCTGAGTGACCTTTTAGCGAACCTGAAGCTTTGTAACGATTAATTATGCCCACTAGAATAAGTGTTAAAATTTCACAAGGTTTCGGTTCCGTATGAGAAAGATATGCTAACATTCGTATGTAAGGGGTTAAAAGCGCCAACGTTGAAATTTAAGGCTTTTCGGATGATCATAAAACTAATCGGGGACTAAACAAAGTTTGGTTATGTCTTGGAGCCCTTAAAAGTCAAATTAGAGGGTTAAAAGTGCAAAATATTAAGTTAAAACCACTATTAGAAGGACCAGGGACCTAAAGTGCAATTCCTGAAACTTTATAACCTGAGTCTGGGCCTCATACCGGCCGCGTAAGACCTTGCTGGTCTCTTACGCGGGCCGCCCAAACCTGCCAGCGACAGAAAATAAGGACAGGTGCCTGAGCAACCTGTTCCACCGCCTTTAAGGTCTTATTTTGCATACTAGGGGCTGTGCAAATGGGATTTCATGCAATAGGGACAGTTGTGATCATCTGGTAGCAACAATAGACTTGTTTGGCATAATCTTATGAGATTAAAATCCATATGTAGGATTGTTATTGACGATCAAATGAGTCAATCAGAGCTAGAGCACAACTGTTTATGCAGCGGAATTACACAAACAGCTTGAATCAAAGTAGAATGGAGTAGAAACAGAATGCTGATTATTTTAAACACGTTTTCTCATAAAACTTTCTCAGAAAAATTCGGTAGCAGTTCGGCTACACGGTCGACATTCAGATACAAATGAGAAAACACACAAGACTATTTATAGGGGGTGATTTCGCTCCTAATGACACTGTGTCATTTCGGGCGAAATCAGAAGCTAGTGATTTCGCTCCAAATGACACAATGTCATTTGGGGCGAAATCAGGACATTACAAAACAAACTTTACAACCAGCCCCCTATACTATACATAATTAACACTTCTGACCCCTAGACCCTATACAAGCTTGACTAAGATTGAGACACAGGCATTAGACATTCGTGCACCAACACCATATATATAGAACATCATTTGCAACATTTTGGGCACTTCATTTGAAATCATTCAAACACTTTTTCTGGAGACTCCCGGAGCTCAAGACCACTTCCTAAGGATCATTAGTCGTACTAAAGACTTCAGTAAGTGTCCTTAACCTCTCTTAATTCAGTTTTAGTAATTTAATGGCCTAAGGTCAAACCCGTCGCAATTAAGGTTTGACTTAGTGATTAATCACTAATGGTCCAGTCAATTCTCGAATTAAGAGTAGCTTTGAGTTGGTAATTATGTGGGTAATAAACCCTTAAAAGGGCACCCTCTGATTCCCACTCTAACTAGGTCAATTGTCGGGTCAAACTTGATTATAAAAAGTCAACAGAGAGCTAATTTTCAAATAAACACATAATTAACAATGTAGAAGCCATGCAACCTGTTTTATCACTCATATAACTTGGTAATTAATGTAAGAACATGTCTAAACATGTTCAACTCGACAATTTTCAGTTTAAGCTCGGTTCGGAACCGAAAGTCGCAAAAGTAGACTTTTGCTTTGACTTTCAGTTCTGACCCAATGTAGCTTATTTTAGAAATGTCTTAGAGCTCTATTAGGACCAGGTTATAGGTTAGTGTAATCCTCTGAGGTTATACAACTTGGTTCCTTAGTTATCCGATTCGTATGCATGTTTCCGTTATATGCCTAAATGTTGACTATTATGCCCTTTTCATCTTAAAACGAGACTTTTGAAAATGTGAAAGAATAGAAACCTTTATTACTGATTTATAAACTTGCCCTGAAAATTTGACATCAGTTTGAGGTCTAGATTAGGAGTTATGCTCAATAGCGTAAATGAAAAGCTTTTTATTAATTAAACGGCGTAATTAGCATAAAGCCTATCTAAACCCAATTTTTGATACCAAACTTTTTACCCACTGATGTAATTTAATATTTTGGGATTTTTGAAGATTTTTATTTTTTTTAGGCTGAGCATAACATAGGGTTATAGCTTTGATTCGGTAATTGTCGGTTATACCCTTTTCATGCATAAAATTAGTTTTACATATAATTTTGATACCAAACTTTTTGCTACTGATTTTATATGATAAATAAAATATTTTAAGCCCTCTGGAATAATAAAAATATTAGCTTTTCTTCTAAAACCTGGAAATCGGTTAAAACCGCATTTTTACGCGTTTTAAACGCATAGTATGAGTTAAAACTATTTTACACATATAAGACTTAATACCTACTGATGTTTTAAGTTAATTTATGTAATTAAACAGTAAGCCAAAGTTTTAAACTCAGAATTCTAATTTTTGACCGTTAAAGCTTATGTGAAATTACCAAAATGCCCCTACGGTGCATAGTTTGGTTATAAAAGATAAATTTCACATATATGCAATACCCTACTGTTATGACTTATAAAAATAAGTATTTTTACTGATTATATCAGACCTGAAACTCAGATTTATATTTAATCTCTTTTATAAGCTTTAAAATGACTAAAATACCCCTATGGGGCATAATTTGAGTTTAAATCCATTTTGGGCATAATGGAAGGTATCCTACTGATATCACAACATATTTAAGGCATATTAACTTAGGAAACCTGTTCATGACTCATTTGGTTACCCATTACGCACTTTTCGCATTCGGTGCGGTTTATGTAACTAGTTTTCATAAATTAGCCGAAACGGGACAAACCTTATCATTTTTATCTCAAAATCCAGAATGTGTTTAGTTTACCCATATTATACAAGTATACAAACTTGTCGGGTCTAAACCACATTCTAACCCGGTCTTCGCTTAATCGTGCGTTTTGAACCATATATCTTCCTTTAAAACTAACCGGTCTAAGTTTAGGCTTAATTAAGACCCGTTAGGAATCTAATAGGTCAACTAAAACCTTCATTCCAGATTAGAAGCCCAGTAAAAGCTACTTGCGCTCGCTGATTGTGATATATACTTGCTCAGGTAAATACTTTTAACTTATTTTCCGTTATACGGGCTTGGGATACGGTATTATAAAAATACCGCTTGGTCGGGTGTGTAGTCATTTAAATCGGATTGTGATTAATGTAATTGCATAACCCGTTTAATCTGTATTGTTTGGTATATGGCCTTTTGGGGGTTAATGACCATGTCCCAGATATCCTTGGCATCATTCATTGAAATGGCCACGACTTAAGCACGGGGTGTAGGCATACACCTGACAGTTGCATATGTAAAAAGGTACTCCACAATAAGGAATTAACCTTGTGGGTATTATACCTGTGGCGTGTCAGTTAATCTTGTCCGACTCTTCTAACCGGCCCTGACGGACAACAAATATGTAAAACTATATACAAGATTATTTTTAAATAATTGTCCCAAGTTATAAAAGATATTTTGTGCCTTGTGCACTCAAATCTATTTTCCTAAACTCTTTTCAAAATGAGTCAGTTAATTGTATTTAACAGTGTAAACTGACGTATTTTCCAAAAGGTTAAAGTGCAGGTACTAGACGGAATAGGCTGGCTACTCCTGAGTGAATAAATAAAAGTCTTGCAAGCTTGGTCACTTAAAGTCTGTTGAACAATTATCTTTTATTTGATCCGCATGTGGATCCTTTACATACCGTTTGTAACACTTTGATATTTTCATTCGGTTTGTAATGATTATATCTTTTGCTTCCGCTGTGCATTAAATTGTGTTGTTTGACTATGACGATATCAACTACATCACGATACTCCCCACCGGTAATACGTGGAAATTCAGGGTGTGACAGGTACAATCGAATGCTAAGTGTATGTGAGATCTGGTTTGCAATGTATGCAAATGTATATGTGTGTGATCGTAATTGCCACTATTATTATGTTAAATAACACTTGATCAAACCCTTTTGAAATAAGCTAACAACTAAGTCCGATTTTCTTGGAAGACCACATTCCACCCCCATGACCGTTTGAATAATTGGCACGTGCAGCATCTCAAACGAATAATGCCTGAGATTCCAGCTGAGACTTAGTCCATGTCGTTCATAACCTACACATGAACATTAGAAAACATAAAGAATAATTGTTAGAAAACATAAGTAATAATAAGGATCCTTGATCCTCAGACTCTCTGCACCATCCGCTAAGGATAAGTGATCCAGACAACATTTCAGGATACATGATCCACAATTAGTTAAACCTATGCCCTAACAGTCACCATCACAATATGCCCAAATCGTTATCAACATCAACAAACCAAACAAAATCAGATTAAAAATCAATGCATGCAAATGGTAAAGCAAACCTTAAGACCCAAAAGAGGTGGCAACGGCGGAGTAGCAGGGTACCCGTGGAGTTGAAAAGCACAAATGCGGTGGCTTAGAACAAATGGAAACCACAACAAACCCCAGGTCATTAAAGCAACAAACCCTATCAACATCACAAAACACCCCAATCTTCAAGCAACATCAACAAACAAAACAAAATTCGAAGAACAAACTAAGCTATGCCTAGGTTTTTTCGGACGAGAGAACTCATCGACATCGAAATCCATCATCAACAAAAAAACCACGACTAAACAAAACTCATACCACCAAATCTCAACGATCAAGAAACCAAACGATGGCCAAACAAACATTAACCCAAAAAATCTCAAATATCAACACATACAAGAAGGTTTCCCGATGAGACAAAAGCTACCATCATTAAGCTAAAATCATAAAAAATAAGTTAACAAAATATCAAAGCAAAAACAAATACTATCCATCACAAAACACCCAAATCGTCATCAACATCAACAAACAAAATAAAATGACAACAAAAAAATGTTATGCCTATGGTTTCTCAGATAAGAGAACCCATCGTGATCGAAAGCCATCATCAACAAAATAAACCACCACCAAACAAAAATCATACCACAAATGTGACAACTCGAAATCTAGAACCTTTCGTTGTAACTTGCTTGTACATTATGTGATTAGTTGAATGATTAAACTTAATGATAACGTGAACCTTTTTACATGATATGTGCTTATTTTGTGTGCATTGTATGTATATGTATGTGTTACATGCGAACCGAGAACACAACACGAAACAACAAGGAACCCGACTCGAGACCATGAGGTCTCGAGTGCATAGAAATCGGTTTGGGCCTTTGGGCCGTGAACCCCCACTCGAAACCCACTAGGGTGCACACACTTGGAACTTAGCTATAAATACACCACCCTAGTTACTTGTTACCACTTTGTTGAACATTACAACACACACTCTCCTACTTCTCTCTCTCACCTAAACTCTAGAACACAAACACACTCCATCATTCTTGGATCTTTGGACTTGGATCGGCTCACACACACACCCGGTTGGAAGCTTTTCACACACCCTCGAAACCCATAACCGGTTAGTATTCTTGATGTTTTGTTGAATGTTAGTGTGTTCATGTTATGTTTGTATGAGATTATGTGACAATATGTTAAGTTGTTGAGTTATACATAGAAATCGGTTCATGAATGTTCTTATTATGAGTTGAAATTTGCATAAATGCTTGATGTTGAAAATGGGTTCGTTGTATGTTAAAAAGGGTGAATGATGATATTGGTTGCACTTGGATTAGATCCGAAAAGTTTGGGTGTTTATACTATGAAAATCGGCTAATGAATATGTTTGTCAAGTAGGATGCATGCTAGTAAAATTGTATCTTGATAGTTGTTCATGATTTTGGTTGAATAAGTGGTTAATATGTTATGAACTTGTTGAATAAATGTTTGAATATGTGAAGAACACTTTGAATGATAGTTAAGAATGTGAAAACCCTTGTGATTTTGATCTATCTTTGACTAGTAACCTGATTAGGAAAACTGTTAGTGGAATGCTATTGGTAGTTTCCTGATTTGGGCCTGATTATATTGTACTAATGGGACTGATACACCTGCATCAACACGTGAACTTGAAAACGACAGCTTACCGACTCGCAATCACCCGTTGCGACTCGCAACCACAGCGTGATGACTCGAGACCACGCGGTTGCGACTCGCAACCATAGCAGGACAAGCCGAAACCACAGGTTACGAGTCCCGTTGCGACTCGAGACCTCAGCATGATGAACCGAAACCATGGTTGCGGCACCGGTTGCGACTCGCAACCATCCATGATCAACACACAGCATGACTCGAGACCATGCTTGCGAGTCCGGTTGCGACTCGAGACCACACCTTGGGCCTTAGTTAATGGGCCAGACTGATGGGCTTCTGTGTTAACTGCTTTTACGTGTTAGGGCCTAAGTAGTTGGGCTGAACTTGTGAATCGTATGTGCTACTGTTGACTGTTAACTGTTACTGCTAAACGTGCTTGCCAAACGTGTTGAACATTTGTGCACTACTTGGTCCGAATCTGATTATACGTGATATCCGTGTTAGGACGTTATTGACTACTTGCGACTTGATTGACTTCTGTGTTTGACTGCCGAGCAAACCAAGGTGAGTTCACACCCTTTACAAAGCATGGGATTCCCTGGGTTGGGAACAGGGTTAAGGAACGTGGGTTCCTCGTCTACCTTGGGTAGGACGTCAGTGGTTCAGGAATGTGATTCCTCGTCCGGATGGACGGATAAACGTACTAGACTAAAACTCTATCACGAAGTCCCTCCTTTTTGTATCGACTAATCGCCGGGCCAATGGCGAGCGGGTCATTAGTTAGATAGCGCTATTTAGGTCTGACAAGCCTCACACCGTGCCGCAGAGGACGGGCGTGAACTAATGGATCTGTGGCACGTCAATGATGATAGACATTGATGTTTTCAGGGCACATAAACATGACTACAGTCAGCAATCGATACGGTAACGAGTCTAGTATACACATGGGGTAGCCCCCACGGCTGGAGAGCCAGATGATGTACATGGGGTAGCCCCCACGGCCGAAATGCCTGATAACTACATGGGGTAGCCCCCACGGCCGGAGTGCCGGAGTAACTGGGAACGAACATGTCACGTTTTTAAACAATGGGGTAACCC
This sequence comes from Helianthus annuus, assembly GCF_002127325.2. NCBI lineage: Eukaryota > Viridiplantae > Streptophyta > Magnoliopsida > Asterales > Asteraceae > Helianthus > Helianthus annuus. Next base: position 15,784,794 of record NC_035439.2, read on the forward strand.
CCACGGCAGGATGCCAGATAAAGTAAACTGTTTTCGAAACGACTAAAACGAACGCCCACCCGTGAACTCACTCAACTAGTTGTTGACTCGTTACTACATGCTTTGCAGGACCATAGGTACTCAGTGGGAGCTTGCATGGAGGAGGATCGTTGTGGGACAGGAATTGTTACAAGACTATGTTAAACTTGAAACTTTTGGAACTTATGTTATAACTTTAAACTTATGCTTCCGCTTGCAACTTAAACTTATTCGTTTTGGAACACCAATCGTATTGGTTAAACTTTTATAATTACTTATATGCTTGTTCAGTATGATTGGTGGCTGGATCCTGGTCAGTCACGCCTCCAAGCGGTAGTACTCCGCAGGTGGGATTTTGGGGGTGTGACAACAAATCTCAAAGATCAAGAAACAAAGACCAACCCATTAAATTTCAAAGATAAACACATGCAGATGGGTTTTCCAATAAGACAACAACCACTATCAACAAAGTTAAAAACATAAAAACTAACAGAATACAACATTAAAGCTAACCTGGAAACCATCGACGACCGTAAAACAGGTTACAGGGGCGAAAATAGTGGAGATGCTGTAACACCTCGTAAAATCACGTCCAATGATGTGTTGACACGTGTACTAAACTCTAATGAAGTCAAACATTGACTACTAAGGACTAATTTTGCGAAAAATAAAAAACTTTGAATATGGAAGGACAAAAGGTGTCAACATGCCTAAACTAAGCCTCTGAATGACCTTACACGGTATTCATATTTGCATTTTAGCCACTTGTTGGTCGAGAGGAGCCGTTTGCGTAATTATTTGAAAGTTTACGCGTCAAAGGATTAAAAGCGTCAACATGTTTAATTATACCTCTGAGTGACCTTCTAACAAACCCGGAGCGTTATAATATCTGATTATATTCTGGGGAATACATAATATTGGCCATATAGGGCTTTAATGCCAATAAATGATAATACGCACTAGTTTGTGCGTTAAAAGGGTTAAAAGTGTCACCATGTTAATTCTTACCTCTGAGTGACCTTTTAACGAAACCGAAGCATCGTGATGTTTGATAATACTCTCGAGAATGCCTAATATGGGCTACATAGGACTTTGATGCTATTAAACGATAATATGCACAAGTTTGTGCGTTAAAAGGACTAAAAGCGTCAACGTGTAAATCTACACCTTTGAGAGACCTTTTAAACGAACCGGGAACTCCGTGATGCTCGGTCATACTCCCGGGTGTGCCTAATATTGGTCATGATGGGCATATTATTATTATTATTATTATTATTATTATTATTATTATTATTACTATAATTATTATTATTCATTACTTGTTCACCACACAAAACTCCTAAACCATTTGATGAATCTATGGGTTGTTAGTTGGTTTTTAACAATGGTATAACACATGTAATCATCTCATAAATCCCTAGAACACTTGGCAAGATCCTATCAATTCTCAAAATCTATATAAAAACTTAGAATTCATTCTTTCAAGCTCACACCTTCATTCTTTCTTCCTATCTTCTCATCTTGGAGGATCCTAAGCAATTGGGAACCACCTTTGAGTTTTCTTCATTCTATAGGACCACGTGTAAGTGTTCCTTTCATGACCAGTTCTTTTATTTGGCTTAAAAAGCCGAAAAGTTAAGCGTTTACGATAAACGCTTTGACTTCTAGTTAGACCGTAAACGGTCAAGCCATTGTTCGCAACGAACATGGCTACGTGATTGTAATTAGGTAGGTGTTAAACCCTTAAAAGGGCACCTCCTAAGAATCACCTTTGCTTGGTCAATTGCCGAGTCAACGTAATATTGTTTTAAAAAACAACGGGGCAGTTTTTGAAATAATTGCGATATGCGTTTAGAAGTATTCTAAAACACGTTTTATCATTTAAACAACTTGGTAATAATTATTAGAACATGTGTAAACATGTTTGGCTCGTCAATTCCAGTTTTAGGGTTGGTTCGCTACCGAAAGTCGCGAAGTTTGACTTCTGCGTTGACTTTCGATTATGAACCGAATTAGATTAGTTTTGTTGGATCGGTTCCGTGACCAAAACAGTCAGTGAAGGCAGTTCATCATCATTTACTAAGGCGGAATCAAAGTAAACAATGTCAAAATAGCTTGCTTCCTTTAATTTTCTTTCTATTAATGCTTTCTGAGTCTTTACACGTGTTTCTGACTGAATTTTGGCAGCACCTCGACTCTTACAGCATGACCTGATTCTGCTCCAACTGTTACAAATGAATTCGAACATCACCTATTTATAGCCTGGCTGATTCCGCTTGAAACTGTCCAAGCGGTATCTGATTTCGCTTGAAACGTTCAAGCGGAATCACCTTTACACTTTAAGCGGAATAACTAGTATGATGTTTGGAGTGGAATTACAAGAACAACCTGATTTCGCTTGAAATGACAAACATGTTATTTCAAGCGGAATTACATGCATAACCCACCATTTCTTGTTTTCCACCCTAATCAACCAATCTAGACCTAAGACTCGATTAAGACGTAGTAAACAGACATTCAGTGCACTAACAGACTCCCCCTTGGATGTTGACGAAGTCTTCGGCATCAAGTCTTCAGTCTTGGTCTCTTTCCAACTTTGTCTTCACATTGTAAAAACTCTCTCTTCACAGGTTCACGATCTCATCCTATCTCTATCTTCAATCTCCCCTTTGACTGTTGATCCAGAATTCTGACTCCCCCTTTCACAGACTCCCCCTTTCGGAATGCTGGGACTTGAATTTCTGGTTCAAACTTTGACTTTTTGATTAGTGGGGATTTTGAAATCCATAACCTGTTTCTCAAACATATAACATTACAATCTATTGACTCTCAACAATAAATCACAATATCTATCAGTTTTAGAAATCCACTCAAGTATTCAGGTCCAAATTAATGACCCTGATTACTCAATTAATCTACCAAGTCCAACTTAATGACCTTGGTTGATTATTAACAAAAGAAACTGATTTAGTTCAACAAATCTTCAAACATTTTCTGAAAACAACAAATTTCAAATTAATGAACTTGCTTTTGACTTTTTATCAATCAGATTTTATCAAGATAAGCTTTCCTCATCCTCCAGTCCAGAAACTTCCTGCATCTGCTTCATCTTTGAGATTTAGACAATCAACTTTCTACTCTGGTTTGTCGAAAAATAAAGCAGAAATGAAAAATCTTTTTGGATTTTCAATAAAGCTTCTAAACTAGAAATGAAATACAGAAACTTAAATGCAAAATGTAAACTATTTACAAACATTTTTTTTTTGTGAGCGTGTTAGGGAATCATATCAGTTATCAGACAAGTTACAAGTACCGTTAAGCTTGAATTTCATACTCAGAATTAAACAATTCACGTAGATTGTCGATATACTGATCCATTTAAATTCTCACACAATTTTCAATCTGTTCAGGATACAAATTAGGTGAATTGAGAACTTAAACTCATTCATGTGTCCCACCTCTTGAATATACTCCCGTATCCAGATCCCAATATTCAGTCTTACAGGTGAGTATACCACAGATGATATTTGTAAGGGGTTAAGTGCGAGGGCCGTGAGAGCTCAGGTCGATACTTCCGTATACACAGAGAGATGACGGCTTCGTCTTTTCGGTGTGTCCCCTTTAGAGGATCTTTTTTACAACAGCAATGATTATCAATTTTATTATTTCATTAATTTGCTGAGGGCGATGCTATGTTTCAAGCAATGCAGAAAGTATTATTGGAGGACTAGGTCAGAACTTCCATTTAGCAGAAGTCCGGGAATAATACCCCAGATATCACTGAGTATAAAGACCTAATATTTCAGAAAGAGGGACCTTTCAAACGAGATTTCAGGGGTTACTTATATATCCAAGTAGTATTCCCCACGAAATAAGCAAGTTTGAATCTTTATGTTTATATCCCGAACAAACCTACTAAATGTGTAAAAACCTATCAACACATCATCAGTGAGACTGTTTAACGCTTTAAACTTTACAAATCTTTAACGTACAGTAACTGTCAAACCGATGTACTATCATCTTCCCTATTTCACACAGGCTCTTTTTCAGTTTTATATTGTTTTTGGATTTTTGAAATTTCTCATGTTTTTGTATTTTTGAATTTTTTACAATTTTTGTATTTTCTGAAAATATATCTACTCCCCCTAAATACCAAAACAAGTAAAAAATCGACCAACCATTGCAGATTGTTTCTCATCGTTATCTACAACAGTACATTCATCAACGCCAATAATGCCATCCAACACCGAGTAAAGCATCATACCATTCAGTTTTAAAAGAAATTTAAAACGTGTTTTGTTAAAAGCTTTGGTATGTAAATCAGCTTTCTGATTGTCAGTGTGGATTTTCTCAATTCGTATCAACTTCTTCTCGAAGCAATCTCGGATGAAGTGATGTCGAATTTCTATATGTTTAGTTTTAGCGTGATGTACTGGATTTTTCGTTATATTAATAGCGGCCTCATTATCAACAAAGATAGGTGTGTTAAGAAACTGCAAACCGTAATCGTGCATCTGTTGTTGGATCTACAAGATCTGAGAGCAGCAACTGCTAGCAGACACATACTCCGCTTCACATGTGGATAGCGCCATAGACGTTTGTTTCTTACACTGCCAGGTGACCAGACGAGGTCCAAAGAACTGGCATCCTGCTGTTGTTGATTTTGCATTGACTTTGCAGCATCCGAAATCCGAGTCGGAATACCCTTCGAGCGTAAAGTCGCCTTTTCTAGGATACCACAACCCCAATGTTGTAGTTCCCTTCAGGTAGCGTAATATCCTCTTCACAATAACCATATGCGAAGCTCTCAGGTTAGATTGAAATCTTGCTGCGAGGCACGTTGGGTACATGATATCAGGTCTTGAAGTAGTTAAGTACATCAACAAACCGATCATGGAGCGATAAAGCGTCTCATCTACCCTGTCTCCGATGAGATCTGGGTGTATCCCATGATTTGTCGCTAGTGGGGTTGTCGCTGGAGTAGAACCTGACATTCCAACTTTCTCCAGAATATCATGAACGTACTTCGTCTGGTGAATGAAAATTCCCTCAGGTAGTTGATCAACTTGTAATCCCAAGAAGAACTTCATCTCCCCCATCGATGACATTTCGAACTTTTGCTTCATAACAGATTCAAAATCTTTGCACAATTTCTCATTCGTTGACCCAAATATTATGTCGTCCACGTAAATCTGCACGATCAGAAGATGTCCGTCGACCTCTTTGGTGAAGAGAGTGGTATCCACTTTCCCTCGGATAAAGTTGTTGGCTAGTAGGTGTTGAGACAAAGTCTCGTACCAAGCTCTCGGGGCCTGGTGTAAACCATACAGCGCTTTGTCCAGCAAATAAACCTTGTTTTTGTGGATTGGGTAGGTGAAGCCCGGCGGCTGTCCGACATACACCTCCTCTTTAACCTTCCCATAAAGAAAAGCCGATTTTACATCTAACTGATATACTTTGAAGTTTTTCCACGATGCAAATTCCAGGAAGATTCTGATTGCTTCTAGTCGAGCCACAGGAGCGTACACTTCAGTAAAATCAATCCCCTCCTGCTGACTAAAGCCCTGGACAACGAGTCGAGCCTTGTTTCGCACAACTACTCCTCGATCATCTCTCTTACACTTAAACACCCATTTGGTGTTGATCTTCCTGTGACCTTCAGGTAAATCTACCAACCTCCACACTCCTAACTTCTCAAACTGACTCAATTCTTCTTGCATAACATTGACCCAAGAATTTTCAGTAAGCGCCTCTTTGTAAGTTCGCGGTTCGATCTGCGAAATAAAACAACTCAATGAAAATTCAGTTTGTAAAGGTGCTACTGTAGAATAAAAACATGTAAGGCCTTAGTCAATTTGACGTCTAGTGCGAACGCCTGATTGTAGTTCTCCTATGATCAGCTCCTCTGGATGGTATGAAAGAGTTCGTGGCATCACTTCGCCTGGAACATCCACCTCGCCTTCCAGATTAGTAACATTCTGATTTGCACCATGTTCACTGACTGGGTTTGTTTGACTTGAAAGTTGAATTTGCTCCCCCTCAGAATCTGAATCACTATGATCAAACACGGGCATGTTCTCAGATTCTTGATTATCATTTGCAACCGTCTGATTATCTTGAGCAACTTCATCTTGTTGGACATCATCATGTTCACCAGCATTGCTTGGACCTGCTTCATCGTCGTTTGAAGTTTGTCGTGGTCGCATTGAATACTCGGCTGGGAACCTTTCCTGTGAAGACTCATACTCACGCAAAATATCCAACTCATCAAAGAAATCTTCTTCTTCTTCTTGTTCATCCATCATGTCAAACGAATCCCACAACTTGTCGTAATTATAATGCCATGAATCTCCAGGATTTTGCGGCGGCATTGTATAACCTTGACATTCAACATTTGGAGCTTCAATAATCCGCTTCAAGCTTGGAACGAAGACTCGTCGTAATGGACTTGCATAACCAATGAATATTCCCTCAATACTCTTCGGGCCAAACTTTCCAAAAGGCTCTAGAACAGTACAGGGTGACCCAAACGGTTCAAGATACTCCAGATTCGGTTTGCGGCTATTGATCAACTCAAAGCATGTTTTGTTGAATTTCTTGACAGTGAGAACTCTGTTGAGCATATAGCATGCGGCGGAAACTGCTTCTGCCCAAAAATTTATCGGTAGCTTTGAATCAGCAAGCATTGTTCTAGCCGTTTTGATTAGCATCCTGTTTTTACGTTCTGCAACTCCATTCTGCTGCGGAGTGTACGGAGCACTAAACTCATGCAGTATACCTTTTTCATCACAAAATTCTTCCATCTTCCTGTTCTTGAATTCAATACCATTATCACTTCTGATTCTTTTGATACGCCTTTGGTATAGATTTTGAATTTTCTTGAACAACACCATCAAACTGTCAAACGTTCCATCTTTCGTCTTCAAGAATGAAACCCACGAAAATCTAGAATAATCATCAGTAACCACAAGACAGTAAACATCTCTTGTAATACTTTTGACATTCACAGGACCAAACAAATCCATGTGAAGTCTTTCCAGAGGTCTTGAGACTGAATTGACTTGCTTTTTAGGGTGTGACTTTTTCTTCTGCTTGCCTTTGATGCAGCTAATGCACTCCCCTTCCAGATGAAAACCTTTTACATGAACTCCAGTAACCAAATCATTGTGCACCAAGTGATTCATTTTTCTAAGATGTATTTGTCCCATCGTGCGATGCCACAATCTTGATTCTTTCTCCGTTGCTCTGGACACAAAACAATGAGCCTGACCCGTGGTTGTAGTAGCTACACTCATGTCCAACACGTACAGATCATTGACTCTTGGTGCCCTCATGATAATCCATTCCTCGGGAACAACAAATCCTGGCTTCAAGATCAAACATTCTTTATCAGCAAAGTGAGTGGTATACATCCTGTCACAGATCTGCGAGATACTCAGCAGATTGTTCTCTAGCTCGGCAATGTAATTAACTCTTTCAAACATCACAATCCCATTGGACAACGTTCCTTCACCAATAATCCTACCACCTTGATTACCCGCAAATCCTACATATCCTCCACTGAAATTTCTAACATCATACAACAATGCAGTCTTCCCTGTCATGTGTCGAGACGCTCCACTATCCATAATCCATCGTGAAATAGCTCTCGGAAGATCCTGCACATAACACAAATTGATTTAAAAACACATTTCAATAAAGATGCCGATTCATGCTTCACAATCAAGGAAGCTCCGGCAAGTCAGGTTTTTCAAACGAAGAAAATATCCACCCAAACCTGACCAGCCTTGGGTAATACCTTGTTAACTTCAACTTTCCCATTTTGTTTCTTAGAATTTTTAGCTTGAAGTGGTGGAAAATTTGCATCATCCACAATTGGGACTGAATTCACCGCTTCTTTCACTTGTGGAGTTGAAGTTTGTTTCTCTGATTTAGGCTTCCAAATTTGTTGAGGTGACGCAACCCGTTTGTAAAACTTGTCATTTTTAGTTACCACCTTCTTTACGGGTTCAGTTTTGACTTTGATATTTTCATTTTTCAAAATCTTTTTCTCAACACTCAATGGAGCTTTTCCCTTAGGATCAACTTTCTTCTTTTGAATCTTCACAACTTCAGTATTAGGCTTCAAATTGGTACACTTTCGTGCAATATGTCCAACTTGATTGCATTTGAAGCATGTTCGAGTGTCAACTACTCGACTTGTGCCTTCAGACTGAGGCTGCAAGGCTTTCTTCTCAAAGAATTCTTCATTTGATTTCGAAAAAATCTTTGCCTCTTCATCAGAAAGTGAACTTGAACTGTTCACAAAAATTTTCTTCTCAACAAACTTCTTGTTTTGAACATTTCTCTTTTGAAACCTCTTACCACCCTGATAACCACCCGACCAATTGTTTCGATTGTTGTTATAAAAACGTGGTGGAACAACAGGCTTCTTGTGGTAAGCTTTATCTTTCTCAAAATTCATTTGCCTTTTTGTTTGTTTTAAACTTTTCACTTCAGACAACTCGATTTCAACCATTTTGAACACATTTGTTAACTTGGCAATATTTACATTCTCGAGAGGAAACTCAGAATCCGAATACAACTTATTAGATCCCGACATCTTGTACATGACAAGAGTAGGTTCATCATTTAAGTTGTTTTTGGACTTTTGTTTCGAAATGTATTTGTCCAAGAAACATTCATCTTCCTCAGTAGTGTCACTGTCCGTTTTTAAAACATTCTCAACAACACTTTTTACCACTTCAGTTTGGATACTATCCTCATCGGAAGATGTGAAGGTGACATCAATGGTATCCGGAAGTTTCACTTCATTTTCTTCTTCAAGATCTACCAACCCAGATTGCTTTTTCGAATAATTGTCTAGAACTGGTGGTGGAACTTGATGATAACCCACCCCGGTTCCATCTGAAAAGACATCTTCGCCAGCTTTGTTTTTGCCTATGGGATTTGGAACAATGTGTTGCAAAACAAAGCTTGCGGAGTTGTAACTTTTTAGCTTCAACTGGATTCGCTCATTTTCAATTTCAGCTTCTTGAAATTTAAGTTTCAATTTTGCGATTTCATCCAGTTGTTGGTTGATTAATTCTTCTTTTATCCGAAGAACACTTGACAGATGAACATTTTCTTTATATGTTTTTACCATTTCTTTCATCATTATCTTTAACCGTGCTTTTAAGCTTCTCAATTTTTTTAGTGATCTGACGATTTTCAAGAACTAACCTTTCATTTTCTTTTCTGACTTTTTCTTGATCAATTTTATCATTCTCAATTTTGTTAGTTAATTCTCTTAATCTGTTAGTTGAAGCTTTCAACATTTTATCACGGTCAAGGATCTGATCCTCAACGCTTCTGACTCTTGCAGTCTGAACATTAACTTTCTTACCATTAAGATAGGTGACTGTACTACAAACTTTGCATTCTTTGATGCAATTTTTGCAGTCAACATCACCATTGACTTTCTTACCTGACTCAGTCGTTGACGCGTTTGAACTGACCTGGCTTTTAGACTCAGAGACAGATTTAGAGTCTACCTCAAGTGCCTTAGCAGCCAGCACCTTGTCAGCCATCTTTCCCATGTTTTCAGCATTCAACTCTTGAGTCGTGTCAATGATCCCATTATCAACTTTCTTTGACTTTTCTTCTTTTTCTTTCTCTTTCTCTATCTCTTCCTTCTCTTCTTTCTCTTCTCCGCTTCCCCACCATTTCCTTTGCCAATACTCATCTTCTTTAGCCATTTCTTTAATTATGGTTTCAAGATCAAGAGTGTTATGGTCAATGGCTATGTTTCCATCGGGGTCAAGATAACATTCCCTGTCTGGATCCCATCTCCTCGCTCTTTTTGCTTCAAGATAGATACCAGATATTCTGATCATTCTGTTCTAAGCTATCATTTTTCTGTAAGCATACTTCTGTTCTTCATTTCTGGTGTCTTTAAAAGGAACAGGTTCAGTAGATCTTGCCATGAAAGTATATCCAACCGCATCATCCTCAGGTAACAACTCACTCCAGTTGAAACCTTCATCGTCGTGAATTACAGCAAGAGCTCTAGATTTCTCTTTGTTATCCTCAAGCTGCTTCATTCTCGGCGGCTCCGATTTATTCTGATGATAAATCTCTTTCTTGTAGTAGTCTTCTGTGAACGGGTTTTCAGACTCATCAGCATACACATTTCGGCATTCACGCTTAAAGTGACCTTTCTGTTTACACTTGAAACACGTCACTTTAGACTTATCAAAGCCCAACTTGGTAGATGGTCCACCAATTGACTTCCTTCCAGTTATCTCCATGAAATGCTGTGCTCGACGAACTGCACTGGCCATACACCACCTTATGTCGATCAATTCCATCTCCTCAGGATCTATCTGATCGTAGTCTTCTTTTGTCAGGTTGGTGTTGCCTATCTTCCCTGCTACAAGGCTTTCATATGATTCTAGCACAGATGCTAAGAAAACCATCTGTTGCTTTGCCGACTCCTCGCTGAAATTATGAGCGTTCTTTAAGTCTACAGCGATACTACATTGAAATAGGTTCTTTGCATCAGACTGGCTTGAATGTGACGAAGAACCACTGTGAAATCCACTGCTTTGACTTTCTTTGTTTGAAGTGTTGGAATTCTCAGCAGAAAAAGCTGTCTTGGGAGATGTATTCTTTGGCATCATGCTTTTTGGATAATACAAATCCAAGTTCTGCTGGTATGATGAGTGATTGACTTTGTGTGTTTTCCTTAACTCCAGCTCGTGACTCTCTAGTCTCTCAATCAACAAATCTATAGTCAACACTTCTGGCGGCTTGATAGTATTCTTCAACATCAACGCATAATATTGCCAATCCATCTCATCTGGCAATGAATCAAACAATTTGTCAATTAGCTCTTCTTGAGAATAGAAAATTTCATGTCTCGCCAACTCCAGCTTCAGGTGCCCAAACCTCTCAATCATTTTAGAAACTGATTCATTCTTTAAGCAACCAAATAAATCAAATTCCTTTCTTAGCAGTTTCTTTTTATTTTTCACTATTTCTGCACTTCCCAAACATTTCACTTTTAACTTTCTCCATAGATCTATAGCATTGGTGTATTCAATCAAAGATATTATATCTTCTCGGACAGACTGAAACAGCAACGTGATGCACTTTTGCTCGGCGACAAATGCTTCTATTTCTTCAGTTGTTGTCAAGCTTTCACCAGTTTTTCCTCCTTCAGCGTATCCATTCTTTAGACTCTTCCAGCTGGGATAAGCAAAGGCCTTCAACCATTCTTCAAACTTCTTGGCCCATCGACTGTACTCTTTGATAGCCATCAACTTTGGGGGTTTGTTACAAGTTCCGAAAGCACTTTCCACACTCAAAGCATCCGATAAGCTTTTCTTTGTACTCGACGTGTTCTCATTGGTGTTGCTAGAAGAAGTATCGTCTCCAGAATTTCCAGCAAAGGCATACATATCGCTAAACGGATTCATGAATAGATCATCCATCTTGCACGTACCTGAAAAATCAGCAAACACTTAGAAAAATTTTTGATTTTTGAAAAACAGAAGTTTTAAGCGAAATCACTTGAAGCGGAATCAGCTTCAAGCGAAATCAGACAGTTTTTTTTCAAGCGGGATCAAACAGTTCAAGCGAATAAGAGATTGAAGCGGAATAAGAGATAAACTTCAAGCGGAATCTGACTTAATCTGATTTCGCTTGGAAATACCAAAGTATTTCAAGCGGAATCAAGATTTCGAGCGAATCCAGACGTAAATCTCAAGCGGAATTAACTTTTAAAGGGGTTTCGCTTGAAATTTTTTTAAGCGGAATATGATGACGTCATGTTTTTCGAACCAGTTTTCAAGCGATATCTCAAATTTTTGTATGAATTTGATCGATTTTAGGTCCAATTTTCTTAGGGATTAGTTAACACTGTGATACGCTTGATATATGTCAATTTCAGGTCATTTTCACCGCTGAAACATGTTCAAATCAGAAAAGAAAGGGTAGAAGAATGAGAATCCGATGATTTCAAGCTGTAATGGCATGAACTCCTCGTCCTGAGCTCTAATACCACTTGTTGGATCGGTTCCGTGACCCTAAACAGTCAGTAAAGGCAGTTCATCATCGTTTACTAAGGCGGAATCAAAGTAAACAATGTCAAAACAGCTTGCTTCCTTTAATTTTCTTTCTATTAATGCTTTCTGAGTCTTTACAAGTGTTTCTGACTGAATTTTGGCAGCACCTCGACTCTTACAACATGACCTGGTTCCGCTCCAACTGTTACAAATGAATTCGAACATCACCTATTTATAGCCTGGCTGATTCCGCTTGAAACTGTCCAAGCGGTATCTGATTTCGCTTGAAACGTTCAAGCGGAATCACCTTTACACTTCAAGCGGAATAACTAGTATGATGTTTGGAGCGGAATTACAAGAACAACCAGATTTCGCTTGAAGTGACAAACATGTCATTTCAAGCAGAATTACATGCATAACCCACTATTTCTTGTTTTCCACCCTAATCAACCAATCTAGACCTAAGAATCGATTAAGACGTAGTAAACAGACATTCAGTGCACTAACAAGTTTGCTACTGATTTTAGGTTCCGTTAGGATCATATTATTATGTAGCATAACCCTATAAGGTTATATTACATAATTGTATTAGAAATCTGAATTTTATGCAAGTTCCATTAATATGCCGTAATTTGACCATTATGCCCTTTTTTAGCAAAAATAAGGTTTTAGACACCAATAAGCATTCAAATAACTTAGGTACTGATATGTTAACATGTTTAACATATATCGATGTTACGAACCTGATCATAAATTGAGTTTGCATATAATATCATAAATTGTGCTTTAAATTGACTAAAATGCCCTTTAGGCGCATAGATCGGTTTTAAGCATAATTTTTCATAACAAACTCATTGCCTACTATTGTAATATCATAGTTAGGATAATTTGGGATGTCCATTCAGTTTACAAACTAAGTTTTCGCATACGTTCTTGAATTATGTCCTTAAATGACGATAATGCCCTTTTTGCACCTAAAATGATTTAAAAACATGATTTTCAAACAAAACCTTTCATTTACTGATATGTTATATTAATTAACATATTTTGGTCATATAAATCTGATCATAACATCAATTTTCCTAAAAGATCGCAAATATCGTCATTTAGCGACTTTAACGCCGTTTCGGCGCGTAGTATGGTGTTAAACCATAACTACCAATCAAGACTTGTTACCTACTGATTTTATAAATCATTTTAAATATTTTTACAGTAGGTATATGGTATAGACTCAGATTCCCAAATTAGCCTTCAAAACTATGTGTGAAATTACCAAAATGCCCCTACGGAGCATAGTATGGTTTTAAACTATAAAACACACATATGTTTGATATCCTACTGATATTATATCATAAATAAAGTATTTTCAAAGAATGTTTATGGTTTATGGTCGTAACATCAGATTGTACACAAGTTTCTTTTATACATCGTCAAATGACCAAAACGCCCTTATGAGGCATAGTTTCATTTTTAAACCTTAACGTGCATACAAGTTGATATCCTACAAATATTTTAACTTTTTTAAAGTATATAGGCATATGGAACTTGTTCATGACTTATTCGGTTACTCGTTATTGCTTATACGCGTGCGGTTAGACTTACGTAACTAGTTTACTGAAACGAGTTAAACCTTATCATTTTTACTTCAAAATCCAGAATGTATTTAGTTTACCCATATTATACAAGCCCCCATACTTGTTGGGTCTAAATTACATTCCAATCCGGTCATCGCTTAATCTAGCGCTTCGTACCGTAAATCCTTCTTTAAACTAATCGGTCTTAGTTTACAACTTAAATAAGACCAGTTAGTAATCTAATAGGTTAATAAAACCTTCGTTCCAGATTAGGAGCCCCGGTAAAAGCTACTTGCACTAGTTTGATTAGATTATACGGCTGAGTAGATAAATCTCGCATTTTAAAGCTCAGGTAAATACTTTTAACTTATTTTCCCTTATATGGGCTTGGGATATGGTAAAAATATATTACCACCTGGTCGGGTATAAAATCATTTAATTGAATAATGGTTAATGAATTACATAACCCCGTTTTAATCAGTTTTGCTTGATAACATAAACATTGGGGGTTAATGCGACCGTGTCCTGAATATCCTCGGCTCATTTCATTTGTAAATGGCCACGACCTAAGCTCGGGGTGTAGGCATACACCTGTCAGTTGCGATATGGGTTCTATTCCCCAAGAAGGGAATAAGATATAGATAACTACTTGTGAGTTTATATCAGTGGTGTGTCTATTAATCATGTTCGGCTTCTATCCTGGCCCTAAATGTATGACAAACATGTAAATCTGGTACAAGATTATCATTATATAATTGTCCCAAGTTATAAAAGAGATATTTTTGTGCCTTGTGCCCTTAAACAAATTTTCATAAACATTTTCAAATGAGTCTTTTAATTGTATTTACCAGTGTAAGCTGACGTATTTTCAAAAAGGCTAAGTGACAGGTACTACTCGTAATTGGCTAGGAGCTGCTTGGTGTTAATAAAGGATCTTGCAAATCCTTAGGATGCCCTAATGTCTGCTAAACTTCATTTTGTACAATTTATAATGATCCGCCTGTTGATTTAATATTGCAAGCTTGTATGTAATTATCCTTTCGGTATTTTCAGACAATTGGGTTTGTAATAATATTTTATATTCGTAGACTTCCGCTGTGCTATTCTGTGTATGTTTGACTATGACAATACCAATATTACATCACAATACTCCCCACCGGGCCCACCGGGCTGAGCTGTAAATTTTAGGGTGTGACATGTTGGTATCAGAGCCAACATTTGAGTGAATTAAACCCTTGCCTTAAGTGTTTAATCTCAAATGACACAGTAACATATTCCTTAGACCTTCTGAGTCTAGACTTAACATAGGAATGCTCTCATCCCTATTAAGTAAACATTGCTTTCGATTTTATGTACTTGGTATATGTCGCCAAGCAAAGAAGCCGTTGATGGAGATTCTCCACGTCCGAAGCCAAGAAATGCCAAGCTTCGTACCACGGCTAGGATAAGTGTGCGACCGGTTGGAGGAAAGACCTTTATGGACCTATACTCAAAACCAAACTTGTTTAAACTCTTAACCAGACTTCGAAGTCCTTACCAGGAGATCCCCAAGGCTCCCATATTGAAAATAATACATGTGGATGCTATTAATCCCTATTTCTTATTTCCAAGTTTTGAAATTCCAGACTTGGATTATACCAGTAAAAACCCAATCCGTGATCCATGTTATTTCTTAAACTATTGAGTCTTTGGATTCTACTTCTGCAACGGATCCTGATTTGAAATGTTTACTTTATTCACTAAGATCTTCAGTGTCACTACCGCGTACGATAAATAAAGAAGAGAAACAATCGGAATAAAGCAAGAGAGACATTAGAAAACCCTTCTTCCATTATATTTCTTTTCCTTTAAGTCCCTGTATGGGCATTTGATTATCGTAGTCCGTTGTGGACATATTATTTCATCATAGTCCTTGTAGACTTACCTCTTTTAATGAGACTTTATATATACGTTTGTCTATCGTAGTCCCTTCGAGGACATTGTATTTCAATAAAGTCCCTCGTTGGGTATGCTATTCCAATATAGTCCTTTCATGGACGTGTAATTTCATCAAAAATCCCTTTATGGATACACTATTTTAAAATAGTCCCTTCGTGGACTTGGTATTTCCAATATAGTCCTTCCTTGGACATCATACTTCAAAATAGTCCTTTCGTGGGCATATTATTTCATTAAAATCTTTTGTAGACATATTATTTTATTAAAGTTCCTTGGCGAATATAATAATTCATCATGGTCCTTTCGAGGACATGTCGTTTCACTATAGTCCCAAGGTTGACATACCTTATAGTCTTTATATGGACTTATATTTCTCCTTCCGTCCCCGCGTAGACTAGTATTACTTTAAAGTCCCTATAAGGACCCATCTCTTCTATATAGTCCCTGTATAGACGTTTGTTTACTTATAATTTCCTATTAAACATATCTTTCGATTTGAGTTCCTGTGAGGACATCTGTTCAGCAAAGCCCCTTTTATGCGCAAGCTGTACCAATATAGTCCTTTTATGGACGTGTTATTTCATTAAAACCCCTTGGAGGATATGATATTTCGAAATAGTCCCTTTATGGACACGAGATTTCATTATAGTCCCTTAGTGGACATGTTACTTCATTATAAACCCTTCGTAGTTATGACATTTCTTTATAGTCCCTTTCTGGGCAAATTATTTCAATATAAACCCTATAGGAACTTAATATTTTATAGTCCTTATACGGACTTATATTTTTCCTTTAGTCCTATGTGGACAAATAAGATACTAAAAGCCCTGATAGAGACACTATTATAAATTTTTCTAATGATTTATGGGAAGCTTTGAAAATTTTATATAGGTATTTATTTCGTCCTTTATCAAACAATAGTATCAATTTTATTCGAACTTTAACGATCTGCTAAATAATCTCAAAAGATCTTCTTAATGGTATAACCTAGCCAATATGTCAATACAGACATGCTATGATGGTAAAACCCTCTTAAGATAATTAATCTTTGTTAACATCCAAGAACATGTTAACACTCCTGGCAGTGTGACTTGAGAAACCACACCAGCCGTCTAGGTATTTTGGACTACGTCTAAGCCTTAAGGCCTATATGATCGAATTAGATCATGGCAAGTATCATCAATGTAATGATCATAATATAAACATCCGCTAGTGATGAATTGCCTACGGGCTAAACTTGTTGTCCTATAAGACAACGACAGTTGTGGTCTACGACCCCCTATCTAAAGATATTGGACTTTGTCTTACGGCCCTAGCCCCGGTTTGACCCGGTCCAGAGCCGCGGGACAGGAACCTTGTGGTATTTAATTTACGTGACAGCAGAAGTCTTTAAACAGGATCTTTTAAAACGTAAAATGCCCGTTTACTTTATTACATAATTTAGGGATAAAACACTGTAATTTACAATAAAGTGATTTTACTTGGAAATCTTCATTTTACAAAACATGTTTCTTTATTTATTTATATTGAGCCACTTCCTTAAGCTTGTAGTGCTTCACGACACTTTTCCTAGATCACAACAGATCACCTGAAACATGTTTGAAAAAGGTTTTGTCAGCGGGGAAATACTGAGTGAATCATTCATTTTGTCTAAAATGATATTATTGTTATAATTTACAGTATTAAGAGCGATTACAATGTTTCTACATGTCAACCATATACCCACGGTATTTGTCACTCGACCACCTATTGGCTATCTCGTTGTCCAATAATGTCTGTGACTATGTCATATCACCCCTTGGCTATCTCGTTTTCCAATGGTGATGGATTAACAAGTAATGTATACAAAACCCCATATACCGGCTGTAATGAAGACTACAAAGACTTAATCCCTGTAATTATAACTTTGAAAATAGCTTGGAGTTTTGTAAAGCATAATTGATAAAAAGAGAATGACTCACATTGCAGATTTATGCGGGCGGAGTTTAATCTACTGATTAGCCTGTTTAACCTAATTTAAATAACAATGCACACGAACTTGGTTAGTAACTAATACAACATTTACGACAATTCATGAGATTAAACCCTCACAATGAATGACAAAGTGCAATACTTAAACATCCATCGAATTATTGACGAATGACAAAGTATAAACTCAATTTGAGCGGCACTTAAACATTCGTTGGATAGTTTCAATCGATCGGACGTTGAATCGTAATAGCGATCGAGTTATTACCCTGTTATTGCGGCAGCGTTTCGTGATTTGTGTGTGTTTGAAGTAAGTAATTCAGTGCACGAATTGAGTTTTTACGTCGTTTCAACTCCAGAAATCAAGTCCCAAAGCCCTCTATTTATACTGAAAATTTGACCCCCCTCGCGTGACGCGAGGAGTCTACGTGGGGGCATCGCGTGACGCGAGGGGTAACCCTACTCCATAGGGTAGCCACATCCCTAACTAGCTTGGCTGAGTTGATGAAATTGATAAATTCGATTTCTACAGCAAGTTATATGGATACTCGTAAGCTAGGGTTTAACCCCCTTGAGTTTTAGGGGTCCTGATCCTGATTCTGATTATTATGAAAATTTTAGGGTTTATGCAGAATTATTTGGGTTTCTCAATTAGGGTTTCCTTATTGAAAAAATTAACATAATAAGTAATATTTATTGTGAGAGTTGTTACATCCTCCCCACCATAATAAAAATCTCGTCCTCGAGATTTACTAGAATAGATGAGGATATTTTCGCTTTATTTCTGATTCCAGCTCCCAAGTGTATTCTGGTCCTCTTTTTGAATCCCACTTGACTTTGACTAATACTAGTCGTTTGTGCTTAAGAAACTTGATCTTTCTATCTTCTATCTGCAGTGGTTTCTCCACAAATTTCAACTTTTCATTTACCTCTATATCTTGCAGAGGTACTACCAGGGATTCGTCCGATAGACATTTGTTGAGGTTGGATACATGAAATACGTCATGTACTCCAGCTAATTCTTCTGGTAGTTGTAAATGATAAGCAACTGGTCCTATTCGTTGCATTAGTGGAAATGGTCCTACGTACCTTGGACTCAGTTTTCCTTTCTTACCGAATCGTACTACTCCTTTCCTAGGAGATACTTTCAAAAGTACCTTGTCTCCGACTTGAAACTCTAGCGGCTTGCGGCGATTGTCTGCATAGCTTTTCTGACGATCTCGAGCTGTTTTCAATCTTTCCTTATTTGAGTTATCTTGTCAGTGGTTTCTTGCACAATTTCAGGACCTGATAATTGACTTTCTCCTATTTCTGCCCAACAAACTGGAGTTCTACATTTACGTCTGTACAGTGCTTCGAATGGGGCAGCTTCAATGCTTGAATGATAACTATTGTTATCAGAGAATTCAATTAAGGTAGGTGGTTATCCCAATTACCACCAAAATCTATCACAAATGCTCGGAGCATGTCTTCCAGGGTTTGTATCGTCCTTTCACTTTGTCCGTCTGTTTGAGGATGGTATGCAGTACTTAAATTTAGTCGGGTTCCCATTGCTTCCTGAAAACTAGTCCAGAAATGGGAAGTGAAACGACTATCCCTATCCGATACAATGGAGAGCGGAACTCCATGTAAGGATACTACTTCGTCTACGTACAACTTGGCTAACCTTTCCATGCTAAAGGTTTCTTTCATGGGTAGAAAATGAGCTGATTTGGTTAATCGGTCTACAATTACCCAAATCGCATCATTACCTTTTCTGGTTTTGGGTAACTTAGTAACAAAGTCCATTGTTATGAGTTCCCATTTCCATACAGGCATTTCTAACTGTTGTAGTAGTCCCGAAGGTTTCTGATGTTCTGCTTTTACTTGTGAACAAATAAGACACTTAGATACGTATCTAACTATGTCCTTTTTCATACCTATCCAACAGAAATTATCCCTTAAATCTTGGTACATCTTATTGTTACCTGGGTGCATGGTATACCTAGATTTATGGGCTTCCTCTAGAATCTTATTTCTTAATTCTCCTTGCTTAGGTACCCAAATTCTTTTCTTGTGGAATTTCCAAATTCCGTCATTTCCTTGCTCTAACTCTTTTATTCGTCCTTTCATTCCTTCAGCATCGTCTTCGATTGCTGTTTCTTGAACTTTCTTCAATTGTTCCATTAAATCAAATTGCAGATTTAATCTAAGAGCATGGACTTGCTTTTGCTTTTCATGATATTTACGACTTAGAGCATTAGCGACTATGTTTGCTTTTCCTTCGTGATATTGGATATCACAGTCGTAGTCACTCAGGATTTCCATCCATCTTCTTTGCCTCATGTTCAATTCTTTTTGCCCAAATATGTACCTTAAACTTTTATGATCTGCATAAACAGTAAACTTACTTCCATACAGATAATGTCTCCAGATTTTAAGGGCAAAAATTATAGCTCCTAATTCTAAGTCACGAGTTGTATAATTTTCCTCGTGCTTCTTCAATTGCCTGGAGGCATACGCAATTACCTTCTTGCGTTGCATTAGCACACATCCTAATCCTAATTTTGAAGCTTCACAATATACTTCAAAATCTTCAGTTCCTTCTGGCAAGGCTAAAATTGGAGCATTTGTCAACCTTTGCATTAAAATCTTAAAAGCTTCTTCTTGTCTAGGTCCCCATTCAAACTTAACTGCTTTACAGGTTAGCTTAGTTAATGGTACAGCTATCTTAGAAAAAACCTTAATAAATCGTCTATAGTATATATCCAGCTAAGCCTAGAAAGCTTCTAATTTCCATAGCTGTTTGCGGAACCTTCCATTTGGTGATTGCTTCTATTTTAGAAGGTTTACGTGAATATCTTCATGATTTATCATATATCCTAAGAATTGCACTTCTTGCAGCCAGAATTCACACTTCGAGAATTTGGCGTAAAGCTTTTCCTTCCTTAACAAAGTTAAGAGTGCATGCAGGTGCTCACAATGTTCTTCCTGACTTTTGGAATAAATAAGTATATCGTCAATGAAGATAATTACGAATTTATTCAAGTATGGTTTACAAATTCGATTCATCATGTCCATGAATGTTGTAGGAGAATTTGTTAGTCCGAAGGGCATGACTGTAAACTCATAATGACCATACCTAGTTCTGAAAGCAGTTTTAGGTATGTCTTCTTCTTGTACTTTCAACTGATGATATCCGGAGCATAAGTCTCTCTTAGAAAAATACCTAGCTCCCTAAAGTTGATCAAAAAGATCGTCAATCCTAGGTAATGGGTATCGATTCTTAATTGTAACCTTATTCAGTTCCCTATAATCGATACACATTCTCATCGATCCATCTTTCTTTTTCACAAACAACACTGGTGCTCCCCAAGGGGATGAACTAGGTTGTATAAATCCTTTGCTTAGTAATTCATCTAACTGCTTTTTCAATTCTAGCATTTCAGTAGGTGCTACCCAGTAAGGTGCTTTGGCTATTGGTGTAGTTCCAGGAATTAGATGAATCCTAAATTCTACTTCCCCGTCAGGTGGTAATCCAGGTAGTTTTTCTGGGAATACATCCGGATATTCTGATACTACTGTGATTTCCTGAAGTTCCTTTCTCTTAGTGTTAATGATTACTGAAATCATATACACCATTGCCTATTTTCTTGAATAACTGGCCAACTTTATTATTGAAATGAATTTTAGTGACTTTCGAGGTCTATCTCCTGTAATTAAAATTACTTCTCCTGTGGGGGTACGAATTTCTACGGAATTTTTATCACAGAGAATTCTAGCATGGTTGGCTACTAACCTATCAATTCCTAACACTAAATCGAATCCGGCTAACTTCATAGGTAACAGGTTTGCGGAAAGTTTATGGCCTAAGAGTTCTATATTTCCTTCTCGCAAAACCTTATCTATTTTAACAGAATTTCCATCTGCCGTTTCGACTGTAAAAATCTGCCTAAGATTGGTCAAGGGTAAATTAAGAGCTTGGCAGAATGAAGTATTGATAAAACTTTGGTTTGCACCAGAGTCAAATAATACTTTTACATACACATTGTGAACTAGAAACGTACCAGCTATTACATCGGGAATGAGTTCTGCTTCTTGAGTGGTCAGCTGGAATGCTCTGGCATTCTTTTTAGTAGTTCCGTCGGTTGTCATAGCTTTATTGTCTGATGGTTTGACCAGTTTGGGACATTCGGTTCTGAAATGTCTGGCTTCTCCACAGTTATAACAGATCCTGGTTTTCTTTCTACAATCTTCCTCGCGATGTCCTATATCTTTGCAAAAGTTACAGGTTTCATTGCATTTTCCAAAATGGAAGATTTTATGAGCCATACAAAATCCTTGGGTAATTTTATGAGCCAAATCCTTCTTCCGGTTTTCTTCTCTTGTACGTACCAGTTCGTCAGTTAGGGTGTTAGCTAATTCTACCGCATCGTCAATAGTGCATGTCTCGCAGCTTTAACGATATTACGGATTTCGCCAATCAATCCCCAAATATAACGGGAAATAAGCACCGGTTCTGGCGAAGCCAGAGTTGGTACCACTCTCGCATATTCGAAGAATGTTGAAGTATATCCTCGACAGTCTACACTCACCATACGATGACTCAGGAACTTATTTGCCATTTGTTCCTTTTCATACTCAGGACAAAATTTTCTTTCCATTAGCTGCTTAAATTCTTCCCAATTCATGGCGTAGGCCATATTTCTTCCTTTGGCTTGAAGTACCGTATTCCACCATTCTAGCGCTCCTTCCTTAAAAAGATGCGAAGCATACATAACCTTGTCTTCTTCAGCACATTTACTTATCATAAGTACTGCTTCGGTTTTCTCTAACCAACGCAGTGTCGCAGTTGCCCCTTCATTGCCTGCAAATTTAGCTGGTTTACAAGCAATAAATTCTTTGTAAGTGCAACCAGGCGTTGCAGCTTTCATTTTCTTAGGGAGTGGGGCCTGCAGTGGATCATTGTTATGATTATCATGATTGCCGCCTCCATTTACGCTATTACTGAAATTATCTTCCTGAGTACGTTTACTAGGAATGATTTGTTGAGGTTCAGCAGGTTTCTGGGCAGCAGCCAGAATTGCTGGAATAGCATTGGCTATCCCTTGAGCAACGATATTCTCGATATCTTGCCTAGTCATGAATTGATTTTCCTGATTTTGCTTAGATTGGTTCACTTCATTAACAGGTTCATTACCAGCGTTTTCCATCTGGTAATTATTATAGGTATAAATTATTAGTGTCAAATAATTGATAATCAAATATACAAATCAATTGCACATAATCACACAACTTTTACAACACATGTATAGCCAAAATTGTCGATTTCTCGACTTCCATTTTTATAGATTATATTAGGCATCCGTACACACTGTTTATCTTATAACGTTTTATTTCTATTTTACAGAGTTATATTTTTGTTACTACTGTTATTATACAAACACAGCCTCCCAACCCCACCATTCCTTTGTTAGCTGGCATTTTAGTAGCGACGTTCCCTCTCATCGTATTTCCAGGAGATTTGTTCTCCCATTTCCCGGATCCTATTCCTTGTACCTATCAGTTCTTCACCAAAATGGCAGAGTTCGGCTAGGTTCTCATTACTCATCAGTGGGTTTGGTATAGGTTCTGGGTCGAACTGAGGGAAAAAGTCATAAGGGTTATTAAGAAGGTTTTGAAACTGCCAGTCGTTAGTCCACCATTCGTCCATTTCTCCTAAAGGTTGGGTGTGGATTAGAGGGTCTGGAATAGCTGGTTCCAAATTCATTGGAAGTTGGGTTTCAGCAGGATAAGGGTAGAGATTGTTGGTGATAGGTCTAATAATATCACAGCTTGCCAGTAGATGATCTAATTCCTCCTGAAATGGAAATTCTCCAGTTTGCTTAGAACTTTCCCCAATTTCTATTCCCGTTGGCCTAGAATTTTCCCCGATTTCTATCCCTGCTGGCCTAGAACTCTCTCCGATCTCGATCCCTTTTCCTTTATCCATAGGATTTTATATTTTGGGAATTTTCCTAGTTGCTGGTTTCCTCCTGCACACTTTCCTCCATCCTACATATGTTCTTCTTTTCTTAGGCTTTGCTTTCTCCAGAGGTGGAGCTTGAAATTCCATAGGTTCCTCCAAATCAGCAATGTAACCA
Source organism: Helianthus annuus (assembly GCF_002127325.2). Taxonomy (NCBI): domain Eukaryota; kingdom Viridiplantae; phylum Streptophyta; class Magnoliopsida; order Asterales; family Asteraceae; genus Helianthus; species Helianthus annuus. The sequence continues at coordinate 15,808,461 of NC_035439.2, forward strand.
GTGAAGTCGTTGGAAACTTCTATTGGTACAGGATAGAGATTGAGATTCTGAAGGGCTTCAGATAACTCATTCATGCTGTTTAGCATATATGCAAAATGCACACAAAATGCTAAGTTAAAATTTTATAACAAAATTTCACAAATATTTAAATATTATTGCATATCGTGTGATTAATTTAATCCAAATGACAACTGAAATTTGAAACACACTAGGGTTTATCGTAATTTATTTATTTACTGGATAACTTTTCTTTAGAGCTTCTGGCTTGTAGATAATATAGGTGCTAATACTGGTTCAGGGTACTGATAGTTTTCTAAAGGTTGGTATTTACTGCTACCGTTGCTAACATATAAAGATCTGCCCATTTTTCATCTAATTTGTCTTTCCAAGGTGGATTATTGCCTATTTTCTGGGCTTCCTGATTAACCTTCACTTCCTTTGGTTGTGATTTCCTGATTTTATATTTTGGGAATTTTCCTAGTTGCTGGTTTCCTCCTGCGCACTTTCCTCCATCCTACATATGTTCTTCTTTTCTTAGGCTTTGCTTTCTCCAGAGGTGGAGCTTGAAATTCCATAGGTTCCTCCAAATCAGCAATGTAACCAGTGAAGTCGTTGGAAACTTCTATTGGTACAGGATAGAGATTGAGATTCTGAAGGGCTTCAGATAACTCATTCATGCTGTTTAGCATATATGCAAAATGCACACAAAATGCTAAGTTAAAATTTTATAACAAAATTTCACAAATATTTAAATATTATTGCATATCGTGTGATTAATTTAATACAAAGGACAACTGAAATTTGAAACACACTAGGGTTTATCGTAATTTATTTATTTACTGGATAACTTTTCTTTAGAGCTTCTGGCTTGTAGATAATATAGGTGCTAATACTGGTTCAGGGTACTGATAGTTTTCTAAAGGTTGGTATTTACTGCTACCGTTGCTAACATATAAAGATCTGCCCATTTTTCATCTAATTTGTCTTTCCAAGGTGGATTATTGCCTATTTTCTGGGCTTCCTGATTAACCTTCACTTCCTTTGGTTGTGATTTCTTTCCTTTCTCGTGACTTTTCCTAATAATCAAACTTCTTTTATTAGGAGAAAGTGGCTTTTCAAACTGGCCTTTACGGACAAATATTCCTTCCTCCATATCTGCTGGGTATTTTGAGGAAATTCCTTTTTCTTTAGGTGAAGTATCTAATTTATGATAGATAGCCGAAAGTCTTTGTTTACCCATACTGTAACTAACAAATAGTCAGTTAATAAATACATAATCACAAAATGGCAATCAGTAAAATTAAGTATTTTGCTAAATACTTAATTAGCTTAAATCAGTGGCTCTGATACCACCTTTTCCTGTCACGGCCCTAGCCTCGGTTTGACCCGGTCCAGAGCCGCGGGACAGGAACCCCGTGGTATTTAATTTAGGCGACAGCGGAAGTCTTTAAACAGGATCTTTTAAAACGTAAAATGCCCATTTACTTTATTACATAATTTAGGGATAAAACCCTATAATTTACAATAAAGTGATTTTTTCTGGGAAATCTTTATTTTACAAAACATGTTTCTTTATTTATTTATATTGAGCCACTTCCTTAAGCTTGTAGTGCTTCATGGCACTTTTCCTGGATCACAACAAATCACCTGAAACATGTTTGAAAAAGGTTTTGTTAGCGGGGAAATACTGAGTGAATCATTCATTTTGTCTAAAACGATATTGTTGTTATAATTTACAGTATTAAGAGCGATTACAATGTTTCTACATGTCAACCATATACCCATGGTATTTGTCACTCGACCACCTATTGGATATCTCGTTGTCCAATAGTGTCTGTGACTATGGTCATATCACCCCTTGGCTATCTCGTTGTCCAATGGTGATGGATTAACAAGTAATGTATACAAGACCCCATATACCGGCTGTAATGAAGACTACAAAGACTTAATCCCTGTAATTATAACTTTGAAAATAGTTTGGAGTTTTGTAAAGCATAATTGATAAAAAGAGAATGACTCACATTGCAGATTCATGCAGGCGGAGTTTAATCTACTGATTAGCCTGTTTAACCTAATTTAAATAACAATGCACACAAACTGGGTTAGTAACTAATACAGCATTTACGACAATTCACGAGATTAAACCCTCACAATGAATGACAAAGTGCAATACTTAAACATCCATTGAATTAACGACGAATGACAAAGTTTAAACTCAATTTGAGCGGCACTTAAACATTCGTTGGATAGTTTCAATCGACCGGACATTGAATCGTAACAGCGATCGAGTTATTACCCTGTTATTGCGGCAGCGTTTCGTGATTTGTGTGTGTTTGAAGTAAACAGTCGATAATTCAGTGCACGAATTGAGTTTTTACATCGTTTCAACTCCAGAAATCAAGTCCCAAAGCCCTCTACTTACTGAAAATTTTACCCCCCTCGCGTGACGCGAGGGGTCTACGTGGGGTCGTCGTGTGACGCGAGGGGTCACCCTACTCCATAGGGTAGCCACGTCCCTAACTAGCTTGGCTGAGTTGATGAAATTGATAAATTCGATTTCTACAGCAAGTTATATGGATGATCGTAAGCTAGGGTTTACCCCCCTTGAGTTTTAGGGGTCCTGATCCTGATTCTGATTGTTATGAAAATTTTAGGGTTTATGCAGAATTACTTGGGTTTCTCAATTAGGGTTTCCTTATTGAAAAAATTAACATAATAAGTAATATTTATTGTGAGAGTTATTACACTTTGTCCGAGCCTTATAGTCTAAAAGATCAATATGATCATGACTAATACCATCTAATACGATGATTACATTATTTAACATCCTTTAGTGATGTCTCGCCTACGGGCTATATATTATATTGTCCACTAGTGACGTTGACAATTGTGACCGTTATGGTTCACCGTCCAAGGCAATGGGCAATGCCCAAGCCTTATAGTCTTTAAGATCGATAAGATCCTGACTAATATCCCCAATTACAATAATTACACACACACACACACACACACATATATATATATATATATATATATATATATATATATATATATATATATATATATATATATATATATATATATATATAGGTAAAGGTTCCTGTAAAAAAAGACCAAAAGTGTGAGAAGGATAAGAAAGAATCTACACCATTAGATCTTTGATCTAATGGTTTAGATTAATAGGGACCAAATTGTAAAATTTGTTTTATTTTTTTGGACTGAATTGAAAATTATAGGGGTAATAAAGTCTTTATATCCATTCAAAATAGGAAACTGTAAATCAAAATCTCTACAATTTCGATCTCTCTCTCCAATCGCACGACCATATCCTCTCTCTCTCTACAATTTCGATTTATCTCTCTATATTGCAGTGGAGCGGCGACGAGCGGCAACGACAGTGGTAGTGCTGGAGCGGCAGTGGTGGTGCTGGAAGCGGCAGTGGTGGTGCCGGAAGTGGAGAAGATGATACAGAGATGTTATATATTCTTTATTGAATGGTGTTATATAATCTTTATTGAATGGTGTTATATTCTTTATTGAATGGTGTTATATTCTTTATTGAATGGTGTTATATATTCTTTATTGAATGGTGTTATTTTCTTTATTGAATGGTGTTATATATTCTTTATTGAATGATGTTATATTATTTATTGAATGGTGTTATATACTTGCTGAATGGTGTTATATTCGTTATTGAATGGTGTTATATTCTTTATTGAATGGTGTTATATACTTGCTGAATGGTGTTATATACTTGCTGAATGGTGTTATATATTTACTGAATGGTGTTATATACTTGCTGAATGGTGTTTATAGAGATCTTTTAAAAAAAATTCAGTTCCTATAATTAAGGTGGCGGTTATGGTAAGTTTTGAATTAATTGAATTAATTATAAAATTACTTGTTTACCCTTTTGAATTAATTTAGATGGAGGACACATGTCATCTCCACAATATTTCTCACACTTTTAACCTTATTTATAATAACCTTACCCTATATATATATATATATATATATATATATATATATATATATATATATATACATATATAGGGGAAGGTTCAAATGAAAACCACTAGTTATTGTGAAAACTAGAAAACTAACTAAAACCCACTAAAAAGGAGGGAGGGAAGACTTTTAATGAAGGAGGGGTAAAATTGGAACAAAAAATATATAACTTTTCAAACATTTCCCATTTCTCCATACGTTATCATTTTAAAACAAAAATGGCACCATAAGATCACAAATTTTCTTATCTTTCATTCAAGTATATTCGAGCATATTTTTTATGACATAAAAAAAGATTTATGGTGTCGTCTTGTTTTCAATACTATTATTATAGTAGTGCACATGTGCAATATAACATGTACTACAATGTGCATTACATGCTTAAAATTAGTTTTTTTATTCTAGTTTAGCTTTTAGGGTTAGTTTTTTTGGAGGTTTAGGATTAGGATTAGGTTTTTGTGTGTGGGGGGAGGGGGGTTTAGGTTTTTGGGGGGTGGGGGTGGGGAGGTTAGGTTTTTTCGGGTTTATGTTTAGGGTTTAGTTTTAGGTTTTCGGGAGGGTAGGGGGGGTTTAGGTTTTTTTTTTTTTTTGGGGGGGGGGGGTTAGGCTTTTGGTGGGAGGGTGAATTTAGGTTTTTTGGGGGGGGGGGGGGTGGGGGGTTTAGGTTTTTGGGGGGTGTCGGTGGGGGGTGGGTTAAGTGGTTTAGGCTTTCCGTATTAGTGCACATGTGCAGTACAAGCAAAAAAAATTTTTTTTTTTTGAAATTTTTTTTCCATATATAAAAAGTAGCGATTTTTCTAAAAAAATTGTAAAAAAAAAATTGTATGTTTTTTAGGTTTTTTTAGGCTTTTTTAGTTAGTTTTCGAGTTTTCACAATAAAAGTGGTTTTCATTTGAACCATCCCCTATATATATATATATATATATATATATATATATATATATATATGTATATAAACATCCATTAGTGATATCCATTGATTTGCCTATGTGCCAAAATAAATCGCCTTTCAAAGCAATGACAGCTGTAGTCTGTGACTCTCTGCTCAAAGGTGAAGAACTATGTTCAAACCTTAAAGTCCCTAATCAAATAAGATTGCAACTTATATATTTAAATGTTCTTGTGGCAAGGCCTCTTGTGCCATACTTATATGTCCTTCGTGGCAAGCCTGTGTGCTGCATTTATACGCCCTTCGTGACAGACTTATGTTCCATATTTTAAAAGTCCTTATGGCAAGCCTTCGAGCTATCCAAAATCGTCAATATGACAAAGACAATTGTGACATTTTGATCCCCTGTCAAAAAGGAAATGGACTCGGTCCAAACCCTAAACGCCATTGATGGTCCTTTTGTGACCTAGGCTAACTGTAATTGATATCCATTCAAATAACATTCATTAGGAATGTTAATAACCTATTAGCCTATATGGTTTGATGATACCATGGCTAATGTATGTTAGGTCATCAGGAGGATGACTAGCTATTATAATGCAACTAAGTAACTGTTTCATTTGGTGTTTAGGACCAAGTCTTGAGTATGGCAAACTCGGATAAGAAAACCAACAATCGCGATACTAATAGTGCGACCCATACTAATGATGCTACAAATGTGAACCTCTATGTTAATGGAGTTAATCTCCAAGCTGTGTTTGAAGTAGCTGTTGGAAAGGCCATGAAAAGGGTCATGAAAAAGTCCAAAGAGCCGAATGCTACTTGCTCCAAATCCTATTCGAAACCACATTCCTCTGCTCATGAGGAGAGCTTTGTTCATACTTTAAATGCGAAGAATGAACCAAATAAGATGATATATAGTGAGGAGCCCCATTCCTCTAAAGGATGTACTTACGAGTACTTTGTCTCTTGCAAGCCAAGAGACTTCAGTGGCGAAAAAGGAGCCGTTGATTGCATGAAATGGTGGGATGGAATGGAAACCATCGTGAATATCAGCAGTTGTGCTGAGAAAGACATTGTGAGGTATGTATCACAGTCATTAAAGGGCAATGCCCTTATTTGGTGGAAGACATTAATAAAGTCGACAGGAAAGATGCCCCTATACATTTTGGGATGGTCCAAGTTTATGGACCTTGTCATAAAAACCTACTGTCCGCGACATGAAATGGAAAAGGTGGAATCAGATTTTCTGACTCTCACCATGAAAAATCTAGACTGTCGGCGGTATGTTACCAATTTGAATTCATTGTCTAGGATACTACCCTGTTCCACTAACCCAGGATCTAAGCGTAATGCACAATGTGTTGGTGATTTGGCACCAGCGATAAAAGAGCATGATAAGGCTTCAAAGCTTGCTTCTGATAAATCCACTGTGGATCTATCTCAGCCACTCACACTAGATGGGCTAAGAAGTAAGTCAGTCAAAGCCGAGGCTGACGGGAAAGGGAAAAGAGAGGAGGATAACTCCTAGAAATCTAAGGAAGAGGTAAGTTTGAGCTTAATAAAAACCAACAAAAACACAATAAGAAGACTGTATGCAAGACCTGCAGCAAAAGGCACTGGGGACAGTGTCGAATGTACCAAAGGCCAAAGCAATGTGGCATCTGCAAAAGGACTGGTCATCGGTCCCATGAATATAGAAACATAAGGAATGCAGTCTGTTCCGGTTGTGGCGTTAAGGGCCACATCAGAACTAACTGCCTTAAAATTTCATGGGAGGTATAGCTAAGTATAGAAAGTCTAAGAAGGGAAGCGCCTAAACTCTCTTGATGAATGCCAGAGGCAGTTCATATCAACAATATCATCAGGTACATTCCTTGTCATTTATCAATGAAGTTAATGCTAAGAAATCTATTTTGATTTAGGTACCAAATAAGTCTTTCAAAAAATTGTAAGCTTAGCAAACTTTTAAAATTTCCCACAAAGAATCCAGATATTAAGTATAAGGTAGAACATACCGATGAAATCATAGGAACCATTTCTTCTATTCTTGTCAGAAAATCCTCATTCATCAAAATCTAAAGTACTCTTTCTCTAGATAGAGTACGACAATATATTTTATTTTATTTTATTTTATTGTCTCATTGATTTCTATCACCTGCGAATGCCAAACTATATTGATAAAAGCACCATATGAGGATTGGCGTATCCTAGTGTGTCCCATAGATTACTTCCATGCCTTATCAGTATGGAGGTTTAATGCATGGAAACATTAAGATATTCCATTGGTCATATTGTACTAAAGTCAGCTAGTGGTATTCAAAGAAGATATCTAGTATATAAAGGTCCAAATAAGTGTCACTAATTAAGGCATCCTTGCATTCGTAAAGAAAATGTGTCATTTATATGGCACGGGTGACGAGAGATGAACTGAAGTTTGAGATTCAGAATATCTCTGTCATCTCTGTGTATCTTGATCGTCTCCTCCGAAGAACTACCCTGTTTACCTCCTGGGAGGCAAGTGGAGTTAGGATTAATATCCCACCTAGGACAGCACCTGTTGTAAAAGCCCCATATCGGTTAGTACCGACAATAATGGAAGGACTGAAACCCCAATCAAATGAGTTTTAATATAAAGGTTCATAAAGCCTAATTCATAATTCTGAGAGCTCCGGTATTATTAATTAAGAAAGACGGTTCATTATGCTTATGCATTGATTACCGCGACCCTATTTAGGTAACGATTAAGAATCGCCATCAGCTGCCTAGGATCGTCGATTTGTTCGACTAACCATGAGGTTAGCTATTCTTTAAGGTTGATTTAAGTAATAGTTGGAATGACTATCTTACCCTAATTAAGTTCTCCTATAACTAATAGTTAGTATATAAGCATCAAGACTGCTCCTTGAGAGGCGTTGTATAGGAAAGAATGTCAAACGTCCGTTGGTTGGACAAAAGTTTGGTAAGTCCAATTATCGGGACTTGAAGTTGCCCTGGAGACAACGGATAAGATCATACAAATCTGTGATCGTCTGAAAGTTCCTAGTAATCGGCAGAAAATCATTGTTGATGAGAGTCGCAAACTCGTTGAGTTCTCAATAAGAAACAAGATTCAACAGAAAGTACCACCCTAGAAAGGTGTGTTGCATTTTGATGTAACGGACAAGTTAAACTATAGCACCATTCGAGAAAATCGGATATGTCAAGACCGGTAGCCTATAAGCTAAAACTTACCTAAGGAACTTGACGGTATTCACAATGTGTTCCACACTTGTGATTTCTGGATATGTCTAGCTGTTAAGTCAATAACATTATCACATATTGATAAGTAGATTAATGAGAACTTATGGTTTATTGGGAAACAAGTAACGATTAAGGATCGACAGGTTAAGAAGCTCTGAAAAGAAAGTATGTACCTATTGTATAGGTCAACTGGGATGCCGTAAAGGCCCCGAATATGCTGTGAAGATTAAGTTCATTATACCACAAAGAGTACTTCCATCTTTTTGAGTAAATATCAAGGTCGAGATTTCTTTTAAGGGGGTGGGGATGTAACACCTCGTAAAATCACGTCCAATGATGTGTTGACACGTGTACTAAACTCTAACGAAGTCAAATGTTGACTATTAGGGACTAATTTTGCAAAAAATCAAAAACTTTGAATAAGGAAGGACTAAAAGTGTCAACATGCCTAAACTAAGCCTCTGAATGACCTTACACGGTATTTATATTTTCATTTTAGCCACTTGTTGGTCGAGAGGAGCTGTTTGCGTAATTATTTGAAAGTTTGCGCGTCAAAGGATTAAAAGCGTCAACATTTTTAATTATACCTCTGAGTGACCTTTTAACAAACACGGAGCGTTATAATATCTGATTGTATTCTGGGGAATACATAATATTGGCCATATAGGGCTTTAATGCCAATAAATGATAATACGCACTAGTTTGTGCGTTAAAAGGGTTAAAAGTTTCAACATGTTAATTCTTACCTCTGAGTGACCTTTTAATGAACCCGAAGCATCGTGATGTTTGATAATAATCTCGAGAATGCCTAATATGGGCTACATAGGGCTTTGATGCTATTAGACGATAATACGCACAAGTTTGTGCGTTAAAAGGACTAAAAGCGTCAACGTGTAAATCTACACCTTAGAGAGACCTTTTAAACGAACCGTGAACTCCGTGATGCTCGGTCATACTCCCGGGTGTGCCTAATATTGGTCATAGTGGGCATATTATTATTATTATTCTTATTCTTCTTCTTCTTCTTATTATTATTATTATTATTATTATTATTATTATTATTATTATTATTATTATTATTATTATTATTATTATTATTATTATTCATTACTTGTTCACCACATAAAACTCCTAAACCATTTGATGAATCTATGGGTTGTTAGTTGGTTTTTAACAATGGTATAACACATGTAATCATCTCATAAATCCCCTAGAACACTTGGCAAGATCCTATTAATTCTCAAAATCTATATAAAGGCTTAGAATTCATTCATTCAAGCTCACACCTTCATTCTTTCTTCCTACCTTCTCATCTTTGAGGATCCTAAGCAATTGGGAACCACCTTTGAGTTTTCTTCAGTCCATAGGACCACTTGTAAGTGTTCCTTTCATGACTAGTTCTTTTATTTGGCTTAAAAAGCCGAAAAGTCAAGCGTTTACGATAAACGCTTTGACTTCTAGTTAGACCGTAAACGGTCAAGCCATTGTTCGCAACGAACATGGCTACATGATTGTAATTAGATAGGTGTTAAACCCTCAAAAGGGCACCTCCTAAGAATCACGTTTGCTTGGTCAATTGACGAGTCAACGTAATATTGTTTTAAAAAGACAACGGGGCAGTTTTTGAAATAATTGCGATATGCGTTTGGAAGTATTCTAAAATAAGTTTTTATCATTTAAACAACTTGTTAATAATTATTAGAACATGTGTAAACATGTTCGGCTCGTCAATTCCAGTTTTAGAGTCGGTTTGCAACCGAAAGTCGCGAAGTTTGACTTCTGCGTTGACTTTCGATTATAAACCGAATCTGATCATAACATCAATTTTCCTAAAAGATCACAAATATCGTCATTTAGCGACTTTAACGCCATTTCGGCGCGTAGTATGGTGTTAAACCATAACTACCAATCAACACTTGTTACCTACTGATTTTATAAGTCTTTTTAAATATTTTTACAGTAGGTATATGGTATAGACTCAGATTCCCAAATTAGCCTTCAAAACTATGTGTGAAATTACCAAAATGCCCCTACGGAGCATAGTATGGTTTTAAACTATAAAACACACATATGTTTGATATCCTACTGATATTATATAATAAATAAAGTATTTTCAAAGAATGTTTATGGTCGTAACATCAGATTGTACACAAGTTTCTTTTATACATCGTAAAATGACCAAAACGCCCTTATGAGGCATAGTTTCATTTTTAAACCTTAACTGGTATACAAGTTGATATCCTACTGATATTATAACTTGCTTAAAGTATATAGGCATATGGAACTTGTTCATGACTTATTCGGTTACTCGTTAACGCTTATACGCGTACGGTCAGACTTACGTAACTAGTTTACGTAAGTTTACTGAAACGAGTTAAACCTTATCATTTTTACTTCAAAATCCAGAATGTATTTAGTTTACCAATATTATACAAGTCTCCGTACTTGTTGGGTCTAAATTACATTCCAATCCGGTCATCGCTTAAACTAGCGCTTCGTACCGTAAATCCTTCTTTAAACTAACCGATCTAAGTTTACAACTTAAATAAGACCCGTTAGTAATCTAATAGGTTAATAAAACCTTCATTCCAGATTAGGAGCCCCGGTAAAAGCTACTTGCACTAGTTTGATTAGATTATACGGCTGAGTAGATAAATCTCGCATTTTAAAGCTCAGGTAAATACTTTTAACTTATTTTCCCTTATACGGGCTTGGGATATGGTAAAAATATATTACCACTTGGTCAGGTATAAAATCATTTAATCGAATAATGGTTAATGAATTACATAACCCCATTTTAATCAGTTTTGCTTGATAACATAAACATTGGGGGGTTAATGCGACCGTGTCCTAGATATCCTCGGCTCATTTCATTTGTAAATGGCCACGACCTAAGCTCGGGGTGTAGGCATACACCTGTCAGTTGCGATATGGGTTCTATTCCCCAAGAAAGGAATAAGATATAGATAACTGCTTGTGTGTTTATATCAGTGGTGTGTCTATTAATCATGTTCGGCTTCTATCCCAGCCCTAAATGTATGACAAACATTTAAATCTGATACAAGATTATCGTTATATAATTGTCCCAAGTTATAAAAGAGATATTTTTGTGCCTTGTGCCCTTAAACAAATTTTTATAAACATTTTTAAATGAGCCTGTTAATTGTATTTACCAGTGTAAACTGACGTATTTTCAAAAAGGCTAAGTGACAGGTACTACTCGTAATTGGCTGGGAGCTGCTTGGTGTTAATAAAGGATCTTGCAAATCCTTAGGATGCCCTAAAGTCTGCTAAACTTCATTTTGTACAATTTATAATGATCCGCCTGTGGATTTAATATTGCAAGCTCGTATGTAATTATCCTTTCGGTATTTTCAGACAATTGGGTTTGTAATAATATTTTATATTCCAAGACTTCCGTTGTGCTATTCCGTGTATGTTTGACTATGACAATACCAATCTTACGTCACAATACTCCCAACCGGGCTGAGCTGTAAATTTTGGTGTGTGACAGATGCAGCGGCTAGGTGGCGAGCAACAATGTAGGTAAGAAACACTAAGGCGGTGAGTTGGAACAAATGCCAACGACCCAAAAAGGTATGGCCTTTTAAACCAAACTAAGGTACAAATGAAAAACCAAATTCTTAAATGTGTATGATAAATTTAGATATGCGTAGGGTAAATTTCGATAAGTGTAAGATATATGTAGGATAAAATTTGAAAATGTGTAGGATAAAATGTTTTTTTTTTTGCTTTATTAATGAGAGATAACATAATTAATGGGAGGAGTTATAAATTATTTAATGTTTTACCATTATGCCCTTTCTTCTTTTTCTTCTCACATTAAATTTCTTCTCAAATGAACCTTCCCATATATATATATATATAAAATTATATAATTACGTAATATATTAATAGTCATTTCCAACACATATAGTCAATCTTTTTAATAACCACAATAAGTTATTTTCATTGATTAACACCAGCACGACAACATGTAGCTAGAGAAAAATCGGTACAATCAAATGAGTTTGATATCCAAGTAATCAAGTTAAGGATCCTAAAACCATCCCAAATCAGCACCCATTATATTTTCTTAGATTATTCCCAAAATTCGACTTGTTCCTGGACTCGAATGTGTCGGTTTTCATCCCTATTTTTTATGCGTCGAAGTCTGAAAACATGAGAGAAAGAAGAGTGGCTAGTAGGAAGATAAAATGGATAACATGAGTTTTAAAAACCTGATTTGTTCACAGTTATACAACCCTCTAATGATTTTCTACTTTTTCATCTTCTAAAATATAACATCTTCTAACATTCTAAAATTTTAATAGTTATACCTTCAAACTCACCTTTATACCAAACAAAAGTAAATAACGCAAGACTTGCTAAAAGCCTAAAACCATGCACAATCACCATAAGCCTAAAAGCACCATTACAACCGCAACCATAAAAAACACTAATAATCGTTACCTAGGAAAAACGTGTTTTGGGATATAATTTCTATCGTTAAGCTCCTGGGTATACTTAGCCTGCGATAGAATCCTAATGTGGTTTATCTGAGTCAGGATTCTAAAAAGGCTTAGGATCCTGAACATATATATTACTACTTAACTATTTCTGTGATGAAGGAATATTTTGCAGGAATATTCTTTTATAACGGTTACAAAGAGGCTTGGACCAGAATGATCTCAAAGTTAGTTGAAGATGATAATGGAAAATGACATTGTGAGCTAACAACGGTCGAAGACCAATTCTCTCAGGATCCTGGGAATCTCGAAATTATAGTTTAGATTTATTTTTTATTTGTATTATAAAGGGACTTAATCTGATCTACCAGGACACACAACACACTCGGAGTATACACAAAATACTCTCACACACTCATAAATCTCTACTGTAACATTTAGATCCGATCAATCAAGTCTCCAACATTGTAATCATTTTATTGTTAATATCAGTGGAGCTGTGCAGTTTCCAGCTCACGGTTTTTTTTTTTTTTTTTTTTTTTGTGCTGGAGATCATCTTCCCCAAGAGGATCAAGGGCTTTTTCCCGTAACTAGAGGTGTACAAAAAAACCGGTTTTAAAACCGAACCCGGGAAAAAATCCGTAACCGTTTTTTTTAACCGGTTTTAGAACCGAACCAAACCTTCGGTTGTAGACCGGTTAGGGATATTCATCTTCGAAACCGGTTTTAAAACCGAAACCGGTTATAAAAAACTGGTTTAAACTGGTAAAAAACCGGTTTTTTTGGAATAAACCAGTTGGACCGGTTATTGTTTTGAGTAAAAAAACAGGTTAGTAACCGAAACCGGTTATAAAAAAACTGGTTTTTGTTTTTGATGAAAAAAACCGGTTCGGTTAATAACCAGAACCGGTTTTTAAAAAAAAATCGATTTGTACACCTCTACCCGTAACAATTCGTTCGTGTTGATTATCATTCTTTCATTTCATAATTATTTCTCACAAATATACAGATTTCTCAAGCCAAATCCATTTTCAGAACAGATCCTAAACATATAATTTTACTATTTCACAAGCATCAAACCTTACTTTCATATTTTGGTTACTAAATTTGCTTTACAGATTTTTTACCAAAACAAAACCCATGCCTTAATGTTTGTTTCTTTCAACCTAATGGTTAAAATGTCACATATAACTAGGGAAATGCGAGCGCTAATTAGTAATCACCACCAGGAGCCTTGGAGATTCATGTATTTAAAAAGTCCATAACTATGAGAATGAGACACAAGGATCCAATCGTCTAATAACTAGAAAAATAAATATTCTAATATTACCCAAAATAGAAAATATAGTGCAAAATTGTGAAATGAAGAATATCCAACTAAGGATTATTGCAAACTATGAGCTTGTAAACGATGTGTGTCCCTTTCTATTATGGAGACATTTTAGTTGATGGAAGCCATTAAATATACTAGAGTTGGTGGGATGTCTTCGATCTCATAAATAACCAAATTGAATGAACTTCACAACTACATCAAGTAACCAACCTCTAGTACACAGCATCTATTTCAAAAAATACCATTTCTTAAGAATGTCAACCATATTTTGTTAATAATAATTAGAGTAAACTGCAAAAATCGTCCCTAATGTTTGGGTATTTTTATCAGATCCATCCAAAAAAGATGTTTTTATCAACTGGGCCACTTAAGTTTCACAAAAACTATCAGATCCATTCATTTCTTTACATCGTTAAAAACTAACGTTAAATAAAGATAAACTATGATCCTTGCTAACAATGACGTTTTGACAATAACAAAATACTATTGTTTGGTGATAAGACAATATTTTGAAGAAATTAAAAAATAAAACATTTATTGTCAAAGAAGTTTTGTCAGTAACAAGATCGATATTTCTTAATATTTACATAAAACACATGTATATGCCTGTTTAAAAATTTGCTGCAAGCTAGCAAGTTTATTTAACACTCTTTGCCTTCATCATGTACGTCTTTCTAGAATTTAAAAGGATTTTATTCCATCGATCAAAATAACAATTTAGTTTAATTAAAATCCATCGATCAAAATAGCAAGTTTATTTAACACTTATATCTCGGACCGTGGGGATAAACTCAGCAAGCTTGACTGATTCTTGGTGTGCGTCGGCTTTATGGAAAAATGACCGGGGGCGGCGGTGACGGCTCTTGACAGGTTATACTCTGATCATAGACCTATTTTATTGTCCACCACTCCATCGGATTTTGGTCACATTCCATTTCGTTTTTATAATTCATGGCTAGAAATTCATGGGTTTGTGGATTTTGTCTTAGCCAAATGTAATCAATTTACATTCAATGGGCTTGGGGATCTCGCCCTACCAACAAAACTTAGATGGCTAAAAGGAAAAATCAAAGATTGGATTGGGGCGGAGAAAAGAAGGGGTAATGATTTATACTCTATGCGAAAGAATATGCTGGCTGAATTGGAATTATCGGCTGAGGTGAGGGATCTTAATGATGCAGAATTGAACTTGAGAATTGAAAGTAGGCAGTTTATGTTGGAGTTTGACAAACAAAGGCAGTCGGACATTCGTCAGAAATCCAGAGTTAGGTGGGCACGTGAAGGGGATGGAAATACCAGTTATTTTCATTTGGTTGTATATTCCAACTTGAGTTCTAATCAGACTAATCGCGTTTTTATTGATGAGGTTTGGGCCACCAACCCGGTCGCTATTAAACAACAGTTTTTTGACTACTTTTCTCATCTTTTTAAGGAGCCAATGAACAATAGACCTAATATCGTGTGCCCGTTCCTTAAAGTTGTATCGCCGAACGATTGTGAGAACCTGATTCGCCCTTTCTCCCTCTTGGAAATAAAGGAAGCTATATGGGAATGCGACAGTGACCGAGCACCCGGTCCGGATGGTTTCAACTTCACTTTTTTGAAGCCATGCTGGAGTGGGCTGCAAGATAATTTTATGAAAATGTTTGAAGAATTTCATGGTAACCCGTCATTAAGCATAAGCGGCTCATCTTCTTTTATTGCCTTGATCCCCAAGATTAAGGACCCGTTACGACCTTCTGACTTTCGCCCAATTAGTCTCATCGGTTGTATTAATAAAGTATTATCTAAAGTTCTTGTGAATCAGCTGAAAAAGTAATTGGTTATCTTATTTCGGAGGAACAATCTGCGTTTCTTGCGGGCAGGAACATTATAGATGGGCCATTAATGTTGAATGAAATTTTAGCATGGATGAAACAATCTAAAAGAGTAGGAATGATCTTCAAAGTGGACATATAAAAGGCTTATGATTCGCTCAGTTGGAATTTTCTTGAATCTATTTTATCGCAAATGGGTTTTCCAGCTAGATGGTGTGAATGGATTATGGCTATTCTCCGTTCTGCCCAAGCAGCGGTTCTGATAAATGGCTCTCCAACAATGGAGTTTGACTGCTCGAGGGGTCTCCGCCAAGGGGACCCCTTATCCTTCTTTTCCTCATTGCTATGGAGGCCCTTTCAGGTATTATGAAGAAGGCATCTAAGGTGGGTCTATTTCATGGTATCCATAATAACGGGTTAATGTTATCCCATTTCTTGTATGCAGACGATGCGATTTTCTTGAGGGAATGGTCGGACACTAATATACTTAATCTCCAATGGATCCCTAGATGCTTCCACTTGTCATCTGGTCTTAAAGTAAATCTATCCAAATGTAGTTTGTTTGGCGTAGGTGTGGAGGATTCGGATGTTGTTAGGATGGAAAATATGTTAAATTGTAATGTAGGCTCCTTTCCTTTCAAGTACCTCGGGTTGTATGTGGGTGCTAACATGAACCTAGTGCGGAACTGGAAACCTATAGTTGATCTTTTCAAGAGAAGACTATCCATTTGGAAGGCAAAAAACCTTGTCGTATGGCGGAAGGACTACACTAATTAAATCGGTATTGTCTTCTCTCCCGACTTACTTTTTTTCCCTATATAGAGCTCCGTCTCAAGTCCTAAATCAACTCGAAGCTCTACGTAGAGTATTTTTTTGGGGTGGGACTGAGGAGGTTTCAAAAATGTCGTGGATGGCATGGGAAAATGTGGTAGCACCGATCGAATGTGGGGGCTTGGGTTTCGGGTCGTTATGGGATACTAATTCGGCAATGCTTGCGAAGTGGTGGTGGAGATTTAAGACAGAGAAAGACGGATTATGGAGAAAGGTAATTTGGGCCATTCATTATAATTCTAGATCATGGAACCCGATTCCGGCAAAAGTTTCAATTTCGGGTCCTTGGTAACAAATTTTCAATATATCCACTAAATTATCGTCACTGGGGGTCGATATTCCTAACGCTATCACAGGGGTACTTCGTGGTGGAGCGGATATATTATTCTGGTTGGATGTTTGGGCAGCAATGGTACCTTTACGTGTTTTATTCCCATCCTTATTTCTGCTGGAGAAAGAAAAATGGTGCACGGTAGTGGAAAAAAATCGTTCAGGTCCTCTCGGTGTTACATGGGTCTGGACTTGGAAGAGGAACTTGATCTTGGATGCGGAAATAGGCGAATTCCAGCAGCTGTCCAGCCTTGTGCTCAGCTTTTCGATCACTTCAGGCTCGGATTCTTGGTTGTGGAACTTGGACTCCTCGGGTTTGTTTCAGGTTAGCAATATCAGAAAGTTGTTGGCTGGGTTCAAACGTGTTCGGCCCGATTATGTGGTAAAATAGAATAATTGGATTCCTAAGAAGGTTGGTATGGTAGCATGGCGTGCCTTCAAGGAACGGTTGCTGACTAAAGTAGCACTCCAATGGAGAGGTATCACGGTTTAGAACCTGGATTGCTTCCTATGCAGTGAATATTGTGAAACTAGCGATCATCTGCTCGTCTCATGTGGATTCGCTCAAACACTTTGGCTAATAGTATTCCGGTGGTGCAAAACGGAACCGGTAATTGCTTTCAGCTTGAGAGACATCCTTGATGCACATCAGAGGTTCGGTGGCTCGGTCAAGAAGAAGAAGGCTTTTCATGCGGTATGTTTAGTTACATTATGGACCATCTGGAAACTTAGAAACGATCTAATGTTTGCTGGGAAAACAAAATCCATTGTGAATGTTGTGGAGGAGATAAAGGCGAAAAGTTTCGTATGGGTTAAGAACCGCTCGAAGGAGGTGAACATGTCATGGGACCAATGGAGAGTTTTTGATGTTTTTTTATTTTTGTTTCTCCTAGGTTTGGATCTGGTTAAAAGATTGGTTGTATGCGTTTATATTGGTGTATGTAAATTTGGTGTTAGCCGCTGGCTAGATATTAATAAAGGTTTTTTGTTGGCCGTTTAAAAAAAAATTACAAAAAGAAAGAACTAAATTGGTGAAAGCTATTACAAAAAGAAAGAACCTAATTGGTGAAAGCTAAGTTCTTTGTTTAAATAATTAAAATAATATATAGGAAAAAGAAATTAGTTTGGAAATAAAAAATATGACGTATTTAATGCGGTATCGTACTTTAGGATCAAATAATTATATAACATATATAATAATATAATATAAGTGGAGGGTTCAAATGAGAAGAATTTTTTTGTAAGAAGAAAAAAGAAGAAGTTTCAACCAATAAGAATGCTTCATTTTACTTCATTTAATATTTGCATTTAATTTTAATATAAGAGTATATTGGTAAACTTACATTAATTATTAATTTGTATTCTTCCCCTTTAATAACTAACTAAATTAAATTTGTAACTTCTTTTCAAAATATATATTTTTTTCCAAACTAAAAAAGCAACTTAATTTAAAGTGTAGAATAAATTACTAATTGTGTAGGATAAATTACGAGTTGTGTATGATATATTTCGAGGTGTGTAGGATAATTTTCGACTGTGTGGGATAAAATTCTATAATGTGTAGGGTATATGTAGGAAAATTTTAATATGTGTAGGTTTTGTAGATTGTATGTAGGATAATTAATGATTAGTTGACTAATTAATTAAAGAGATAAAAATTAATGATATGAGTTATAAATGAAATAGTATTTTACTAATATGCCCTTTCTTCTTTTTCTTCTCATATTAAATTTCTTCTCAAATGAACCTTCCTATAATATAATATATATATAAATAATAAGACCATGCGTAGGGGTTTGATTAATAATGCCCACACCCTGGGGTATTTTCTGCCATGTGGCAGTCCAGTCAGCATGGGGGCATTATTGGGTGTTTTTGCAAAAGTGGCATAGTGGAATAGTGCCCGATGATGCCTCATCCAATCATTACACAATTATTTATTTTTTTTAAATTAGAAACTTAAAATACTTCATTAAATTAAAAAAAATTACAATACTAAAAAATTACATTGCAAAATTTTAAGTTTTATAAAAGATCCAAATGAGACATTTAATAAACAAAACTTTAGGAACTGATATAGCATTTTTGAAACTTGAAATATTAAAGTTATTGAAGTTTAAAACCACAGGGGCCTAATGTAATAACTGAGAAAACTTTATTGGGGGAGAATCACACCGGAATCTCGCCCATTACGGGTGGTCTAATAATATAATAATTATAATTGTTAATTGTTTGCCTGCCAAATAGCGTAGAAGCATGTATAAATACAATGATCTTTTACAAAAGGAACCCTTTAAGAATAACATAAATACAACAAATAACTAAGTGTATTAACATCCCCCTCAAGAAAGAGTGGCAGGCCGAGAAGAAGCTGGTGCCTAAAGAATTCAAACTGAGGTCGAGAAAGACTTTTAGTGAAGATATCCGCGACTTGAAGCTTGGTAGGAACATATCGAGTGTCGAGCTTCCCCGATGAAACAAGTTCACGAAAGAAGTGGTAGTCTAGAGCAATATGTTTAGCTCGTTTGTGAGAAATCAGTTTTTGAGTAAGGAAAAATGCACTATTGTTATCGCATAATAATGTAGGGCGACCCGGTGGTAAGGCATGAAGTTCATGAAGCAAATGGGTGATCCAAATAATTTCAACAGCCGTATTTGCCATGGCACGGTATTCCGATTCGCAACTTAAGTGAGAAACGGTTGGTTGTTTCTTAGCACTCCAAGAGACAGAATTCGCTCTAAAAATAGAGTAAGTACAAAAATCTCCCTTTTTGTTGACACTATATTGCAAGCTATGTCCTTTTGTCTTCAAAAAGTACAAAAAAACGTACTTGATTTTTGCAAACACTTGCACGTTACGTCCTTTAGCCCTATCTCAGTTAATTTTTAAGGTTAACTCTAGCCAAGTGGAACCCACATAAGGGTATTTTTGTTATTTTACATTATTTACTCAAATAAATAAATATATAAAAACTTAATATATATCTATCTTAAACACACACACATATTGTCTCTTTCAAGTACCTTGAAGATCATCCACCATCAGCCACCACCTACCCACCATGACCACCACAACCCCCACTAAATATACACCTTTTCTAACTCCTTTTGATTATTTCAGCACAACAGAATACAAACAAATGCGCATCAAATTGAACAAAAATGATTCAGATCAACAAAAGCATGCAGATCAATCCGTACACTAAAAAAATCTAACAAAATTGAACCAAAAGGATCCTTTATGGCCCTATAAATACCCATGTTTGGACTAGCTGAGATAATAAACAGTTAAATTGGTGAAAGCCATTACAGAAAGAAAGAACCTGAGATTATAATCTCTCACCTTCTTTATGCGGATGATGCTCTTTTTGTGGGCGAATGGATCGAGGAAAACTTTGACAACCTTGCGAGGATGTTGAGATGTTTCCACTTATCGTTGGGTCTTAAGGTAAATTTTTCAAAGAGTCAACTTTATGGTGTGGGTGTGGATGATGTTGATATAACACGTATGGCAACAATACTGGATTGTAAGAGGGGTTCGTTCCCGTTTACCTATCTCGGTCTTCCGGTGGGGGCAAACATGGGACTTATAAAAAATTGGCAGCCCATAGTTGAAAGATTCGAAAATAAACTTTCAATATGGAAAGCAAGGACACTATCTTTTGGAGGTAGAGTGACCTAATAAAGGCGGTGTTGGGCAACCTACCAACTTATTTTTTCTCTCTTTTTAATGCCCCCATAGGGATGTTGAAAAGATTGGAGAAAATAAGAAGAAAATTTCTATGGGGTGGGTGTCTCGAAAACAACAAAATATGTTGGGTTCCGTGGTTCAAAGTAATTGCTCCGGTCGAATAGGGTGGCTTGGGAATCGGTAGTTTAATGACCACAAACAAGGCACTTATGGTAAAATGGTGTGTACGCTTCAAAAACGAATCATCACAGCTTTGGGTACGAGTCATTAAGGCGATTCATGAAGGTATTAGAGGAGTGTCTTCAATACCACTCTAAATTTCAATCGGTGGAGTATGGAAAAATATAGTAAATATGGGGAGGAAATCGAGTAATCACCACATTGACGTTCAAAACAGGCGAAAACTCAAGCTAGGATGTGGAGACAATGTCTATTTCTGGTTGGACAAATGGTTGGGGAACTTCACGTTACGAGCCCGGTATCCTAACCTTTTCGCGATGGAGTCAAACAAACATTATAGCATAAAACAAAGATATACAATAACAAATGAGAAAATTGAATGGCTTCGGGGCAGCACAAACGACTTAATGGAGACAGGGGTAATTGAGGAATGGAATGATTGTTTGCGGCTTTTTGAAGGACAAAACGTTGGGTCAAAATCAGACGAATGGTGGTGGCTCTCGGGAGATTCAGCTGAACCGTTTCAAGTGAGTGATTTGAGGAATGAGCTGGATAAAATACAACTCATTCCGGAAACAAAAGTGCTAAAATGGTTAACTTGGCTTCCAAAGAAAATCAATTGCTTTATGTGGTGGGTTGTGCTAAATCGAATACCAACAAGAGAGGCGCTCGCTAGACGCAACATCACACTACCATCTGTGTCATGCGTTCTATGCAACATGGTAGAAGAATCTGCAGACCATCTCATAGTGACATGTCAATATGCGCAACAAGTTTGGGTGGCAATCTCGTTATGAATTAAAATACCCTTGCCGAGGTACTTATTGAGTGTGGTGGAACTGCTTGAATTTGCACAACAACAACAGCAACTTTCGGTGAATAAAAAGAAGGCTGTCTACACTATCATTGCAATTGTATGCTGGCTTTTGTGGCGAACACGAAATGATAAGATTTTTAACAATAAGTTCAAACAAGTGCAGAAGATAGTTGGTGAGATAAAGGCACTGTCTTTCCTTTGGATCAACTTGAGGTCAAAGAATTTGAAGATCGACTGGAAAACCTGGTGTGAGTTCAAGGTGGCTTGGTAACAAATTTTTCTTTTCTGCAAATTGTAGTTCACTGTGAGAGTGCATTTTGGCTCCACTTTGAAATGTTTCTTTTCCTTTTTGTTGTACTGTATAATCCCGAGCACCTTGCTTGGGTTCTTTTAATATGAAAACACGTTTTTTTCAAAAAAAAGGAAAAAGATATTAGTTTGGAAATAAAAAATATGACGTATTTAATGCGGTATCAAACAATACTTTAGACTCAAATAATTATATTATATATTATATAACATAAATAATAATAATAATATATAAATAATAATAATAATAATAATAATAATAATAATAATATAATAATAATAATTATAATTGTTAACTGTTCGCCTGCCAAATAGCGCAGAAGCATTTATAAATACAATGATCATTTACAAAAGGAGCCCTTTGAGAATAACATAAATATAACAAATAACTAAGTAAATTAACATCCCCCTCAAGCAAGAGTGGCGGGCCGAGAAGAAGTTGGTGCCTAAAGAATTCAAACTGAGGTCGAGAAAGACTTTTAGTGAAGATATCCGCGACTTGAAGCTTGGTAGGAACGTATCGAGTTTCGAGCTTCCCCGATGAAACAAGTTCAAGAAGCTTGGTAGGAACATATCAAGTTTAGCTCGTTTGTGAGAAATCGGGTTTTGAGTAAGGAACAATGCACTCTTGTTATCGCATAATAAAGTAGGGCGACCTGGTGGTAAGGCATGAAGTTCATGAAGCAAATGGGTGATCCAAATAATTTTAGCAGCCGTATTTGCCATTGCATGGTATTCGGATTCGCAACTTGAGTGAGAAACGTTTGGTTGTTTCTTAGCACTCCAAGAGACCAAATTTCCGCCTAAAATAGAGTAAATTACAAAAATCGCCCTTTATGTTGACACTATTGCAAACTATGTCCTTTTGTCTTCAAAAAGTACAAAAAACGTACTTAATTTTTGCAAACCCTTTCACGTTACGTCCTTTATGTAACAACCCAACTTTCCAAAGAAAGTCAAAGTACAAGTCAAAGTCAAAGTCAACATCAGGTCTTACCCAGATCTGACATTTCTTGCTTAATTATTGTCTTGTACTCTCGTAATTTGATAACCGATAAATTAGTTAACGCTATTTTAAACAACGATTTATTATTATGTGAAGTAACAATGCGATAAACGCAACTAGACGCTATTCTACTAAACGCTATCACATCGCTATCGAATCGCAACTCGAATAGTAGTTATTGGTATTGTTCTATGTGTGTGTGCTATTATGTGCTTTACTTGTGCATGCTTGTATATGTTTAAAGGTGTTATTCGCAAACGCAATTGCAACTCTATCGCAACGCAATCTCATCGCGAACTCAAAATTAAGTTTTACTTTTATGCATTTTATGAGTTATGTTATTTGTGTAACTATTGTTTAATACTATCGCATCGTTTAGTCGCAACTCGCTTAAACGCAACGTAACGCTTAACGCACGAAACGAAAGTCGGAAAACTAACTCGCGCAAGCCAACCGATCGAACGACCTACACCGCCTTTCTCACCTCTCACCTATAAATACTCACCTGTCACATCAACTGTTCATTGATGTGACGGCTCGGTCCGACCCACGCACTCCCAGGCTCTTTTCTCTTGATTCCTCGCGATTCTTGTAAGTTTTCACTCCAAGTCTTGTACTTCCATCATTAGCACACACTTTCTCATCATCTTCTCCATCAAATCCTACTATTTCACCGTAAAATCACTTGATTTGAGCTGTTTTAGGGTGACGTCACCTCAGGTTCTTATGAACACTGTTGAATGACCTCATCTCACCAAGAACGATTCGGATCTAAAGGATTTCTACATGTTTTTACACTGATTTCACCTAAATCTAAACATTTTCCAACTGTTCAAACTTTTCTTCAACATTCTTCACTTCTACCCGAAAACCGATGGAATCCAGACTCGTTCAGGTTTTCTACTCGTACTCTCGTTGAGAACCGGTCCGAGAACGGCTTTCCATCGGAGTAGATGACCGATTCACGGGTTGAACATGAAACTTTATATGAACATTTGAGTCTGATCGAACGGGGTGATTCCCATCCGATCGACTGAGCTGGACTTGATACGGTTTCTGTTGTTTGACACGTCGTCATGCCGTCTCGGTTAAACCGCAAGACTTTTCAACTTAGCTGATTTTAGAAAAGTTGCAAAACATCAGATCGCCGATCGAATAACCGTTCGATCGGATGACCATCCGATTTCGATCGGATGACCATCCGATCGAACGATTATTCGACCAGGTGACCTGCAAGTTCAATACTTAAACAAATTTTCAAAACTTCAAAGAATATCAGCTTTTCAATCGAATAGCCATCCATCCGGATGACCATCCGATTGAATGACTTTATTTATATTACGAAGAAAACTTCAAAAGTTCAAACATTTTACAAATACCCTTCCTCAATCGAATGACCAACTGACCGAATGGCATCCGTTCGGATGACCATCCGTCCGGACGGTCATCCGATCGAACCACCATCCGATCGCTCATTTCACTCGACGCACTGTTTTATACACTGTTCAATGCTTACACTACCGTACTGTGATCAGGATAACTCTAAGCGCTGCCTTCAATCCAATACCGTCCGTGTTTAGCACTACCTACACATTGTGAGTATACTCGATCCCTTTTTGCTTAACGCACTTTTGGGTGTTACAAACGTTACATATATCAAATCACATCGACACACAACGCAAACACTTTTAAACGCTAACCGCTCTGCATGTTATACGTGTTTTCGATGAATGCTTGTATGTTATGTTTACACAGTGATTGTTGCCTGACACCTTAGCAACGATAATACTATAGTTTGGACTCAGCACCTGTCGTGGACAGGGTTGTTAAGAGTTTTACTTCACATGATCACAGTGGTGATAATGTGTTGCGCATTCTACAACTCGCAGTCATGTTGGTTGCATATTTCATTGTCGATAGCTTACTTGCTTCACATTTCTACGTGTTACATGCTGGTTACGCGTAAATCATTTTCACTATACTATATGCTATTAAACTTGTGTACTCACCTTTACACTATGTGTATTGACTTTATTTTAACGTATGTGACAGGTGTTTAGGATGCTATGCTATGCTTGCTGTGATGAATCAAGTTAGGCGGTCTAGAAACCCACGAATAAAAAATCTGAGTTGTCGGAACTGCTATTTGTCTTTGAGAACAATATCTGTAATAACTATATATACTTTATATGTTTATGGTATGGGACGTGAACGCTAAATATATTGTCACTGATAGTTTTATGGATTCTCTTGGACAATCTGTTTCGCTCGGTGTCGCGCCCCGATGATTCCGCGATCGGTTGGGGTATGACAGATTGGTATCGGAGCCATAACTATAAGGAATTAGGGAAGACATGACCTAGTCTGGGTCTGCTGTCTTAGAAATGACCTAGTTTATAGTCTAAGTACCAACAGATCGCCTTGTGCGAACCCAGTAGGGATTCTGCGCGAGCCTATTTCTGTTACTCTCTCGAACTCATTCTTGTGCGAACACTGCATACTACAGGTTCGTGCAGGAACGACCTTTCCTAAGGTCGAACACTACCACTTAGCCTTTCCTGAGGCTAGTGTTGGTGCATAAATGTTTGTTAACTTTGTCTTGTATCAAGTCATGTGTCTAGATAGGATTAATTAGTGTTCAGCAGGTCGGAAAACAGGTTTTGGAATGTCAAAGGGTAATTTCGCATGAAATGATATTCATATCATTTCAAACGAAATTATGTAATTCTGCACGAAATTACTCCAAGGTAATTCCACACGAAATTAGGTAATTCCGTTTGGAATATGTAATTTCGTTTGGAATGGTAATTTCGCATGAATGATAATTCCGCTAGAACTAGTTCCGTGCGAAATTACTCACCATATAAATACCCAACCTGCTGATTCATTTGTAACTTTTCCAATTCAGAGCCGAGGTGCCGCCAATTTGTCAAACGATCTGTAAAAGCTCTGAATTGATTAATAAGAAGATAATTAGGGGAATTCAAGCTGTATTACATCGATATCATTGATTCCGCCTTTGATATTGATGAGAAACTCTTCTGATTGACTCGTTAGGGTTACACGTCGATCCAACAGCTAGCGACACACACGTTTTTCAAAAACACTCGCATAACACAACAAAGTGGTTTGATCGAGATTGGGTGTGAAAACCGGAAACTCTCGCTTAGATTGCTTGCTCGACATGCATTTTTACTATAAACACGAGAATTTGCGTTGAGTCAGGAGTGAAATCCATATCTCAACAAAATTCTCCCTATCTATCTCGTAGTTTACCACACAACCAGGAATAAAGTTGTTAAGTTAGGGGTGAAACCCGCATCTTAACGACTCATTCCGCTCTCTAATTGGTTTTAAAAAACTCTCACCAAAGTCTCGATGGATTCCAACGACTCAATTCATGTATTAACCGAAAGGATGCGTGTCGTTCACCGCATGTCGGTGAGAGAGCATAGTCTATTAGGCCAAAGCGTGTACTCGAAGTCGTTGTGGATAGTCGAATCACTTTGGGTAGTCGATGTCTCACGCCCAAGACACTCCGCTTCGATTTTAAACCCGCAATCGCTGATTTTACACTTTATCGCTTTTATGTGTGATTTTATGTGTTTTATGTGTACTCGTTTATATGTTTCGATTTTGGAGACTTATACGCTTTTCCGCCCTTCGCTTTGCTAAACGCACATAACTCGCACTACACACATGTCTCAAATCGCTAATAAATTGAAGACTCTCGCATGCTACGTTGCTTGCTTACGCTACCCGCTACTCGCACTCGCACTTGCTACTCTAGAACGCGCTTCATGAACTTGAATGATAGGTGAATGCATGCAAAATATGTAGGTGAATACGTGCAAAATATAGTGGAATATGTGCTTACGTGGATTACGTGCTTCTGTGTTTACGTGCTTATGTGCTTATGTGCCTATGTGGATTATGTGTCTACGTGACTATGTGCTTATGTGATTGGACGTGTTCCTGTGCTTTACAACAAAGGAGTTTTTACGGTACGCTAAACCCGATATAATCTCGTCTAAACCATGTGACGATGTCTGTTGTAGACAATGTCGTCATTTGTTTCCCACACTTCCCGCGCTACTCGCCGCCATGCTGACAAACGCATCGCATCGCTAGTCGCCATGGAAAGGGCTAAGGTCATTCCACAGATCGTTAGCGAGATCAATGAGGTGAAGAGCAACTCCTTTGTTGATTCAAAGAGCGACTCACCAAGGGCTTCTTTTAGCTTCAAGCAATTCAAGGCCTGTGGCCCTAAGGACTTCACTGGTTAAGACGGGCCCATCGCCATGTTTCAGTGGTTCGACTCGATTGAAGTCACTCTTCGTCAAAGCAGATGTGCACACAACCTCCACACTGTTAACGCAACTGGCGTTTTTCAGTCCAGGGATTTCTTGGGAAGAATTGAAGGAAATCATGATGAAAGAATTCTGCCCCCCCACATGAGCTCCAGAAGCTGGAGAACGAGTTTTGGAATATCAAGCAAAAAGTTGGCGACAATGCTGGTCTTACTACTCGCTTTAAGCAGCTTAGTATCATCTGCCCTGGTCAAGTCTCAACTCCCAACATCACAATCAAGAAATACATTCGCGCTCTACCTTCTACCTGATTGTGTTGCCGATTTTGTTCAAGCAGCCAAGACTACTACCATCGAAGAGACTTATCAACTCGCTGTTGAAATAAATGATAAGCGAGTTTTGGCTGGTTACTTCAAGAACACCACTAAAAGTCTCCATCAAGTCACCGCTACTCCCGTTCCTAAAACCACTGCATCTCAAGGATCGAAATCTTCATGCCGCAAGCGCAAGAGAAGCAACAACAACAAGAACTGTGCTGTCACCGCCGCTCCCCTCAACGCTGTCCCTGCCCAACCTCAGAACCAGAATCGCTAAATAGCAGCTCCTGTGACCAACGCACCGCCTGTAAGGCGTGCGTATACCAGTCCTCATCCTCTGTGCCCTACTTGTACTAATCATCACCCGACTGGGATAGCTTGCCGTTTCTGTGTCCACTGCAACCTCTACGGACACTATACAGCTAACTGTCATACTGGTCCTCGTCAACAAGCTCAAGCTCAAGCTCCTCCTGCACTGCCAGCTCCTCTCCCATCTCCTCAGGGTAATCAAGCAGCTCCTGCTCCCGCTGCTCATGCACGAGCCTGCTTCGCATGTTGTGATCCTAACCACTTCGCAAACGTTTGCCCGAACCGAGTAGTGAAGCAAGAGCCACAGCAGCAACCAGCGCAGCAACAACATCAACAGCAGCAGCCTCAGTAGCAGCCTCAGCAGCAGCAGCAGCCACAACAACAAGCAGCCCGCGGAAGAGCATTCAACATCAATGTTCGCAGGCTCAAACTGACAACAATGTTATCAATGGTACATCTCTTGTCAACGGTATTTATGCTTCGTGTTTATTTGATACTGGAGCCGATAACTGTTTTGTGTCGTTTGAATTCGAAAAGCTCCTAAACCGTAAACGCGCTAACCTCCCAACGACGTTTGACGTAGAAATTGCCACTGGAAGAACCGTCACCGTTGGTTCTGCTCTCCATGATTGTACCCTTGAACTCAACAATCACGTCTTCCCGATCGATCTTATTCCGATGCAGCTTGGAAGTTTCGATATCATAGTAGGCATGGATTTTCTTTGTGAGAATCGTGCTGAAGTTGTTTGTTTCGATAAGATGATTCGTTTCTCTCTTGCTAATGGCGACCAACTCTGTGTTTATGGCGAAGTATCTTCGAAGGATATGAAACTCATGACGTGCATTCAAGCAAGCAAGTATCTCCGAAAGGAATACAAGGCTTTCTTGGCACACATCGTAGTAGCGGAGGAAAAGGAAAAGAAGCAGATTGAAAAGGTACTTGTAGTTCGTGATTTTCCTGTTGTCTTTCCTGACGATTTACCTGGTTTACCCCCGAGTCATGATATTGACTTCCTGTCGACCTCATTACTGGAGCTAACCCTGTTGCTAAGGCCCCCTATCACCTCGCTCCATCCGAGATGCTCGAACTTTCGAGTAAACTCCAGGAATTGCTTGATAAAGGCTTCATTCGCCCTAGCACATCTCCATGGGGCTCACCTGTCCTTTTCATCAAAAGAAGTACGGATCGTTCCGGATGTGCATCGATTATAGGGAACTCAATAAGCTTACTATAAAGAATCGTTATCCTTTACCTTGAATCGAGGATTTGTTTGATTAACTGCAAGGCGCTATGTGTTTCTCTAAGATCGATCTATGCTCAGGTTATCATCAGTTACGAATTTAGGAGGAAGATATACCTAAACCGCTTTTCGCACCCGTTACGACCATTATGAATTCGTCGTTATGCCCTTTGGACTTACCAACGCACCGCGGTTTTCATGGATTTGATGAATCGCGTGTGTAAGCCCTTTCTCGACCACTTCGTCATCGTGTTTATCGATGATATCCTTATCTATTCGAAATCGAAAGCCGAACATGCGTAGCATCTTCGTTTGGTTCTCGAACTACTCCAAAGGAATCGCCTCTACGCCAAGTTCTCTAAGTGTGAATTTTGGCTAGAGGAGGTTCAATTCCTTGGTCACATAGTCAATAGTCAAGGTATTCACGTCGACCCTGCGAAGATTGAAAAAGTTAAAAGTTGGATTACACCGAAATCCCCGTTCGAAGTTCGTTCTTTCCTTGGATTAGCGGGTTATTACCGACGACTTATCGCTGATTTCTCTAAAATCGTCGTCCCGCTTACCTCCCTGACGCATAAAGACAAGCCTTTTGTTTGGGGAACTGAACAAGAGGAAGCCTTTCAACTCTAAAGCGTATGCTTTACGTCGCTCCCGTCCTCGCGTTACCCGATGGAAACGACGACTTGTAGTTTATTGTGATGCCTCTAACTTAGGTCTCGGTTGTGTTCTTATGCAACAATACAAGGTTAATGCGTATGCCTCTCGTCAGCTCAAGATCCACGAGAAGAACTATACGACCCACGATCTCGAACTAGGTGCATTTGTTTTTGCGTTAAAGATTTGGCGACAATACCTATACGGTACAAGGTGTACGGTCTTCACCGACCATAAGAGCCTACAACACATCTTGAACCAGAAGGAACTGAATATGCGCCAACGCCGGTGGGTTGAACTTCTTAATGATTACGACTGTGAGATACGTTACTACCCAGGCAAAGCAAATGTCATTGCCGACGCTCTCAGCCGACGAAGCTATCTGCATAGTGTTCGTAGTGTTCAAGCCCAGCACGACCTCGAACCTCTAATTCGTGGCGCTTAGCACGCCTGCTTCATTGAGAGTACCTTGAAAGATGAAATGAAGAAGTGCGGTGCTGAAACCCAACTTGTCACCAAATCGAACGACATCTATTACTATCTCGATCGCATCTGGATCCCCGGTCGCAATAACCTTCGGGAGATATTGTTGACCGAAGCCCACAAATCCCGATATTCCATTCATCCCGGTGCTGACAAAGTGCACCATGACCTTCGTCTTCGGTATTGGTGGCCTGGAATGAAGAAAGAGAACGCTCTCTATGTTTCAAAATGCTTGACTTGTTCGAAAGTCAAGGCTGAACAACAACGACCCTCTGGCATACTCGTACAACCCGAGATCCCTATGTGGAAATGGGAGAGTATAGCTATGGACTTCATTACGAAGCTTCCGCGCATGCCATCAGGTCACGATAGCATTTGGGTTATCGTTGATCGTCTTACGAAATCTGCTCATTTTCTGCTGATACGAGAAGACTTTAAGGTTGACGATTGGCACGAATCCATACCGACGAAGTTATTTGTCGACATGGGACACCTCGTGATATCATCTCTGATCGTGACGATCGATTTACCTTGCACCTTTGGGAAACTTTTGAATCCGCTCTCGGTACTACTCTTAATCTCAGTACCGCTTTCCATCCCCAGACCGACGGTCAGACTGAACGCACGATTCGCACCCTTGAAGACATGCTTCGTTCGTGCGTTATAGATTTTGGTGGTAATTGGGATTCGCATTTACCTTTAGTCGAGTTCTCGTACAACAACAGTTATCACTCTAGCATTCAAATGGCACCATTTGAGGCATTGTATGGAAGAAAATGTCAATCGCCTATTGTATGGCACGAGATCGGAGATGCGCAAATTACTGGTCCACTGGTCCTGAGTTATTGCAAGAAACGGCTGACAAGATCCTCTAGATACGAGACAATCTCTTGAAAGCTCGGAGTCGTCAAAAGAGTTACGCTGATAAACGCCGCAAGCTCCTTGAGTTCGAAGTTGGCGATCACGTACTCCTAAAGGTTTCACCTTGGAAGGGGGTGATCCGATTCGGCAAGAAAGGAAAGCTCGCGCCTGGATACGTTGGACCCTTTAAGATTCTGGAAAGAATTGGAAAAGTGGCCTACAGATTCGAATTACCGGAGGAACTTAGCAACGTACACCCGACTTTCCACGTTTCGAACCTCAAAAAGTGTCTAGCCGAGCAGAATTTAATGTTCCTCTTGAGGATCTACAAGTGGAAGAAACATTACACTTCGTGGAAAGGCCAGTTGAGATCATGGACCGAGAGACCAATAAGCTCTGACGCTCATGCATTCCTATAGTGAAGGTTCGCTGGGAAGACAAACGCGGCGCCGAGTTCACATGGGAACTCGAGAGTGATATGAATGCTAAATATCCACAACTCTTCGTTACGACTGCGCCTTAATTTCGGGATGAAATTCCATAAAGTAGGGGAGGCTGTAACAAACCGACTTTCCAAGGAAAGTCATAGTACAAGTCAAAGTCAAAGTCAATTCTTACACATATCTGACATTTCTTGCTTAATTATTGTCTTGTACTATCATAATTTGATAATCGATATATTAGTTAACGCTATTTTAAACTACGATTTATTATTATATGAAGTAACAATGCGATAAGCGCAACTAGACGCTATTCTACTAAACGCTATCACATCGCTATCGCATCACAACTCGATTCGTAGTTATTGGTGTTGTTCTATGTGTGTGTGCTATTATGTGCTTTAAAGGTGTTATTCGCAAACGCAATCGCAACTCTATCGCAACGCAATCTCATCGCGAACTCGAAATTAATTTTTCTTTTATGCATTTTATGAGTTATGTTACTTGTGTAACTATTGTTTAATACTATCGCATCGTTTACTCACAACTCGCTTAAACGCAATGCAACGCTCAACGCACGTAATGAAAGTCGAAAAACTAACTCGCGCAAGCCAACCAATCGAACGACCATTCGATCGAATGGACATCCCGACCGGATATCCGATCAGATGTCCATCCGATCGAACAGTCGTCCGACCCGCTTAACCTACACCGCCTTTCTCACCTCTCACCTATAAATACTCACCTGTCACATCAACTGTTCATTGATGTGACAGCTCGGTCTGACTCACGCACTCTCAGGCTTTTTCTCTCGATTCCTCGCGATTCTTGTAAGTTTTCACTCCAAATCTTGTACTTCCATCATCAGCACACACTTTCTCATCATCTTCTCCATCAAATCCTACAATTTCACCATGAAATCACCTGATTCGAGCTGTTTTAGGGTGACGTCACCTCGGGTTCTTATGAACACTGTTGAATGACCTCATCTCACCAAGAACGATTCGGATCTAAAAGATTTCTACATGTTTTTACACTGATTTCACCTAAATCTAAACATTTTCCAAATGTATCAAACTTTTCTTCAACATTCTTCACTTCTACTCGAAAACCGATTGAATCCAGACTCGTTCAGGTTTTCTACTTATACTCTCATTGAGAACCGGTCCGAACGGATTTCCATCGGAGAAGACGACCGATTCACGGGTTGAACATGAAACTTCATCTGAACAGTTGAGTCTAATTGACCGGGGTGATTCCCATCCGATCGACTGAGCTAGACTTGATACGGTTTCCGTTGTTTGACACGTCGTCATGCCGTCTCGGTTTAACCGCAAGACTTTTCAACTTAGCTGATTTTATAAAAGTTGCAAAACATCAGATCGCTGACTGAATAACCGTCCGATCGGATGACCATCTGATCGAACAACTATTCGACCAGGTGACCTGCAAGTTCAACACTTAAACAAATTTTCAAAACTTCAAAGAATATCAGCTTTTCAATCGAATAGCCATCCGATCGAACGGCCATCCGTCCGGATGACCATCCAATCGAATGACTTTATTTATACTACAATGAAAACTTCAAAAGTTCAAACATTTGACAAATACCCTTCCTCAATCGAATGACCAACCGACCGAATGGTCATCCGTCCGGACGGTCATCCGATCGAACCGGCATCCGATCACTTATTTCACTCGACGCACTGTTTTACACACTATTCAACGCTTACACTATCGTACTGTGATCAGGCTAACTCTATGAGCTCCCTTCAATCCAATACAGTCTGTGTTTAGCACTACCTACGCACTGTGAGTATACTTGATCCCTTTTTGCTTAACACATTTTTGGGTGTTATATACGTTACCTATATCAAATCACATCGACATACAACGCAAATACTATTAAACGCTAACCGCTCTGCATGTTATACGTGTTTTCCATGAATGCTTGTATTTTATATTTACACGGTGATTGTTGCCTGACACCTTAGCAACGATAGTACTCTAGTTTGGACTCAGCACCTGTCGTGGACAGGGGCTGTTATGGGTTTTACTTCACATGATCACAGTGGTGATATTGTGTTGCGCATTCTACAACTCGCAGTCATGTCGGTTGCATATTTCATTGTCGATAGCATACTTGCTTCACATTTCTACGTGTTACATGCTGGTTATGCGTAAATCGTTTTCGCTATACTATATGTTATTAAACTTGTGTACTCACCTTTACACTATGTGTATTGACTTTATTTTAACGTATGTGACAGGTGTTCAGGATGCTATGCTATGCTTGCTGTGATGAATCAAGTAAGGTGGTCTAGAAACCCACGAATAAAAAATCTGAGTTGTTAGAACTGCTAATTGTCTTTGAGAACAGTATCTGTTATAACTATTTATGCTTTATATGTTTATGGTATGGGACGTGAACATTAAATATATTGTCTCTGATAGTGTTATGGATTCTCTTGGACAATCTGTTTCGCTCAGTGCCGCGCCCCGATGATTCCGCCATCGGTTGGGGTGTGACACTTTAGCCCTATCTCAGTTAATTTTTATGGTTAACTCTGACCAAGTGGAACCCACATAAGGCTATATTTGTTATTTTACATTATTTACTCAAATAAATAAATATATAAAAAAACTTATTAAGATCGGAGGCTGTCATGAAAGTGTTTGTTTGTATGAATTGAGCAAATCAATAGATATGAATTGAGATTTAAATGCAGCGGAAATAAAAACAAACTTTGTAAACACAATCCAAGGAGAAAATAATTTTGATAAACACATGCTTCATATTGAGTCGAATGATTACAATACAAGTCAAAAGATTACAAAGCATGCTTACAAGCTAAACTCCCCCTGAGCCTGATACTCCAAGGTTGATTGCACAAGATGAAAGGATTAGACATGAGTAGAAGAACCCACTCAGTCAATCAAATGTAACAGTACAGGGTACTGTTACATTTATAGGCAAACCAAACCACTGAAGCATCTCAGCTGATGTCACCATGAAAGTGACATCTAACAACCTAACAAACTTTATCCACTGATCTATAACTACTGACCATACAGACACTGATTACATTCTAATCACTGATGTATAAACACTGATTCTTCATTCCACTGATGTAGTCAACCACTGATGTTGAGCATCAGTGCATTCTTCAAAGGGTGATCAGACCTTGAATGGGCAGTGCTTTAACTCTTCAGCAGTGCTTGGATTCTGTCAGTAGATTGAGCTTCAGTCTTTAATCTTCATCAGTACTTTAGCAACAGTTGTCTTATTGATCAGTGCTTTGAAGTCTGTCAGTTGCCAAATAACCACTGTCAAGGGGAAAGCTTAATGCAAACTGCTGATTATGATGAATCCACTGGTTTGAACCAGTTTTGGCTTTCATTATCTGTTCCTCTGGTAGGGTTCAATCCCAACAATCTCCCCCTGGAACAGATAATGCCAAAACCCTTCATTATTCTGGATTTTTATTTCTCATCAGAAGTTCTCTAACTTGATCTTTAAATTGAAGCTCAAAATCCTAAGAACTTGTATCACCCTCATCCCTACACAGTGTAAGCTCAAGGAGTTCTTGTAGATCTTCAACACCCAGGCCTAGTGCTTGATCCCTTGATATGTGCTTAACTTCTCCATTGGATTTGATCAGGGTCAATACATGGGTCTTTTGATCAGACATCCATTTTAGTACTTTCGAACCCAATGGGTTTCTTGGGAGAGGTTTATTTACTGAAGAGTCAGGGGATTGTGGCCTTGTGAGAAGTTGTTGATCAGTACTTAGTGCTTTTGCTGGTTCAGAGTTTTTAGCATGATCAGTACTCTGAGCTTTTGATAGTTCAGAGTTTTCAGCTTGATCAGTACTCTGACCTTTTGCTACTTTAGAATTTTCAGCTGGCATTTGTTTGAAGGCCCTTTTTACGATTTCATTTGCTGCAGCTATGTCTTCTGTAGCTTCTTGTTCAATCTGCTCTTGCCTTTTTCTTTGTTCAATGTTAATGGCTGTCATATCTGCTGAAGTGTTTGGTGATGCAGGTTTGGTCAATACCTTTTTGACATGGTTTTGAAGTTTCACTGAGCTATCTTCATTTAGATCCATTTTCTTGATGGCATCTGTAAAGTACTCAGTTTCCTTTTCTTTTTCTTCTTCATTGGTCAACAGCTTCCCTTTTTCTTGGTTTATCACAATGATAGGGGTATCTGCTGATGTGAACAGTGGTTTAGGATCAATGACCTGTTTTGGCTCTTTGTGTTCAGGCTTCTTTGGTACATTAGGATCTGTCATTTTCCTTCTTTTCAGCCTTTCATAAGCCTCATCTGTACACTGCTTTGTCCATTTTGCTATGGCTTTAGTAGTATCCACATTTGTATCCACTAACTCCTGTTTCTTTTTCTTGTATTCTGAAGTGAGTTTATCAATGGCCTGCTTGTATTTACTCCAATTTGGAGCTGTATTTTTCTTACTTGGATCATTTTGAATT
The DNA here is from genome assembly GCF_002127325.2 of Helianthus annuus. Lineage (NCBI taxonomy): Eukaryota > Viridiplantae > Streptophyta > Magnoliopsida > Asterales > Asteraceae > Helianthus > Helianthus annuus. Next base: position 15,844,490 of record NC_035439.2, read on the forward strand.
CTCTTGATTCTGTTCAGCTCATGCTTTAGTGCAATGAGTGGCCATTCACTGAATTGTTCTTTTTTGGCTGGATAAAATTTTTCTTTCATGATGAATTCAAGAAACTCCTTTCTCATTACCTTTTGTAGGGCAGCATCAGGTGGCATATTTGACATGTCTTTGCTCAGGTCTTTTGCGTAATCTTCCATTTGTTTGACCTTTGTGAGTAAGAACTCCATTCTTTCAGAAATGGCTTTATCACCTTGATCTTTGCATTCAATTCTGGCTCTTATATCTGCTTGCCTGGCTTTGAGTTTTAGATACTCACTCATGTTTAATGGATTCCTGAAGCCAATGAGAGAAGGAAATCTTCTTTCCCAAGGATCATCTATTGTATAGAATTGTTTCATCTCATCCTTTACAGCTTCCAATTCCAGTGGATATTTCTCAGCAACAGATTCAATTTTAGTGGAGGATATTTGAGTGGGTGGTTGTGGATTGATGACATTGTAAGGTGTAGAGGATAAAGGAATAGGTGCTGGTATATCATCAGCATTCTTCTGAAATTTCCTTTTCCTTGTGTAGAGCTTTTTGGGTGAAGGGGATTTTGGTTATGATGTAGAAATGTTGAGAGCAATGGTGGATGGTTGACTAACAGCTGTTGGAACAACTGGTGTTTCAACCACTGTTGTCATTACAACAGATGTTGTAACATCTGTTGTCTTCTGCTTTATGGCAGAAGGTAATGGTGGTGAGTTTGGTTTTCGTGGTGGTGATGTGATTATAGATAATGATGATGGTAGAGCAGTGGTTTTGTTGGTGTGTGGTGAAATGGTGTGTGTTGAAGTAGTGGTTGTTGATATGGGGGCTTTAGCCTGGCTATCTTTTTCTGTTTCAATATAAACACCATCCTCAATTCCCTTCTTCTTCCACTTCATTTTCTCCCCCCTTTTTGGCATTATCTGGAAAGGGTTTATTCATGAAGAGAACAGTGGGAGGAACTTTTCCAGTGGTGCTTTGGATGTGAGCCTTGATAGCTTTGATATCTGCTTGAGTATCCTTAAACCTTGACTCCACCGTGTTTGTCAGCATTTGTACATGTATTGCATGCTGCTGATCAGCCATTTGCTTTTGTTGTAGGAGCAGGGGTTGAATTAAGTTCAAGAGCTCATTTGCAGCAGGTGCTTGTGGTGGAGCAGGTGCTTGAGGTGGAACAGCAGTGGGTTGCACTTTTTGAGCTTTTAATAGTTGTTGAACCATATCTTTAATTTCCGTGACAGATGTATCTGTTTCCAGATTTTCAATTCTGCCCGTAAATTCTTGATATTTTAAATCATCACCCATGTTAGTGCATGCATCTGTCGACTTCGTCTTGTATCGAGTCTTAAACTAGATAGAATAGATCATGGCTCGTAGATCGAGAAAATAGGGTGTTTAAGATTGTAAAGTGACTGATTTCGCTTGAGGAGTTAATTCCGCTTGAAATGACAGTGGTCAGTTGTAAGCGGAATCACATCATTGGTATTCCGCTTGAATGGTTCTTGGACATTTTTGAGCGGAATCACAAGGCTATATATACCCTCCGAGCGGAATCATTTGGGTCAGTCCTTGTTTTCCATACCGAGGTGCTGCCGGTATGAAGACTAATTGTAATTGCTGTTATTTCAATCTAATCAGTGTTTAAAGTGAAGTTTAAGCTGTATCTAAGTCTATTTCTTGTTTTCCGCACCTGAAATAGATCAAAATTTCTCTGAACGACTCGTTCGGGTCAGATACACGATCCTACAAGTGGTATCAGAGCTCAGGAGGAGGAGTTCTACAGTTTACAGCTGGATTTCATTGAATTTTCTATCTTCTACACCTTCTTTCTTCATCAGAACAAAATTTATCGGTTAAAGTTGGATCAATTTTTCACAAAATGTGTAAAAGTGCATATTAACAAACCCTTGAAAGTTTCATGCTAAAATTCAGACTAAAAATGGACAAAATAGGCCTTCGAAGTGATTCCGCTTGAACGGACTATTTTTTATTCCGCTCGAGATTGATTGTTTTGCTTGAAAATTTCAAGCGAAATCTGCTATTTCGCTTGAAAGATCAGTGATTCCGCTTTAATCAACCTATTCCGCTCCAAGTTATTCTTATTCTGCTTGAATTTCAAGCAGAATCAGGATTATTGTTGTTGTCTTGCTATTTCTCTTGAAACTGTAATTTTTGATTTCGCTTGAAGTTTGTTGTTTCAGGTATTTCGCTTGAAAAGAACTTGTTATTGAAATTGTGATTTCGCTTGAACTACAAGAACCATGGATAATGATTTCTACAACGCGTTCGCCACATCTTCAATTACTCCGGCTTCCATTGCTCAAAATATGAATCTGGAAAACGAAATCGGAACTACACAAAAACCCCCGAAACTAATGACCATTGAAGAATACTACGGATGGAAAGATCGGTTCGAGAACTGGGTTCAAGCCAACCATCTGAGATCATGGGAGTGTATTTTAAAGAGATATGTTCTACCTCGTACTGAACTGCAAACTGAAAAAGAAATCTTAGAGTTCAACGACAAAGAACGAGAAATGTATAGAGCTGAAAAAATGATGATCAGTCTACTTCAGTAAGCTATCAAAGAAGACATTTTCATATTGCTTCAGCCTGACAAAACTTCAAAATCAATTTGGGATGATCTTAGAGTCAAGTTTGAGGGTAGTGAACACATGATTAAAAGTAAGAAGGCACTGCTCAAGAAAGAATTTGATCTTTTTCCCAGCTTGCCCGGGGAAGTAAAAAGAAGCTAATTGAAAGATACTGCCACTTAGTTCGATCCATGTCGATGTTGAGCATAACTAAAGATCGTGAAGAGTGGTAGACAAGCTAGCTGATGCTTTACCGCAAAAAGAGTGGGGAACTTACTTGATGATCTTGAAAAACACCGGAGTTTATGATGGGTTAACAATTTCTCAGTTCATTGAGAAAATAGATAGTCAAGATTTGGAACAGTAGAAGATTGCAAGGATGTAGGATCGTGTTTTGACCCGAACGAGTCGTTCAGAGGAGTTTTGATCAAATACAGATGCAGAAAATAAGTATCTGACTTAGAAACAACTAGCAAATCACTTTAAACACCCCTTTGCATTGATTTATGGCAGTTTACATCCAAATCTCAAACCGGCAGCACTTCGGTACGAGTTATAAGACTGTTCCCTATGTTTCGCTCCAAAGACCCTATTTATAGGGTATGAGGTTTCGCTCCAACATACATGCCGTATGAGCGAAACCTCTAAGTGACAGATAAGCGGAAATATATTGACAAATAAGTGAAACCTTTACCTATGTCACTAAAAGTGAAACCTATTTCTAAAACACATACAATATCATATTTCCTCGTATAATGTGCCCTGATCTAACACTCTAAGACTAAGACTCGATCCAAGACGAAGTCGACAGATGTAGTGCACCAACAAACTCCCCCTCAGATGTTGACGAGTCGTTCATCGAGTCTTTGACAATGTCGTGTCTTCGCACATTCAGTCTTGATCAGTCTCTGGGCGTCTCTCTCTCTATCTTCATCTCTTTCTTTCTTATTATCAACAAACTCCTTCTCTTGGATGTTGACATCTTTAAGTTCCTCATCTCCAACATGCACTCCCTCTCAAATATTAACTCTTCCTACATAAAACTCTACCACAAACATAAGTTTTATGATAAACATTTAAGCATATAGATATCTCTAATCACAGACTAATCAACCAATCAGATACTGATGAACCACTTAAAACTGTATAATTTTTTCATCAAAACAATACACTCTCCCAAACCATCTGTTCATCATGTTTAGCACTTGGAATTTTGAAAATCTGTTTTTCAATATCAGTCGTCGAAAATCTTTTTGACTTTTTCAAAATTTATGCTAAAACACACCAAAAATCTTTTTGAATTTTCTGAAAGAAAATAATTGCAGAAATGAACTATTTTCAGACATTATTTTTATGAGCTTGTGCAAGAGGATCATATCAGTTTTGAGACAAATCACTAACACCTTTAAGCTTTAAACATTCTTAGTTCTAAATAATTTACCTAGATTGTCAGTATTTTGGTCCACTTTAAATTTTCACACAAATTTCAATCGATTCGAGATACGATATTAATGTTTTAGAAACTTAAACTTAATTGTGTATCACTCCACTCGAATATACTCCTGTATCCAGATCCCAATGTTCAGTCTTACAGGTGAGTATACCACAGATGATATATGTAAAGGGGTTATGTGCGAGGGCCGTGAGAGCTCAGGTCGATACTTCCGTATACGCAGAGAGATGACGGCTTTGACTTTTGGTGGGTCCCCTTTAGAGGATCTTTTGTTACAACAGCAAAGATTATCAATTTTATTGTTTAATCAGATTGCTGAGGGCGAACTTATTTTTTAAAGCTTTTTGCAGAAAGTATTATTCGAGGACTAGGTCAGTACTTCCATACAGCAGAAGTCCCGGAATAATACCCCAGATATCACTGAGTATAAAGACCTAGTATCTCAGAAAGAGGGACGTTTCAAACAAGATTTCGGGGGTTACCCATATATCCAAGAATAGTTACCCACGAATTAAGCAAGTTTGAATTTAGGTTTTTTATCTCGTTTCAATTTACTAAATGTGCAAAAATCTACTGACCCATCCGCAGTAAGATCGTTTATCACATTTAACACTTCATATCTTTAGCATGTTGTGATAGTCCACTGATGTACTATCATTTCCTCTTTTTCTAAACAAAACTCATTTTTGGTTTTATCATGTTTTTGGCTTTTTCAAATTTTCTAATGTTTTTGGATTTTCTTAAATTTTCTACTCCCCCTAAAATGCAAACACATAAAAGAAAATTGAAAACAAACTGTACATAACATGACAACTGATATCGAAATGCATCAAATCGACATCCACTCGGCATAAACAATCAGAACTCCCCCTATCACCAAACTATTTTCCCATTTAGATCTCAAAACACTTAAGTTTGTTTTAATCAAAATGGTTTTTTCGGAAAATAAGTTTGATTAATTTTATCACTTGTAATTTTATCAATAACAAGTTCGGGGATGTCATTCAGCAAATTGTCTTTCAACCACTTAAAGGAAAATTCAAGTACAAATTAATGTCCTTGATTTACCATATGCAGATATGCACAAACAAAATCTTCAAACCTGTTTTTCAACCAATTACCATCTGTTGATGGAATTCACAAAGTGCCGATTCCTACTCCTCGCTTACAAACCTGGGAGTTCCGGCAAGTCCTGCAAAACTTTTCAAACACATTATACAAACATGATAAAGAATGATGCCGATTCATGATCCACGATTACCAACTTGGGATCTCCGGCAAGTCAGGTTTTTAGTCGAAGAAAATATCCACCCAAGCCTGACCAGCCTTGGGTGTCACCGAGTCACCATCACTCGGTTTCTTACCTTTCCTCTTCTTTTCATAAAATTCTTTAACCCCTTTGACTTTTCGGTCAATCATTTTTCCAAAGATATGCTTAACCTTGGGGTTAAAGACCTTCTCAGCATCAAATTCCTGTTTGTCATTATAAAATTGGTTAGAAATTTCAGTTTTACCAATTTTCTTTTTATAATTTTCAGCCCGAAGTGATGGAAAATCCTCATCATTCACAGCCGGAACTGATTTTTCCCCTTTTAAAACAGCTTCACATTTTGAAACAATTTGAGACTCATCTGACTTTGTGGAGTCAGATTCATCGCCAGAAGATAGCTCCTCCGATTTCGACTTATCAGAATCATCGCTAGAGCTGTCAGCAACTTTCTTAACAATCCATTTCTGGTTGTCAGATTTAGCTCTCTTCTTGTAAAACTTGTTTGAACATTCACCAATTTCAAATGTAGAATTTTTAAACAACTTGGTTCTATCAATTGGTGGTTCAAATTCAACCACTTGTTCTTTGAGTTTACGAGATACTCCCTATTTTGATTGTATTGCCTTAGAACACTCTCTGGCAATATGTCCAACAGTGTTGCATTTGAAACAGGTTCTCGTGTCTTTCCTCTGCTCAGCCATCTTCTTCGTTTCATCTTTCTTCTTTGCAAGGAACTCATTGTTTGACTGCCTCCAGAAGTCTTTCTTTTCTTCTTCATCTGCTGACGTTCCTGAAACAAATGTCATTTTGGATTTAAAATCACGAATGTATTTTTCATTTTTCTGTTTTTCTGTTGGAGTAAAACCAAGACCTTTCTTTTTAAAATTACCGTTATGGTTTGATTTCTTTTGGAAACCAGAACCAGAACCGTAACTCTTTTTCTTGTTTAATCTTTGTTGTACTCTTGAGGTGTATTTTTTAGGTTTTGTATTAAGACATAAGTCTTTTATTTCAGAAATATTAATTTCTGTGAGTTTGAAAACCTTGTTTATCAATTCTGTTTTGACACCTCTTATTGGAAATTCCTCATCAGAATATAATTTGTCAGAATTATTTAAAGTATAAGCAACTTTAAACAGTTCATCATCCAAATTAGATTTTGATAATAGGAATTCTCCATCATACACTATTTTGTCCTGTTTTTCTGTTTGACACAGAGTGCTTGACCCAGACTTTGACTCTGACACGGACTCCGACTTTGACTCTTCTGTTTCATCGTTTTCTAACACATGATCCACTACTATCTTCATCAATTGAGATTGTTGATCAGTGTCAGATGATCTATAAACAACATCAATACTTTCTGGTAGATTGACTGACGACTCCGACTCCCACTGTAATTTTGTTGCCTTTTTGACTCTTTCATCATTTGGATTTCTAGCCAGATATCCGTTTTCCAGCGGGGGTGGACACTTGTTGGAACTGACACCTTGTTTCTTACCAGATGGTGTCTTTTCAGTGTCTTTCTTCTTTTTTGTCTTTTTCACTGGAGTCTTTTCTTCAACCTTCTCTTCAGAAACTTTCTTTTTTTCAGTTACTTCATTGTCTTCAAATGCCTTCAAACTTTCAGCCATCGGATAAATCCTGTCAATGACATAAGACGAACATGAGTAACTTTTCAATAAACAATTAACTCTTTCAGTTTCAATTCTTTGAAGTTCAAGTTTCTGTTCGAGATCAGCACACTTCTCAATATAGTTGTTTAAAACTTTTTGCTTGACCATAAAAGCTCCCTGAAGTGTTTTCATTGCTGTAGCCTGCTCTTCACTAGTGTCGTTGTACATATTCATTGCCCTATTCAACACATCATATGATTCTATCAATCTGTTCATGTTATGGATCAATGAACTGTTCTGTTTCTTTACAACTTCACAATTTTCACAAGTGATTGGACTCTTCTTTGCAATGGCTTCTTTATTAATCTCGAACTTTGGAGTTTCTTTCACTTTTCTTCTCACTACCGGTATTGTTTCATCATCGCTGCTAACCGGTGTTTTTACCTTTTTCTTTTTCTTCTTTGCCTTTTCATCTTCATTGTCACTTTCTGCCATCATCTTAAGATGGTTTTCCATTTGTCTGGCATAATACTCAGTATCATCATCACTATCTTCTTCAACTTTGGCAACAAAAGCTGTGTAAGCTGTAGCTTGATCAGGAATATAATCATCCCATGTGAAATTTTCCCAGCTAAATCCCTCAGGTAATTTCTCATCATCTTGATCAATCAAACAAGCTTTTCCATCAGCTGAAACATATTTATCCCAGTTGAATGACTTCTTTTCTTCTTGATTAACCACACATGCTCTCTTTCCAGAATCTTCAATTATGGATCTTCCATGTGCAGTTTGTGCTTGATGTTTATTCTGTTGAGATGGTTGTCGAGCAACTTGATGGTAGATGGCTTTTCGATAGTAATCATTATTGTTGTTGAAAGGATTCTGAGCTCCACTTGCTTCGCAGTTGGTACACTCTCTCTTGAAGTATCCTTTCTCCCTGCAACGAAAACAAGTGACTTTAGATTTGTCAAAACCTAAAGTAGAAACATTAGCCTCACGAAGATCATCTCTCCCCGTGATCTGCTTAAATTTCTCATCTCTCCGTAACACGCTAGCCAAACACCACTTTATGTCCATCAACTCCATCTCTTCAGCATCTACCTGGTCGTAATCTTCCTTTGTTAGCATTGGATTTCCGATACGACCTGCAACAAAACAACTGTAAGACTCTAAAACCATTCCTAATGAAGACATTTGACTTTTAGCAACTTCCTCAGAATAATCTAGATCACTTTCAAGATTTAATACAATATTGCACTGAAGTTTTCTTCCATTTTTAGTTGCTGAAATGTTCGGATCAAAAGACGGAAATGATGTGAAACTTGTTTTGCTATTTGATCCTGATGATGAACCTCTAGGAGAATTCTTGGGGTTGTAAGCAGTTTCTATTTTTGGAGATAGATTTGTGGACTTCTCATTCACCCCTGCTTTATAGTACAACCCAATGTCCTGCTCTCCATCGAAATCTTTCATCCGAACAATCTTTCTTTGTTCCATTTCCTGAGCTTCCAACTTCTCAATAAATTTGCTCAAAGTTAACTCGCTAAAACCCTTTTTGTTCCTGAGCATCATCAGATATGTTCCCCAGGTTTCATGTGGTAAAGCATCAGCAAGCTTTTCAATTAACTCTTCATTGTCTTTGTTGATACTTAACCTCTTCATGTTTACCAACAAGTTGCAATATCTCTCAATGATCTGTTTTGTACTCTCATTCTTCAATCCTCTAAACAAATCAAACTCCTTTTTCAAAAGCGATTTTTTGTTCTTCACCATCTCCTGACTACCAACAAATTTTGAACGTAATGCTTTCCAGATAGAATAAGAACTTCCATTATGCTGCAATAATACCATAATATCCTCTTTCACAGCTTGTTGTAGCAAACTTAGCATCATTTTCTCATTTTTGTACTTTTTCTTGTCATCGGCACTCATGTCTTTTATCGCAACTACCTCTTCATCATCATTTAACGGTCTCACATACTTTGTTTCCACACACTCCCATGCATCAAGATAGTTAGCTTGAACCCAGTTCTCGAAATGACCCTCCCATCCTTTATATTCTTCAATGTTCAATAGTTTGGGTGGTTTTTGCATTATTCCCGTTTCGTTTTCAAGCATTGTGCTTTGAGCAATAGTGATTGGGATAACTGGAGTAGCGAATGCGTTGTAAAATTCCTCGTCCATTTTTCAGATTTCAACAATTTATCCAACTGTCCTTAAAAGCGAAACTAAAACTGTTCACAAAAACGAATCCACTAAGTGATCTAATAAGCGAAACCTTCTTAAATGTTCACAGGAGCGAAAGTATTTTATCCTTGGAGCGGAACTTATGATATGGTGTATCAATGAGCGAAACTAACAAAGTCACAAGAGCGGAACCTCCTTGTCTGTACAAAAGAGCGAAACTAATGTTGATCAAATGAGCAAAACTGCTAAGTGTTCACAAAAGCGGAACTGCTTGAACTTTGGAGCGGAACCTCCTGATAAAGTGTATCTATGAGCGAAACTAGTATGTCTGAAAAAGCGAAACCACAGAATGTCCGTAAAAACGGAACCTATTCGGAAATTAATTTGATCTACTTTTAGTCCAAATTTCAACACCAACCTTTCCAGGGTTTGTCTATATTCTATTCTGCACAATCCGTGAAATTTTTAGCTGATTTTGACCGGTGAAACTCTCTGAGCTAAAGAAAGAAGGTGTAGAAGTAAGAAATTTTGATGAAATCCAGCTATTCTCTGCAGAACTCCTCCTCCTGAAGCTCTGATACCACTTGTAGGATCGTGTTTTGACCCAAACGAGTCGTTCAGGGGAGTTTTGATCAAATACAGATGCGGAAAATAAGTATCTGACTTAGAAACAGCTAGCAAATCACTTTAAACACCTCTTTGCATTGATTTATGACAGTTTACATCCAAATCTCAAACCGGCAACACTTCGGTACGAGTTATAAGACTGTTCCCTATGTTTCGCTCCAAAGACCCTATTTATAGGGTATGAGGTTTCGCTCCAACATACATGCCGTATGAGCGAAACCTCTAAGTGACAGATAAGCGGAACTATATTGACAAATAAGCGAAACCTTTACCTATGTCACTAAAAGCGAAACCTATTTCTAAAACACATACAATATCATATTTCCTCGTATAACGTGCCCTGGTCTAACACTCTAAGACTAAGACTCGATCCAAGACGAAGTCGACAGATGTAGTGCACCAACAAAGGATGACCAATCTGAGTGGTCAACAAGACGTGAAAATGTACTACAAGGGCAGTGTTCCAGAGGTTGAAAGAAGCCCGAAAATACAAACTGCGTTTAGTGCTGGAGATTCAGCTGAAAAAGTTGATCAAAGTTCAAACAAAAGCAGTGGTTTCTCTTCATTCCCAAGCGTCAATCCAAAATATACAACATCAAGTTTTCATTCTCAAAGCACAAAGACTGGAAATGGTTATGTGATACAGTGCAACATTGCTTTGAATCTTCCAGATGGTCAAAGTTTCTCTGAAGAAGTTGCGAAAGATCACATGGCGTTACTTGGTTCTGTGTTACTATCGTATGAAGGTTTGGTTGTAGGATGGATCAGAAATCCTATGCTTAAAAAGGAGGATTACGATCAGATAGACGCTGAAGAGATGGAACTAATGGATATCAAATGGTGTCTAGCTAGTGTCCTTAGAAGAGCTGAGAAGTTTAAATTGATTACCGGGAGAAATGACTTTCTTGATGCACATGTTTCTACTTTAGGTTTTGATAAATCTAAAGTTACTTGTTTTAAATGCAGGGAGAAAGGTCATTTCAAGAGGGAATGCAAGAATAGAGAAGCGAATGATGCAAAGAATCCGTTCGGAAAAGACGATTACTACCGGAAAGCCATATACCAACAAGTTGGTCAGCAACAACAACAAGAACCACAAGTGGCTCATGGTAGAAAAGTGATTGAAGATTCAAAGAGAGCATGTTTGGGGAATCAAGAAAGTTTTAATTGGAACAAATATATTTCACCCGACAGCAAAGCATGCCTAATCAATCAAGATGATGAAAGGCTACCTGAAGGCTTTAGCTGGGATATGTTTGTTGATGAAAAGGGAGAGTTTAAAGCTTTTATTGCTATGATTGTGAAAGAACCAGACATGTTCACATAGTGGATGAAATCAATTGGTGTTAGTGTGAAGAATGAAGATGAAAAATCTATTTTATCAGAAGAATACTCACAAAGTTCAGATGAAAGTTTACAAAGTGATGAAAGTTCAGAAAGAGAAGCTGTTTTTGATCAAACACCATTTGATTCTGGTTCTTCGGATGATTGTTCTGACAAGCCAGTAGAGTTTGATCAATCACCAACTGATGATAGCAGTGATGATGAGGAAGAAAGACATAATAATGTTGCAAAATCTCATCTATCTTCTGAAAGTTTTCATTTTTATTTTGCAGTTGGAGAAATTGAAGGAGAGACGAGCTGCAAAAGAACAAAAAGAAATGAAGATTGAAAGTGATACTGAAAAAGATAAGAGTGTTCGAAATGAAGAAGTTAAAGTTGTTGCTGAAGAGATTGTTGAGACTAAGCAGGTAAATGAAGCAGAAAAGGTGACTGAAGCTGAGAAAGTTATTGAAGTTGAGAAGATAATCGAAGTAGAAAAGATTGTGGAGGTCATCAAGCCTTGCTTGAAGTGTTCAGAACCATGCAAGGAATGTGCATCAAAAGACGAGAAGCTGGATGAGTTTGAGAAGATGAAAGAGCAATTACTGTTCAACCTTAACTATGTGAAAGAATCTTATGACGTTTTGAACCGAACAGTAACTGGTCTTCAAAAGACAAACTCTGAGAGAGAAGACGCATTGACAATAATGAATGCTACAATGATGACAAAGCAAAAAGCTATAAACTATTACATCGAGGAATGTGCAAAGCTGAAACAAGAGTTGGAGAAAGAGAAAATTGAAAATGAAAGGATCAGACGTTTATTACAAAGTTATTCTAGTTCTGATTATCTTATTGATTGAATTTATTCGACTGTTGCAGGTTTTGAAGCATTCAAAGACAACAAGCCAAAGAAGAAGGATACTGGTAAGAAACCGACTGTTAGCTATAACAAGTGTCCGCCTCCGATCTGGGAAGGTTATTCTCCCAGAAAACCAAATGAGGAGCAAGTTCAAAAAGCAGTCAATATAAAGTTAAAAACCGATACAACTAATGAATTACCAGAAATCATTGACGTCACTTTCACATCTCTAACACTGATCATGAGTCTGAGTTAATCAAAAAGGTGGTCGATCAGGTGTTGGATACTGATGAGGAGACTGAGTCAAAGTCTGAGTCTGGAGGGTCAAGTTCGTCAGTCAACAATTCAAAACCGATGGTCAAAAAGGCTTACAGTAAAGAGTTTTTATTATCAAAATCAAATTTGAATGATGAAACATTCGAAGTTGCATATACTTTGAATGATTCTGACAAATTATACTCTGACAAAGAGTTTCCAATAAGAAGTGTTCGATTTGACATGATCAAAAAGGTTTTCAAAATGATAGAAATTAATATTTCTAAAATAAAAGATTTAAATCTTATTGGAAAACCTAAAAAATACACTTCAAGAGTTCAACAGCGTTTAAACAACAAAAAAGGTTACAATTCTGGTTCTGGTTTTCAAAAGAAACTAAACCATAATAGTAGCTACAAAAAGAAAGGATTAGGTTTTATTCCACCAGAAAATTATAAAAATGTGAAAAATTCTAAAACAAAAACAGAATTTGTTTTAGGTGGAAGTGCTGAGGATGAACAGAAGAAACCGTTCTGGAAACAATCAAACCAGGAGTTTCTTGCTGAGATGAAAAGAAAAGGAACTGGAGTTTTTCATAGAAAAGATACTCGAACCTGTTTTAAATGCAATGAAGCTGGTCACATTGCACCAAATTGTCCGAAAATTACAAAGACAAAACAGGGAGTTTCTGGAAAGCTGAAAGAAAAAGTTGTTGATGTTGAACCACCAACTGAAAACTTCAAAATTTTTGAAAATTCAATTTATGAAGTTGGTGAGAGTTCTAAGAAAAAGTTTTACAAAAAGAAAGCAAAAGACAACCAAATGTGGGTTGTTAAGAAAGTTGATGAGAAAGTCGGCGATGAATATGATTCTACAAAATCAGCGGAGCCACAAGTGAAGGCACAAATTGAAGTAGTTGAGGAAAAGTTAGTATCTTCAGAAGATGATCTTGAAAGTCCATCTTTGAGTTTTGAAAAAATTAAGCAAAAAGTTGGTAAGGTGGAAATCTCAAATCAATTCTATTCTGATCAGAAGGAATTTGATGTTGAGAAAGCATTCAATGGGAATGTTAAGAAAATATTTGGGAAAATGATCGATGGGAAAGTAAAGGGGGTTAAAGATTTTTATGCAACTAAAAAGGCAACTTATAACCCGACTGAACAAGAGCTAAAAGAGCTAAAAACACCCAAGGTTGGTAAGACTTGGGTGGAAATTCTTTTCCCATGAAAAATCAGGACTATGCCGAAGATCCCAAGTTTGTAATCGTGGATCCGGAATCGGCATCATTCATGTTTAAATAGATTGTGTGAATGAATTTTTATGTGGTAAATTTTTACAGGTGAAGGACTATGCTGGAGCTTCTAGGTTGGTAAGTGCGAAGCAGGAATCGGCATCTTGATTGGTAAAATGGTTTGTGTAGATGTTTTATTCCTACATGTGGTTGTATGATTTGGATATTCTTACAAGTGGTAAGAGGTTGGATCTTACAAGTGATTCATCAAGGTCATTGGGTTGAACTTGATGTAATCCTCATACAAGTAGTTAAAATGAACAAGATGATGAACCAGTCCCTACTAGTGATAAAATTGTTGGTGCATGAATGTCTAAAGCCTGCGTCTTAAGTCTTAGTTGTTCATGTATAGGGTCTAGAAGTGTTAATTATGCATTGTATAGGGGTTGATTTGTAAATTTTGGTTTGTTAAGACCTGATTTCGCCCCAAATGACAATGTGTCATTTGGAGCGAAATCACATCAAGCTGATTTCGCCCCAAATGACACATGGTCATTTGGAGCGAAATCCCAACCCTATATATAGCTGTAGTGTTTTCTCATTATGTACGTGCATGTTTACTGTGTAGCCGAACTGCTGCTCGACTTTTTCGTGAAAAATTAATGAGAAAACCAGTTTAAAGTGATCTGCTTCTGTTTCTACTCCATTTCTACTTTGATTCATGCTGATTGTGTATTTCCGCTGCATAATCAGTAGTATCTAGCTCTGATTGACTCACACGACTGTCAATAACGGTCCTACAATTGGTATCAGAGCCAGTTGTGAGCTAGGATACCAGAATCAAAGCATTTTTCTTGCATATTTTGAGTTTCTGGACTTTCCAACGGACAAAATGGACTGAAATTTGGACACATAGTGTAAAATTATCTAAAAACAAACCCTTGAGAATTTCAGACCTAAAAACAGCTTAAAACTGATCAAAAATGGCTCGTAACCTGATTTCGCTCGAAAGTGTACTTGAGTGATTTCGCTCGTAAGTTCAAGCGAAATCAAGTTTGTGTTTCAAAGGTTCTAATTTCGCTCCAAGCAGTAGAAGCGAAATCAGAGATTTCGCTCTTGTATTGAGATTTCACTCCAAGTGTATCTCTGATTTCGCTCCTGAGGAGTTATTGTCTGATTTTGCTCCTGTAGTGACTTCTTGATTTCGCTCATAAGTTCACTCACTGATTTCGCTCCTGAGAGTAAAAGTTGATTCGCTCCAAACCACACTTAGAATCTGATTTCGCCTGAAAAGCCTGTTTTAGTGTAAAAATCATGGTTTGAGCCTTAAGTCCGTTTCGTACGTGATAGAGTGTTGGAAACTCAGTCTTTGTTGAAAGTTTTTCGATAAAAATAACTTGTTTGTTAAAAGGTGAAACATTTTTTGAAATTTGTCACTTAAAATGGAACATCAACATTTTTACAACTTGTTTGCGGGAAGCGGCATGACGGCTACGCAAAGTCAGGCGAGTATAGTTCAAAACGTTAACATGGAGAATGAGTTAGGCACAATGCAAAAGCCACCAAAGCTCATGAGTTTGGACGAATATGCCTGATGGTCAAGTCGTTTCAAAAACTGGGTCCACGCGAACCACTTCGAATGTTGGATGAAAATAGAGATGAAGTATGTACCACCGGTTGATGGATTGGTAAAGGGCATCGGGAGTTTAACGGAAACTGAACAGATTGATTTCAAGGCTGAGAAGAAGATGGTCAGCATTCTGCAACAGGCCATCAAAGAAGATATTCTTGTTTTACTGCAACATGAGGACAACTCTCAGTCGATGTGGCAAGCTTTAAAACTGAAGTTTCAAGGCAGTGTATCGATGATTAAAAGCAAGAAGGCATTAATCAAGAAAGAATTTGACATTTTTACCGGGATTAAAGGCGAAACGACAAAGCAGCTAATCAAACGATACTGTCATCTTGTGGTGGAAATGAAGCGTTTGGAAATTACAAAGACGAATGAAGAATGGATTGGTAAGCTGTGTGATGCACTATCGTATGATGAATGGGGCACTTACCTAATGATGCTGAAGAATAATTCTGACTTTGTGAATCTAAACCTCAGCTCATTCATCGAGAAGATCGAAGCCCATGAACTGGAATTGCTGAAAATCAAGAAGATGAACTCAGCGAGTGTGTAGCAAGATGTGTCTCTGTATTACAAAGGCAACACACCAGTTGCAACCAATCAAAGTCCAAAGATACAGACGGGATTTATTGCTGATAACACCTCAAGTGTTTCCTCAAACACTCCTCAATCAAGCAATTCTTCACCATTCATGAACTTTGAACCAAATGTCAAAGCTCAGGAATAGCCTTCACCTCAAAGTTCTACAGGATCCAATCATCAGGCGTACGTTTCTGGGGTGCAGTGTAATATTGCGGTAAATATCAAGAATGGAAACGAGATAACTGAAACAGCCGCAAAACAACACATCGCACTACTTGCTTCCGTTCTCGAGGCTTATGAAGGTTTAGTGGCAGGAAGGATCGGTAATCCTGACATGACGAAAGAGGATTACGACCAAATCGATCCGGAAGAGCTTCAATTGATTGATATCTAGTGGTGCATGGCAAGTTTGGTTCGAAGGGCTCAACGTTTTATGGAAATCACAGGCCGGAACAGTTTATTAGGTCCCGATCAAAAGCTAGGGTTCGATAAGTCGAAAGTTACATGCTTTAAATGTAAAGAACGTGGTCACTTCAAAAGAGAATGCCCTAACCGTGAAGTGAACAATCATCAAAACTTGTTCACAAACGATTACTACAGGCAAGCAATCTATCATCGACCGAACCAACAGCCAGCTGTTCAGAGGCCGCAAATTGAGAATAAACCAGAAAAGGCGCTGATCGTGAATCAAGACGATGAAAAGATCGCTGAAGGTTTCAGTTGGGATAAATATATCCCCGGTAGCGATGGGCAGGCCATGATGGCAGAAGTAGTTGAAATTTCTGAGATGGTGTCTGAGCCAGAGATAGTTACTGAAGATGTTTCTATGGTTGCTGAAGAGGTTTCTATTGAAAATGTGGTCGATATTGAAGAAATAGTTGCTGAAGTGTATTACTACCAGTCAGAGCAGGAGGTATTGGCAAGTTCAATGAAATCGATAATGCCTCCTAAAATTTTTGAATAGTTTGCAGGTTATTTCGAGGAACCAAAGACCGGATCATGCCCAAGATTTGAAGAAAAAAAAGAAGTTGTCGAAGAATTGATAGACGTGTCGAAAGAGCTGACTGGAGAGGCATTAAAGGACATAGCTGATAAAGCTCTAATGGGAAAGCTGAGAGAGGTAGACTCAGAACTCGAGAAGTCAGAGTTTGTCAGTACAGTGTCGGTCAAAAAGGAGTCTGATCAGAAATCTGGAGTTCAGGAGATCAAATCAGTCAAAATGTCTGAGTTTGAGTCAAACAATGTCGGTAAAATTGATTGTGTTGAGCAGGTTGTTGAAAAAGTTGTTTCAATCCCTGAAACACCATGCCAATAGTGTTTAGAACCGTGCATGGAGTGTCTTGAAAAAGACACTAAGTATCAGGAACTGAAACACCATGCTGATATGATTAAATTTGACCTTGGCCAAGTTAAAGAGGCGTATGATATTCTTGCCAAGTCAATCAAGATGATCCAAAAAGAAAGTGTTGAAAACGAGAAAGCAACAAAATTGGCTAAAGCAACATTGTTTGATAAACAAATTGAGGTCAATTTTCATTTAGACACGATCGCATCGCTTAAGAAAGAACTTGAATTGGCTAAAATTGAAAACGATCGGATTGATAAAAAGTTGATGAGTTATGTGGCTTCATCGTACGTTCTTGAACAGATTGTCCACCAGCAGCCACATGCTGCACCAGTCTTTAAGAGCGTTCCACCCCCAATGTGGAATCATTATACACAGAAATATCCAGATGGGGTGGAAGCTGCATTGAATCTCAAATTGAGATCGATAGAGGATGATTTGCTTGAAAGCATAGATGTCACATTCTCTGCATCCGATACCGACAACGAATCACAGGTTATCAAAACAGTTGTCGATCAGGTGTTGGATGAGGAGAGTGATAAATCTGAAAAGGCTCAATCTGAAAAGGTTGTTAGTGATTCTGAAGATGAGGGGAATTTCTTAGATCGGTTCATACCGAAATCGGAAAAGAGTGCGAATGATGATCCGATTATGGTGGTTTACACGATGATTGGAACAGACAAACTTTATTCCGATTTCGAGTATCCTCTTCAGAATGTGAAGATTGAGAATGTTGAAAAAGTGTTTAAATTGGTTGAAATGAACATTAATGAGGTTAATAACAATGAATTCTTTTAAAAACCTAAAAAGTCGTTTGTTACATCACGTCCTACAAGTTCGGGAAAGAAAGAAGGGGATGGTAAAGGTAATAACAAGAGAAACAATTTTAAAAACAAAGGAATCGGTTTTGAGAAGAAAACGGCTAAGCAGGTGGTTAAGCCGAAAGAGAAAATGAACGATATTTTTGTCGCTGGTCCGAGTGTTGATGATGAGAAGGATTATATTTTCAGTCAAAAGGCTGTGGACGATTTCAATGCAGCGAAAAAGTTGAAAGAGGAGACAGTCAAATCAACTTTTGTCGAATATGACAAAAGGGTGTGTTATCGCTGAAGTGAAATCGGACACATGGCGAAACAGTGCAAGAAAGTGATTGAGAAACCGGTTCAAAAACCAATTGTTCAAAAACCAAGTGTTCAAAAACAAACTGTTCAAAAACCAACTGTTCAAAAATCAAACGTTCAAAAACCTCGACCTAAATCACCGATTGATACAAAAGGTAAAAAGCCGATGTTTTCTCCGATCCGCATTTTAAAGAGAGGTGAATCGTTGAAGTCGGAGGATAAGCCGAAATCGACTTTCGAGGTTGGCGAATCCTCTAAGACTCGAAAGACTTCAAAAATTTACCCTAAAACAAAAATTTTTGAAAACCAATCTTGTGTCGCGAAGTCGAAACCATCTGTTGAGGTCAAAAAGATGGAGAATGCTTTGAAAATTGATTCAAATATTTTTAAAGATGACGTTGTTGAGTTTGAAAATGAAATTGATAAATTTCTTGTAGAGTTTCCCCTGATAACCGATAAAGTAAAATCAATTGTGAAAGAAGAGGTTCCAAATGTCACATTTAACTTTCAGAAAACAGATGAGAAATGTGATGTAGTGTTCGGAAGTGTGTCTGAGGTTAAGAAATCATGGGCTTCATTGTTTGAATAAGCTGATTTGATGTTTGCAGGGGCTGCCCAAGTCTATATTGTCAAAATGGATCATGGATAGTGGTGCTTCAAGGCATATGACTGGGACGTTAGCTCTTCTCTATGATGTCAAATCCATAAACGGAAGCTATGTGGGATTTGCCGGGAATCAAGGCGGGAGAATCTTTGGTCAAGGAACGTTGACAAATGGCGTGATTTCGTTCGACAAAGTGAACTACATAGTAGAGTTACAAAACAATTTACTCAGTATTTCGCAAATTTGTGATAAAGCTTTTAGTGTACATTTTACAAACACAGAATGTGTGGTTTTGAAACCAGGGTTTAAAATCCCTGATAAGATGATGTTGTTGCGCCCTCCGTGGGAGAATGATCTTTATATTCTTGATATGAGCGTCGTAACACCAACAACTCATCAGAAACAATGTTTTGTGTTGAAGACTAAAGCGACGGAAAAAGATTCGATAATGTGGCATCGTAAGATGGGCCACATTCATGTGCGTAAAATGAACTTTTTAGTACACAATGATTTGGTTGATGGTGTAAATCTGAAGAATTTTCACTTGAATGATGATTGTGTAGCGTGTAAAAAGGGAAAGCAGACTCGGAAGTCACACCCACTAAAGATCCTCAACACAATCAGGTTACCTCTTGAGAGATTACACATGGATCTCTTCGGGCCTGTCAACGTAAAGAGCATCAGCGGAGACTTGTATTGCCTGGTGGTGACTGATGACTTTACGAGATTCTCGTGGGTAGTGTGCTTAGAAAGAAAAGATCAAACTTTTGAGTCGTTGATGGTGCTATTCAGGAAAATGGAAACGGTGTATAAGCTGCCAATCCAGAGGATTCATAGTGACAACGGAACGGAATTAAAAAACAACAAGATGTACGAGTTTTGCAATGAGAAGGGAATTCTTCATGAATTCAGTGCGCCGTACACACCACAACAGAACGGCGTTGCTGAGCGAAAGAATCGGACCCTGATAGAGACAACTCGTATAATGTTAGCCGATTCCAAACTACCAATCTTTTTCTGGAGCGAAGAAGTATCTGCAGCCTGCTACACGTTGAATCGAGTACTCATTGTCAAAAAGTACAAAAAGACATGCTTTGAGCTGCTGCACCGATATAAGCCAAATCTTGAGTTTCTGGAGCCATTTGGGTCTCCTTGCACGTTTATTGATGAAAACGGTAAATTTGGCGCTAAATCTAATGAGGGTTTCTTTGTAGGTTACGCAAGCCCACTGAAGAGGGTGTTCGTACCGTGCCTGGGGAAAGTGATTCAAGTCCAGCATGTGGATTGTCAGAAGCATACTCCATCACCACAACTTCCTGGACCAAGATTCCTGTTCGATTATGACAAGCTCTGGGAGTCGTTTCAACTACCGGTTCAGCCGAGTGATGAGGAACTAGCTCTTCTGTATCAGTACCAGCAATATATGTCACAAGAGCCAGTGTCTAGACCGCTAGAAGTTTCTCAACCCACCGGGGGTACTCACGATGATGAAGCCGGACCGAGTGGAACAGCTCACGAACCACCAGAGGAACCAGCTCCATCTTTTGACGAATCTGACGACTCAGAAGCGGAACCCGCTCCGACTTTTGACGAGGATCCAACGGAAGTTGAGGATCAAACCGTTGATCTTGACATATCGAGCTTGGAATCGGAAGTGAATGTGCATGACAATGCTATGCCTCGGACGTTGTCTTACCATCCGTCAGAGCAGATAATTGGTGACCTGCAAAGTGGTGTCAAAACCCGAGATCAAATAAACCAAGCTCTTACATGTTTCTATTCTTCTATTGCTGATGTGCAAAAAGAAGTCTCATTAAAGTGTTTTATTTCGCAGATCGAGCCCAGAACTTACAAAGAGGCATTGACTGAAGATAGCTGGTTGAATGCAATGCAGGAGGAACTGCAACAATTTGAAAACCTAGGTGTCTGGAGACTCGTCGATCTGCCCGAAAATCAGAAGTTAATCAAAACAAAGTGGGTTTTTAAGTGCAAACGTGATGATAAAGGTGTCGTGGTGAGAAACAAAGCGCGACTTGTGGTACAAGGCTTTAGTCAACAAGAAGGCATAGACTATGATGAAGTCTACGCGCCGGTTGCCAGACTCGAGGCAATTCGGATTTTTCTAGCCTTCGCGTCATGGAAAGATTTTAAAGTGTACTAACTGGATGTCAAATCTGCCTTCCTTTACGGAAAAATCAAAGAGGAAGTGTATGTGGGGCAACCGCCGTGGTTCACAGACCTACTACACAAAAACAAGGTGTATCTACTGGACAAAGCGCTTTACGGACTTCACCAGGCCCCGAGAGCCTTGTACGAGACACTTTACCAATACTTGTTGGCCAACGGGTTCACAAGATGGACAGTAGATTGCACGTTGTTCACCAGGGAAGAAGCAGGACACTTGTTGATCGTGCAGATTTATGTTGACGATATCATTTTCGGTTCCACCAACGACGACCTGTGTAAAGAATTTGAGAAAGTGATGAAGAAAAAGTTTGAAATGAGTTCGATGGGGGAGATGAAGTTCTTCCTCAGGCTGCAGGTGGAGCAAATGCCCGATGGAATCTTCATTCACCAAATAAAGTATGTGAAGGACGTGCTTGACAAGTTTGATATGACAGATTGAAGTCCTGCATCAACCCCCCTTGCACAGAATCATGGGATTTGTCCAGATGAAAATGGAGAGAAAATGGACGAGACACTGTACCGATCAATCGTTGGATCTCTGATGTATCTCACGGCTTCCCGTCCAGACATCATGTACCCTACATGCCTCTGTGCCAGATATCAGTCGAATCCAAAGCAGTCACACCTGACCATTGTGAAACGTATCTTACGGTATTTGAAAGGTTGCCCAAGCATCGGCTTGTGGTATCCTCGATCGGGTGACTTTACTCTATCTGGTTTCGCTGATTCTGACTTTGGAAGCTGCAAGCAAACCGCAAAGTCCACCACTGCTGGGTGTCAGTTCTTCGGAACTCGACTCGTCACCGGGCAGTATAAGAAACAAACCGCAGTGGCGCTCTCTACATGCGAGGCTGAATACGTTTCAGCCTCCAGCTGTTGCTCGCAGATCCTTTGGATCCAACAGCAGATGCGCGACTTCGGTTTGCAGTTCTTAGATACTCCGATCTATGTGGACAATGAAGCAGCTATTAACATCACTAAAAATCCGGTTCACGATTCTAAAACGAAACATATTGAGATCCGTCACCACTTTATCCGTGATTGTCACGAGAAAAAGTTAATCCAGATTGAACACTTGCACACCGATGATCAGAAAGTGGATTTTTATACTAAACCCTTTGACAAAAAGAGATTTTACTATCTTTTGAAATTGAATGGGATGAAAAATCTGCAATCTAGGAGAGTAATAGAATGTGAAGCCGAGTTGGGCGGCGATCTGACGTGAACCATGTCGTGTTATCAATTTTGTTTGTACAGTTTATTTTCTGCTTTTCGATAAAAACAAAAACACAAAAATATGTTTTTTCTTTTTAAGGGGAGAAATTCGCAGAAAAATACAAAAACATGATAAAATTCAAAAATCCAAAAACATTAGAAAACTTCAAAAAGAGTTTGTGTAGAATAGGGGAAATGATAGTACATCAACTAGATGGACACAGTACGCTAAAGAATTGTAACGTTTAAAATGCATCAGTCTCGCTAAAGATGTGCCGATAGGTTTTTGCAAAATTAGTAGATCAATTTGGGATATAAACCTAAAATTTACTTGCGTCTACGTGGGGAACACCTCCAGGATATATGGGTAACCCCCGAAATCTTGTTTGAATGGTCTCGTATTCTGAGATACTAGGTCTTTATACTCAGTGATATCTGGGGTATTATCTCGGGACTTCTGCTATATGGAAATACTGACCTAGTCCCCGGATAATGCTTTACGCATATGCTTTACTTGTAAAGCCTCCCCTCAGCATAAAAAATGATGACACATTGAAAAATGTTAATCATGTGCTGTTGTAATCAAAAGATCCTCTAAAGGGGACCCACCGTAAAGTCGAAGCCGTCATCTCTCTGCGTATACGGAAGTATCGACCTGAGCTCTCACGGCCCTCGCAATTCACCCCATTACAGATATCATCTAGGTATACTCACCTGTAAGATTGAATACTGGGATCTGGATACGGTAGTATATACTGAGGTGGGACACATGTAGAGGTTTAAGTCCTAAAACACTAATTCTGTATCCCGAACAGTTTGAAAGTTTTGTGAAAATTTAAGAGGATCAGTATATCGGCAATCTACGTGAATTGTTTAAAGGTTGGTATGAAATAATAGCTTAACGGTGCTTGTGTCTAGTCAGCAGCTGATATGATCCCCTAACACGCTCACAAAAATATTGTGTGTACAGTTTTCAGTTTATCTTGTTAAAAATCCAAAAAGATTTTAGTTTTCATCTTATTTTCGACAACCGACGTTGGGAATCAGACGATCAAAGCTTTGTGCATATCATGTCTGTGATTGATGAGGGCTGGGTAAGCAGGAGATACTTAAACTGAGATTGGTACATTGTTTGACAGTTTGAAAAATGTTTGAAAGTTCAAAATGTTCGAAAGTTCATTAATTTGAACTATTTTCAGATCAAAACATCAGCGTAATTCATAATTCGGTCAACCTAGGTCATTAACTTGGACTTGGTTGGCCAAACAGTTGACCAAGGTCATTGACTTAGACTTGGTTAACTGGGTGTGTCGGTGAACAATCGGAAATTGTTAAAAAGTTAAAAATTTTGAACATGATATTCTGATTTCGCCCCAAACTGTCACCAAATGTTGATTTCACACTTGAACACACTTAAAATCTGTTTTCGCTCTAAGCTGCTTCAACATATGATTTCGCTCGCAGCTTCACTCATGATTTCGCTCGAGAGGTTCATGGTCATTAGGAGCGAAATCAGATCGACTATATAAGTCATCTGATTCCGTTCATAGTGTCACTTTACACCTTTCGCTCCTAAGTATTCTCTCTCCGGCGACACTTGAGCGAAACCTTAAAACCTCGTTTTTGCTACCGAATTGCTGCCCAAATCTCATCAGATCTTGTGATTATCATAGTGATTAATCATGGGCAAGGTAGTATTAGGCTCAATTTGACCTAAATCATGCTTTATTTGAACTGTCGGCATGTCTGTTGAACCATAACGTAGTTTTAGGGTTTTATATGTTAAATCTGATCATAAAATCAAACATGTGTTGTCGTCTTAGTGTATAGTTCATGTATTTAGATGTTGATTGTATCAGATTTGATGTTGGTTGAGTTTTGTCGATGGGTGATTGTTCAAACTTAGATCTAGGATGTTTGAAAGATCAACAGTGAAATTAAAACATATCCATAGTATCGGAATCATCAGGTTAACAAGATAACAAGATCAATTTCACCAGTTAACAAGTTTTGAGTGATTGTATTTGATTCCGCCCCAAATTGTAGTGTCAGGTGATTTCGCTCATAGGCATAAAGTTTGATTTCGGACCTAATGTCACCTAATGTGATTTCGCCCCAAACTGAGAGTTTAAGTGATTTCGCTCCTGAGTGCATTTTTGAGATTTCGCTCCTGAGTGCATTTTTGAGATTTCGCTCCTGAGTGTATATGTTGTAATTTCGCTCTAAGTGTCTCTGTAATTTCGCCTCTAATGTTTAACGTGTGATTTCACTTTTGTTGAAGTGTCATCACTTGTAACTGTTTTGATGAAAAATGGTCTAAGTATTGATTCATTGTATACTGTTTTGATGTGCAGGGTTCCAGTGTGATCTTTGATCCCCTTCACAACAGCTGTTGTGACTTGGATATGCAGAAAAACTCTGAATTGGCCAAGTTCAGTGGTATTTTGGAGTTCATGGGTCGTATTCATATTCAAAAGGCCTTGACAGATCAGCGCCCATTGTACAGATCACATATAGACCGTTTCTGGAAGAATGCAAGTTATGATGATGAAAACAAAGTAATTTCTTCAATTGTTGAGGTGCATGGTAAAAATGAGAAGATAATTGTCTCTGAGGCGCTTATTCGTGAGGTTATTAATTTTCCGGATGAGGCAGAGTCGCCAACAAGATTTCTAGAACGAATGGTAAAAGGCTGCATGCTCAGAATGGGTTATCAGGGTGCCTTGAATGTTGGAAATTATTTGAAGTCGAAATTTCAGAAACCTTACAAGTTCCTGATTCACTGTATTTTGATGTCACTAAGCCATACTAAAGGAAGTTATGATACAATGCGCGACTATCAAATGAACATGGTGACTGCATTAGTTTTGAACAAAAAGTACAACTTCTCGCATATTGTCTTTCACTATATGGCCGAGAATATTACGACGAAGAGCAAGACCTGGATGTATCCTAGATTCGTGCAGATGTTGATCGACCATGCTTATCCAGAGATTGACCGAAATATAAAGAACAATCTGTTGGTGCAATCATATATGAGCAACGATTTGCTCAAACAGCTTGCGAGATACCATCCAAATCATATGGAACCAAATATTGGTGCTGAATTCTTCGGATTTATAAAGAATGTGAATTACGTTGATCCTGATCCAGTTGATCATCAAAACTGGAGAAACGAAGAAGAAATGAAAGAGGCAGCCTATGCTGAAGAGCTGAAAACTCTTATGGAGTTCAAAAACACAAGAAATGATTGGTTTGTTAAAGAAACAAGGAGGAGACACAGAAAGGTTACTCCTAAAATACAAGAGGGTGAGGGATCTTCATCACAACCAAAGAAGAAGCAAAAGAAAGCCGCGAAAACGTCACTGATTGATGAACCTGAAGAAGATGAGCCAGTTGTAGCTGCGGAAGACGATCCGTATAATGTTGGTGAAGATATGATGTTTAATGTTGATGTCTTAGAAACTGGGCCAACAGTGACTGCTGAAGTTGAACAAGCTGTTAATGTAGAAGCTCAGAAAGAAAAGACTATTGATGATTTGATGAATGATTCAGTGAATGAAGAGACAGGGGGAGCTGAAGGTAAGGGGGAGTCAGGTGATGATCAGAATGTTCAACATGCCAAAAAGTTAATTTTGAGGTTGGATACTTACAGAGAAGAAGGTGAACATTTCCATACGTACACATTGGAAGCAATTAAAGAAATGACGCGTATGGTGAATCCTGATTTCAAGTTAGATTTTGAGGAAGAATTGAATGCCTTCGACATCAACCAACAACCTGAATATAAGTATAAGTATGTTGAAGAGGCCGACATGTATGACAGAGTTGAAGTCGAAGATTGGACGGATGATGAAAGTGTTAGTGAAGATACTTCTCAGTTGCCTACGCTGATGGAGTTCTTTACAGAAGAAAATCGAGATGAATTGAGAAGAAAAGTTTCTGAGATCCTGAAAGATAAGAACTTTGATGGCACTCCCAAAGATATGGCAAAGGAAGAACGGAAAAAATGGTTCAAAGACAGTCACAAGAGGAAGTTCAAAAGACCGTTGAAGTACTATCAACGTGATCAAAGTGTGTCACTCGGTGACATCATTAGCTGGGGTTTCTTATCTATATGACGTGATGTCATTACCATGGTGGGATGTGGAGGAGCTGTCTAAAGTTAGAACTCTAGGGTATTCGGTGCGAAAGAATGATATTCCGATGTGGGGGTATATTAAGTTTGAATCGTTGAAAGAGTTTCGTCACTGGAAACCACATTACCCTAAGAGAGTGCAGAGGATTTGATATTCACTAATTTACACATATTTTAGTCCCCCGTTTTACCCCTATTTTATGCGTTTTCGGCCGTAAAACCGTCATTCGGATACTTAATTATCTACATTTTTTGTTTACAGGCCTAAAACAGCATACCAGACAAGATGATAGCGAAAACGAGGACTTTCTGGACAAAACGACAAAGCTGCGGACATTCTGTTAAGGATTCTGAACTGGGCCTGTGGAACGACCGTTCCACCTGATGCACGGTCGTGCATCTCCGACAAAGTTGATCAACTCGGTGATGAATGGTCAGTGCGACTGGGCGTTCTAGGAAAACAAGGCGGCTCGGTGAAGAACGGTCGTTCCATATGAAGAACGACCGTGCGTATCCGATGAACCAACAGAGTCTCGGTGATGAACAGTCAATGCGACTCGGCATGAAACAACAACCCGGAACTGAACGACCGTTCCATCCAAAGAACGGTCGTGCGATTTCAAATATGGTCAACGATCTGATGACGTCATGCAGTATGGTGGACCACCACCAATAATTGCTTAAAGTGCACGGCCGTGCCAAACCAAGAACGACCGTGCAACTTCGAAAAAGCATAAAAACAGAACAGAACCATTCTATTAGTAACTCTGGACATTTTGGGAGCTCTGCAGGCGATTTTGAGGCTCCGAAGGCTTCTGCTTTCACTCGGATTCAAGCCACATTGCCCGGTTTTGCTCATTTACTATCCAGATTCTCATTCTTATGCTTGTTTATGGTTTGGTTTCTCAAATCTTTCCATAATTTTGTTATGTTTCAAGCATTTAGACTGATTATTATGTATTAATGTAAGCCTTTGGGCAAAAACACAACAATCCCTTGCTTGATTATAACCATTAGTATGTTAATCTATGTTTGTAATGACATTTTGAAGTGTTTTCTATGATTATCTTTGATGATTAGTTTGCAACCTTGTTATTGATATTGATTTCTTGATTATAAGTAATTATGTTGGATGATTGGTGCTTGGTTAGGTAAGATAGTTGAAAAATAAAGCTTATTTAATCATGTATTAGTAAACTTTTAATTTGGTTAACTAGTTTAACTTGGTTAAAATGTGGGCACCAAGATACTCTAACGGGTTAGTGGTTTAATAAAATGTAATTATTGTTAATCAAGAAAGCTTGCCTTCACGGAAGGACTCTAACGGGTTAGATGGTGTTGTTACGAATTCTTGCCATGATTTGTTAGCTTAGTTAGTAGTTTCGGCCAAAATTGCTATCTTGGTGAATTTATGTGCAAGATTTGTAAAATGAACTCGGTTGTGATTTAATCTAGTTTATGCTTGTCTCGGTGGTTGCATTGTGTTTATCGGTGTTGCTTTCCTTTATTAAGTGAGGTTAGAAAACTCCTAACGGATGACTAACTTATTTTTAGGAGATTTTTGTAGACATTTATCAATTGCACGTTAAAGAACAATTTTAGGTGGTTAAAGTGTGTTTATCGTTTTAACTTTCCGAATGATTGTCATGTTAGGATTCCCGAAAGGGATACTAATTGTCTTAAAATGGAAAATTGACCGAATGCTTCTAGTGCCAAAACTGACTTAGATGACATGCTTTGGTTGTGTATTAAGCAAGGCTATTTATATATAATTTACTATGTTTTATAAGTATTTATTTATGCTTACTTTAGTTTAATTAAAACCAATACCATTTATGTTTTTACCGGTA
The DNA here is from genome assembly GCF_002127325.2 of Helianthus annuus. Taxonomy (NCBI): domain Eukaryota; kingdom Viridiplantae; phylum Streptophyta; class Magnoliopsida; order Asterales; family Asteraceae; genus Helianthus; species Helianthus annuus. Next base: position 15,872,601 of record NC_035439.2, read on the forward strand.
ATTTAGTGGCAAAGGTCTAGTATTATTTCTCCGCCCATTTCCGTGGATCGATACTTGGTTCTTACCGATACTTTACTACATATATGACAGGGTACACTTGCCCTTTCGTGTGTGTTTTGATGTAAAAGTAATAATCACTTTTATAAATTTAAAACCAATTCGTGTGTAATTTCATTGTAAAAATATGTGTAGTCACGCACGTACCAAGTTTTTGGCGCCGTTGCCGGGGACCGGCGAGTTTTAGGAACGACCCGAGTCATTGTGTTATCGGTGTATATACTTGTTAATATTTGTGTATATTTTCGTGATTATTTATTTGTTGATTTATTTGTTAATTTCTAGCTTTTAATTCAATTTATTCATTTTCGTGATTCTTTTGTACACTTGTAAATTTTTATTCTATTTATTTGTTCAATCCGGATTTATTTATTCATTTATTCTTTTAGTTTTCGGCTCTTAAAAATCATTTTCATACTAGCCGATTCGATTATTTTCGTTGCTTTAATTTTTATAAAAATTTCGGCCCATTTTTGGATTTTTATAAATTTTACAGCCCATATTTATACATATTCTGCTTCTATTCAGCTAAAAAAAAAGCATTATTTTATTAATAAAATATTCATTGTGTTAGTTTTTCGTTTGCAGGTTGATGTCCTCAACTCCCGCGCCCGCTATTGCTGAGCTGACTGACGAACCAGCGCATAATCTTAGAAGAAGTAAGAGGCTGCGCGAAAGGTTGCTTGTCGTTGCACAACGCATAGCAAATGCAATCGACGAGCCGGTGATTATCTCTGAAGACGAAAGCTCAGGGGACGAGGAGAGAGTCGTCATGGCGGACGACGACCGACCGCTGAATGAAACAAATCAGCCCGGAAGGGCAGGCCTGGAGCCGAGTATCCTTCAGCCTACTATAGATACTCCTACTTTTGAAATTAGACCTAGTATTATTAATATGGTACAAAATTCTGTACAGTTTGACGGACGTGAGCATGAGGATCCCGGGAGGCATATCGCTGCTTTTCTTGCTATTTGTTCGACATTTAGGATGACAGGTGTTTCGGAGGATGCGATTCGATTGAGGTTGTTTCCGTTTTCGTTACGTGACAAAGCTAGAGCTTGGCTTATGTCACTTCCTGCCGGGTCCATCAGGACCTGGAATCAGTTGGCGGAGCAGTTTATGCAAAAATATTTTCCACCTGAGAAAACGAACAAACTACGGAACCGGATTGTTTCCTTTCGCCAGGACGAGGGCGAGTCGTTGCATGCGGCTTGGGAGAGATTCAAGGGTTTGTTGATTGATGCGCCACATCACGGCTTCTCCAAGCGACAGCTGGTTTTGACGTTCTATCAGGGGCTCAGCTATAATACGCATGAGCGATTAGACGTGAACGCGGGCGGCGATCTGGGAACTAAGACGCCGACTGAAGCGTATGATATTATCGAAAAAGCTGCGTTGAAATCCAGCTCGCGTCGGGACGGAGATAGAGGTCGGGCATCATCATCATCATCTCGTTCAGGAGTTCATGCTGTAGACGACTACACGGCCATTACTGCACAAATCTCGGCTCTTGCATCGAGAATTGACAGGTCCCAGATGATTGCGCATGCTGGCTCGGGATGTGACCAGTGCGGAGTGTCACACGAGCCTGGGGCATGTTTTCAGGGAGTCGTATATGAGGGCCACGAAGAAGTTGATTTCGTGAGTAATCAGGTAAGGCCGCAGAACAACCCGTACAGCAACACCTATAATCCCGGTTGGAGAAATCACCCAAATTTTGGGTGGCGAGCGAACGCAGGAAATCAGAACCCATTGGGGTTCACTCAGCGTGCTCCAGCGCCTCAGCAGGGTCAGCAGTACCAGCAGTACAACCAACCCTACCAGCAGCGTCCATATTCGTACCAGAATCAGGGCACTGGGAGTAGCTCCCAGCAGCAGGCCCCTCAGTCTAGTTCCAAGCTGGAGGATATGATGGCTCAGCTTCTCTCTAGCTCTGAAAAACGATACCAACAAAGCGAAGATCGTTTTCTAGCTAACGAGGGAGAAATGAGGAGTCAGAAGGCCTCGATTCAGAATATCGAGAATCAGGTTGGTCAGCTGGCACAGATGATGTCCAAAAGACCCCCAGGCGGTCTTCCGGGTAATACAGAACCAAACCCGGGCGGACACAGGGATGTGAATGCTGTCATGACCAGGAGTGGAAAAACTACCGGACCCGTCATATCGGACTCAGCACCGATCACTGAAGCGGTCCCGACTGACACACCGGACGAGGTGCAAGCCAGGCTACGCCCAGCAAGTACAGCACAAGTCCAGGAGCCGGTCAAAGATTACACTCCTCCAGTACCTTATCCAGGCAGGCTGAAGAAGTAGAAGAATGAAGAACAATACGGTAAGTTCCTTGAGTTGTTTAAGCAACTACACATCAATATACCGTTTGTTGAAGCCTTGGCCCAGATGCCAAAGTATGCGAAATTCCTTAAGGATATCCTCTCGAATAAACAGAAGCTCGAGGATATATCATGTGTGGTGATGAATGAAACTTGTTCTGCCGTTCTGCAAAACCGTCTGCCCACGAAAATGGGAGATCCTGGTAGCTTTACGCTCCCGTGTTTGATTGGAAACATGTATGTTAGCCATGCATTGGCTGACTTGGGAGCGAGTATTAACCTTATGCCGTATAAGGTTTTTACTAAACTGGATCTGGGTGAGCCGTCACCCACTAGGATGAGCATTCGGTTGGCAGATCGCTCAATAAAGTATCCGCGCGGATTTGTGGAAAACATGCTTGTAAAAATCGATAAATTTGTTTTCCCCGTGGACTTTGTTATCCTTGACATGGACGAAGATTCAAGGGTACCTTTGATACTTGGACGTCCTTTCCTCAATACAGCGAGGACGATTGTTGATGTGGCAGCTGGCCAAATCATGCTCCGAGTGAATGATGAGCACGTGACATTCGATATCAAAAGATCGATGCAGCATCCGCAATGTCACGATGACAAGCTTTATTACGTCGACATTGTCGATGCATGTGTGTGCTCTCATTTTCAAGGTACTATTGACGAGATTAATTCGGACACACGTCTGTCGTGTGGGGACCTGATTGGCATTATGCAGGAGTGCCACGATTTCGAGCAGCCAGTCTATCAGATTGGTGACGATGGTTCCCAGAGTCCGGAGAGATTTCTTGAAATTGACCATGTGAAAAAGGAGGAAGCGGAGCCTTCGGTTGAAGATCCGACGCCTTTGGAGTTGAAAGAACTCCCACCACATCTCGAGTATGCATTTCTGGACGAGGAGCGTCGCCTACCGGTCATAATTTCGGCATCATTGGAAAAGGATGAGAAAAATCAGCTTCTCGAGCTTCTGAGACTTCATAAGAGAGCCATTGCATGGAAAATCATGGATATCAAGGGCATCAATCCTTCTTTTTGTACTCACAAGATTCTGATGGAAGACGAGTACAAACCATGAGCACAGCATCAGAGGCGTTTAAATCCAAATATGCAGGACGTGGTGAAGAAGGAGGTGATTAAGTTGTTGGATGCCGGCATGATTTATCCTATTTCGGACGCTGTGTGGGTGAGTCCGGTGCAGGTTGTACCTAAGAAAGGTGGTATGACTGTAGTTTCAAATGATAGGAATGAGCTAATTCCTACCCGTACCGTCACTGGGTGGCGAGTTTGCATTGACTACCGCAAGCTCAATGATGCTACTCGCAAGGATCACTTCCCGCTTCCATTCATCGACCAGATGTTGGAACGTCTGTCGGGGAAGTTGTATTACTGTTTCCTTGACGGATTCTCTGAGTACTTTCAGATTCCTATCGCTCCTGAGGATCAGGAGAAGACTACCTTTACATGCCCCTTCGGCACATTCGCCTACCGGCGGATGCCTTTTGGGTTGTGTAATGCACCAGCGACCTTCCAAAGATGCATGGTTGCAATTTTCCATGACATGATCGAGGATTCCATGGAGGTTTTCATGGATGACTTTTCGGTATTTGGGGATTCCTTCGATCACTGCTTGGAAAATTTGAGAAAGATGTTGAAGAGGTGTGAGGAGACGAATCTGGTCCTGAACTGGGAGAAATGCCACTTCATGGTGAAGGAGGGCATAGTTCTGGGACATAAGATTTCGCATGCTGGTATGGAGGTCGATCCAGCCAAAGTGGATATCATTTCACGACTTCCACCTCCCACCTCTGTTAGAGCGATACGGAGCTTTCTCGGTCATGCCGGGTTCTATCGGCGATTCATTAAAGATTTTTCAAAAATCGCCAAACCCATGACCCGTTTTTTGGAGAAAGACGCTCCGTTCATATTCGGAGATGATTGCTTGAGAGCCTTTGACCTTCTCAAGCAAAAGTTGATTGAGGCCCCTATTTTAGTTGCACCGGACTGGAGTCTGCCGTTTGAGATTATGTGCGACGCGAGTGATTACGCTATAGGGGCCGTTCTTGGCCAAAAGAGAGAAAAGCACTTTCACCCGATCTATTATGCGAGCAAAACTCTTCACGACGCTCAAGAGCATTATACCACGACTGAAAAGGAGCTCTTGGCGGTCGTTTTCGCATTTGACAAATTTAGATCGTACTTGGTGCTTTCGAAAACCGTTGTATATACTGATCACGCTGCCATCCGATATCTCTTCAGCAAACAGGACGCTAAGCCACGTCTGATCAGGTGGATCTTGTTGCTGCAAGAGTTCGATATCGAAATTCAAGATAAAAAGGGTGCGTTGAATGTAGCGGCTGACCATCTATCTCGATTAGAGCATGGAGACATCGTGGACGCGCGTTGGGATTCCATAAATGACAACTTCCCACACGAGTCTTTGATGAGTGTTGAGATATGCGATGAGTCGCCATGGTTCGCCGACCTTGCGAACTACCTTGCTTGCGGGATTCTGATTAAAGGGTTGACTCACCAGCAAAAGAGGAAATTCTTTTCGGACGTCAAGCACTACATTTGGGATGACCCCTACTTGTTTCGGGTTGGTGCTGATCAGATGATCAGGAGATGTGTTTCAGGGAAAGAGGCGACCAATATTCTGCGCCACTGTCACGAGGGACCTATCGGAGGCCACCATGGAGCCAACTTTACCGCCAAGAAAGTGTTGGACTCCGGGTTTTATTGGCCGGATATATTTCGTGATGCGCAGAGTTGGGTTAGAGCGTGCGATGCTTGCCAGAGGGCGACAAATATATCGGCACGTGATGAAATGCCTCAGACCTGGATTCAGGTTTGTGAAGTCTTTGATATCTGGGGGATAGACTTCATGGGACCATTTCCCCCCTCACGAGGTAATAAGTACATCCTGGTCGCGGTTGACTATGTATCGAAGTGGGCGGAGGCACAAGCCTTACCCACCAATGATGCCAGGGTGGTCGTGAGATTTTTGAAAAGCTTATTTACCCGGTTCGGCGCTCCGAAAGCGCTTATCAGTGACAGAGGGACGCATTTTTGCAATACTCAGCTCGAGAGAGCTTTGTCCCGTTACGGTGTGCATCACCGTCTATCCACGCCCTATCATCCACAGACAAGCGGGCAGGTGGAAGTCACGAACCGGGGGCTGAAAAGAAGCCTTGAGTGGTCTGTAGGTGCAAACTGCAAGGATTGGTCAGATAAGCTTGATGAAGCGTTGTGGGCTTTCCGTACGGCTTACAAGACGCCTATTGGGACTACTCCCTTTAGGCTTGTGTACGGAAAGGCATGCCATTTACCGGTTGAGTTGGAGCATAAAGCGATGTGGGCGCTAAAAACCGCAAATCTGGACCTAAAAGCCGGAGGTGAAGCCCGGTTTCTCCAGATTCACGAGTTGGAAGAGTTGCGACAACGCGCTTATGAGAGCTCGGTGTTGTACAAGGAGCGCACGAAGAGATTGCACGATAAACGCTTGAAGGACCACAAAGAATTCCAAGCGGGCGATCTTGTTCTTCTTTACAACTCGCGGTTGCGCTTATTTCCCGGGAAGCTTCATTCACGTTGGACAGGCCCATACACGGTTAAAGAGGTATTTCCATATGGGACTGTTGCAATAGAGAACGCGGATGGCGTTATTTTCAAAGTAAATGGGCATCGCTTGAAGTTATACGTTGCCGGGCCGACAGAGTCGGTGATGGAGGTCCTTGAGCTCCAAACCCCGCACACATCATAAGTGTGGGGAGGAGAGAGTCTACGCTGCTGACTCGTGGATCAAAAATGCAGCAAGAGCGTATTTTGCGCTTTAAGGGTAGTTTAGTCATTTAGGATTTATTTTCTAGTTTTAGCTTGGAGTCTTGCTATCGACTCGTCGACAAAAATTTAGCATGAGTCTACGCTACTGACTCGCCGACAAAAATGTAGCAGGAGCGTCTTTGGCGCTATAGGGGCAAAATTGTCCGTTTTTATGTTTTTGTAGTTTTAGCGTAATTTAGGTTAGTTAGGTAGTTCCCGTTAGTTTGTACAGTTTCTATTCATGCCGAGCGAAGGTTCTATGTTGCAATATTGTTAGAACAGTTGGTGTGTCGAAAAAACGGCGAAAAACGGCCGAAATAGTTGCTGGAAATGGATTCTGCAGAAAAATTCTGATCTGCAGCTGATGCACGACCATGCCAGCAATCGCACGACCGTGCGTTTCCGAGCACCTGGCACGGTGGATCGCACCCTTGGTGCATCACCGAGAAAAATGAAAGTCGTCGGATCCGCACGACCGTGCCAAACGGCGAACGACCGTGCGTCAGGCTGAGGGCATTTTTGTCATTTTGCACATTATATATATACCCTCATCTGCTGCAAAATCCCTCATTCGCGAACCCTAGCAACTGCAGCCGTTCCAGAGCGGTTTTTACACCATATCGCACGGTTTTTCACACGATCTCGCACCCAACTTCGCACGGTACGTCTCTAGTGTTAGATTTCTTGTTTTCTTACTTTCTAAGTTAGATTTCTTCCGATTCTTCAAGGAAATTTTTAGGGTTCTCTTCATAAACAAATCGAAACCCTAACCCTTGTTGAATCGAAGTATCGTGAACACCCGATTGTGATTCCGACCCCTGTTGGCCCAATACTTGTTGAAATTTGCGAAAAATCAGGCTGTTATTAGATCAGGGATTCGAAATACTGCGGAATCGGTGATGCACGGTCGTTCCTGTATGGAACGGTCGTGCATTGCCAGGTGTTCACTGCTTCTGATGTTGGTTCGGAGTTGCACGGTCGTGCCGTTGGTCGCACGTCGTGCGGATACCGCATTAGCCGGCCACATCTCCTTGATCTCGGTGATGCACGGCCGTGCGGAAGGCCGCACGCCCGTGCCGTTCGCCCAGATCAGTTTGACAGAAGCTTCATAATTTGCTGCTCGGCTGTTTTCAATTCCATTTTCTCTTGTTTCTGTCTTTCTAACAATGTTCCCCATTACAGATGGATCATCCCTTCCTACAGTTCGACCCCAACAATGAGCGTGAAGCTTTATGCATTCCAAAAAGAGACGCATTATGGGCCCGGAGGGGGCAGTTCGGAGTCCCTAGATGGCTGGATTGGGAAGTAATGCAAGAACTAAATCAGTATGACCGTTTAGAAAACATGATGAGTCGTCCACTTACAAATCTGGTCGGTTGCAACCGACCTGTTTACTTGGAGCTAACCATAGAGTTCTTTGCATCATATGCTTACGAAAAGCCGGTTGCTGCTCGACGACCCAAATTCCGCCACAAGGAGCGGATATCTTTCAGATTGTGTGGAAGAAGGCACAGGTGGTCGGTTGGTCGTTTGGGAAGGAGACTCGGGATCTACACTAGGGAAGACATGGATGATCCCGATGTCTTCACAGATACGTTCACCTTCCCGTCTGATGCAGCACGGGATGAGTTTTGGGCTGCAAATGCCGTTGGGGACCCATACAACCCAAGGATGTCAAAGGCCTCACGACTTAAAGACCCTCTGGTGCAAGTGATGCACCATGTGTTTAGCCACACTATATGCGGTCGCATGGACAGTCTTGGTAACTGTCCAACACCAGATTTGATTTTTCTTTACGCATTGGTGGAGAAGGCGCCCATCAACTTAGCGGCGCGAATGGTTGAATACTTTGTGAAGTGCTCAGGGAGGACTTCTAACAGTCAGATACATGGCGGTCAGTATGTGACCGAAATTGCGTACAACGAACACCTTATGACTGAGGAGGTACTTCAGGGTCTCACTCTGATAACCGAGGGGGTCCATGTTGACCTCAGGTCACTGAAGGAGATGGGGGTAATTGTTGAGACTGATCACGGGGATAGGTTGAGGGGGCTCAACAACGAGGTCTGGGACCCGCTGCCCCCACTCCCAGAAGAGGAAGAGGATGTAGAGATGCAGGAGCAGCAGCACGGACCGCACACACCACCGCACCACACACCGCCACACCAGCCGCAGCACCATGAGTACTACCAGCATCAGGATTGGCCTGAATTTTATCAGCAGCTCCAGCAGATGCGTGTCACGCAGGAACAGCATGGTACGTACATCGATCAGATTAGGACCAGCCAGGACCAGATCCGGGCTAGTCAGGATCAGCTCAGGGCCACGCAGGATCAGCTGAGGCATAGCCAGGAGAGCTTATACCAGGGGGTGAGTGCCGGATTCTCGTACCTATTCGGGGAGATGCACCATGCATATCCCGACTACTTTCAGCACCCTCCACAGTTCCCACCGTGGAACCCACCAGGTTATGGCGGTGCGGGCCCATCTTTCACGAGAGACGATGACGGTGATGACGAGTAGGAGTTGGTGGTGATGTTCGTTGGTGGTTTTTATTATTATTTTAGTACTTGTCATTTCGGGTGTTCTTTTTGCTTAGTATGTCGAACACCCTCGGATTGTATTGTATTTTAAAACACTTTACTTTATGTTGTGTCTTTGTTTGGACTAGTAGTATTTATGTACATTATGGTTTATTTGGGTTTATTCTGTTACTGTTCTGTTTTGCTGTGCCATATGACACACTTGCAGATTTTGGCTATCAAGTCTTTGACCGGAGCATATGACAGACACAGCTTTGGAAGTCTCGATTCATCAGATATCATCTTGAGGGGAGTACTATTATCCTTTTTCTCTATATTTCGGGTTTCGCATTGGGGACAATGCGAAGTTCAAGTGTGGGGAGGGGGTTAACTTTGTTAACTTTGTTTGTCCTCATGTTTTCTATATAAAAAAAATCAGAAAATCAGAAAAATCATTCAAAAATACCTGTATTTTGTATATATTTTAGTAAATAAACCGGTTGATTGTGTTTTAGAAAGCATCGGACTTGATAAAAACTCGACAGGCAAAATATTTTTGAAAAAGGAAACCGGAAAGCGTGACAAACAAAGAAAGACTTACATGATAGTTTTCACACTTTTACCCATTCCATCCGTTACGTGAGCATATTTGAGCCTATTGTTATATATTTGTTCATTTCGGATATAGGAGTGAGCCGGATGTTATGTGTAATATAGAACTTGTCACTAGTATGCTTGTTAAAACCATGAACTTGTGAATTTGTGTAAAAGTGATAGAGGCACTTAGATTACCCCTTTGTTGTAAACCTTGTTCTTTGTGTTGTGCTTCCCGTTCACCTTATATTACCCTTTAGGATTAACCATGTCGAGCCTTCCCGTTTACCTTTGTTTACCCACATTATCGCCCACTTAGCCAAATTTAGCCTTTGTATGTTTTAAACCCTTTTTAGTGTTGAAACTCGGACAAAATAATCGTTTAACTAGCGTTTGTTTCAGTTTATTGTATAGTATGTTTACTCTAAAAAAAAAAAAAAAAAAAAAAAAAAAAACCCAAAAAAAATAAAACACCCTAAAATAGGGTGAAGTTGATAAAATCGAGCAATTTTGAACACTTAAATGTTAAAATTTCGTAGATAAGCTCGATTGCGCAATAGTCGCCTTTTTAAGGCATTTGTATGTATAGTTGTATATGTTGTTGCTAGTTAAACGCTACTACCAAGTTTTAACCATTTTCGCCAATTTATATGTCTACTTCCATACCCTTCGCCCAAGCCTAACGTTACAACCCGTAAAGACATCTTGATTTACACTTATTTGCATGTTAGTTGGTGGAGACGAGATCTTATGACAAGCTTATGATATTGCATGTTTCATTGACGAGGCATTGAGTATTTGCACATACAGATTATATGTATGTTTCATAAATAAAACCGAGTGTGTGTGAACATTGTGATTCGCGTGAAGATTAACATGTTGAGTCGATTAAATGTGAAGTCACGGCTTTTTGGTTGTCACTTTATAATTGCATATGCTTGTTGGGTTTGAGTCTTTTGATGTTGTCTTTCGACAAACCGGCTAACCGTTTATAGTAGTTTTCAATAAAATAGTGTGTAAATTATCGTTCTTGTTTGTTTCCGTCTTTTATTGCTTTTTAGTTCAGCTTGCTTGAGGACAAGCAAGGTTCAAGTGTGGGGAGATTTGATATTCGCTAATTTACACATATTTTAGTCCCCCGTTTTACCCTTATTTTATGCGTTTTCGGCTGTAAAACCGTCATTCGGATACTTAATTATCTACATTTTTTGTTTACAGGCCTAAAACAGCATACCAGACAAGATGATAGCAAAAACGAGGACTTTCTGGACAAAACGACAAAGCTGCGGACATTCTGTTAAGGATTCTGAACTGGGCCTGTGGAACGACCGTTCCACCTGATGCACGGTCGTGCATCTCCGACAAAGTTGATCAACTCGGTGATGAACGGTCAGTGCGACTGGGCGTTCTAGGAAAACAAGGTGGCTCGGTGAAGAACGGTCGTTCCATATGAAGAACGATCGTGCGTATCCGATGAACCAACAGAGTCTCGGTGATGAACGGTCAATGCGACTCGGCGTGCAACAACAACCCGGAACTGAACGACCGTTCCATCCAAAAACAGTCGTGCGATTTCAAATCTGGTCAACGATCTGATGACGTCATGCAGTATGGTGGACCACCAACAATAATTGCTTAAAGTGCACGGCCGTGCCAAACCAAGAACGACCGTGCAACTTCGAAAAAGCATAAAAACAGAACATAACCATTCTATTAGTAACTCTGGACATCTTGGGAGCTCTGCAGGCGATTTTGAGGCTCCGAAGGCTTCTGCTTTCACTCGGATTCAAGCCACATTGCCCGGTTTTGCTCATTTACTATCCAGATTCTCATTCTTATGCTTGTTTATGGTTTGGTTTCTCAAATCTTTCCATAATTTTGTTATGTTTCAAGCATTTAGACTGATTATTATGTATTAATGTAAGCCTTTGGGCAAAAACACAACAATCCCTTGCTTGATTATAACCATTAGTATGTTAATCTATGTTTGTAATGACATTTTGAAGTGTTTTCTATGATTATCTTTGATGATTAGTTTGCAACCTTGTTATTGATTTCTTGATTATAAGTAATTATGTTGGATGATTGGTGCTTGGTTAGGTAAGATAGTTGAAAAATGAAGCTTATTTAATCATGTATTAGTAAACTTTTAATTTGGTTAACTAGTTTAACTTGGTTAAAATGTGGGCACCATGATACCCTAACGGGTTAGTGGTTTAGTAAAATGTAATTATTGTTAATCAAGAAAGCTTGCCTTCACGGAAGGACTCTAACGGGTTAGATGGTGTTGTTATGAATTCTTGCCATGATTTGTTAGCTTAGTTAGTAGTTTCGGCCAAAATTGCTATCTTGGTGAATTTATGTGCAAGATTTGTAAAATGAACTCGGTTGTGATTTAATCTAGTTTATGCTTGTCTCGGTGGTTGCATTGTGTTTATCGGTGTTGCTTTCCTTGATTAAGTGAGGTTAGAAAACTCCTAACGGATGACTAACTTATTTTTAGGAGATTTTTGTAGACATTTATCAATTGCACGTTAAAGAACAATTTTAGGTGGTTAAAGTGTGTTTATCGTTTTAACTTTCCGAATGATTGTCATGTTAGGATTCCCGAAAGGGATACTAATTGTCTTAAAATGGAAAATTGACCGAATGCTTCTAGTGCCAAAACTGACTTAGATGACATGCTTTGGTTGTGTATTAAGCAAGGCTATTTATATATAATTTACTATGTTTTATAAGTATTTATTTATGCTTACTTTAGTTTAATTAAAACCAATACCATTTATGTTTTTACCCGTAATTTAGTGGCAAAGGTCTAGTATTATTTCTCCGCCCATTTCCGTGGATCGATACTTGGTTCTTACCGATACTTTACTACATATATGACAGGGTACACTTGCCCTTTCGTGTGTGTTTTGATGTAAAAGTAATAATCACTTTTATAAATTTAAAACCAATTCGTGTGTAATTTCATTGTAAAAATATGTGTAGTCACGCACGTACCAAGAGGGTTAATCCGGAAACAGGGGTTGTAGAAACAATACTTAACGTGAAAAAGCCGAAGACAATGAAGACTATCCCAGTGCCACCAATGGAGCAGGATTTCTATAAGGAATTCTTGGGCTGGGTGTATAGTTACATTTCGACTAAGGCTGTCATTACTTACCGAGCAGGAAGTGAATTAAGAGAGATGCATGTGTATGACCCGATGAGGTTAGTAAACTGCTCTGCGAAGGATATTGAATGTCTATTCATCAATAAGATTCACTATCAGGCAGAAGATAAAGAGCAGGCCATGCAGTTTCAACGTGTTGCTACTCTTTGCTTTCAGAAAGGTATCAATTCTGAGAGTAAATGGAAGTCTTCTTGGTGGTCGCTCGATGAGAAGATGAAAAGAAAAGCTGAACGTGAACGTCGAAAGCTTGAAGAAAACAGAGGTAAATGGATGAACATTCAAGCCGAAGAAGAGAAGGCAAGAAAGAAAGAGAATGACAGGGTGAGAAATTTGCTTAGGAAGAAGCCTAAGCAGCATGAAGAAAATTTCAAGTCCCTGTGAAGACCCGAAGACAAGACTGAAGACTGCGGCTATATCCAAGGGGGAGTTTGTTGGTGCACGAATGTCTAAATCCTGCGTCTTAAGTCTTAGTTGTTCATGTATAGGGTCTAGAAGTGTTAATTATGCATTGTATAGGGGTTGATTTGTAAATTTTGGTTTGTTAAGACCTGATTTCGCCCCAAATGACAATGTGTCATTTGGGGCAAAATCACATCAAGCTGATTCGCCCCAAATGAAACATGGTCATTTGGAGCGAAATCCCAACCCTATATATAGCTGTAGTGTTTTCTCATTATGTACGTGCATGTTTACTGTGTAGCCGAACTGCTGCTCGACTTTTTCGTGAAAGATTAATGAGAAAACCAGTTTAAAGTGATCTGCTTATGTTTCTACTCCATTTCTACTTTGATTCATGCTGATTGTGTATTTCCGCTGCATAATCAGTAGTATCTAGCTCTGATTGACTCACACGACTGTCAATAACGGTCCTACAAAAATCAACTAAACTCATTTTCTGGAAAAATCATTTTGATTAAAACAAACTTAAGTGTTTTGAAATCTTGATGAGAAAATAGTTTGTTGAAAGGGGGAGTTCTGATTGTTTTATGCTTAGTGAATGGCGAATTGAAGCAATTAGATATCAGTTGTCATTTTTTTTCTTGTATAGTTTGTTTTCAAAAATTTTTTAAGTGGGTAAAGAGCTCAGTTTGTTTTTCAAACTTTTTTAAAATGTGTTTGCATTTTAGGGGGAGTAAAAATTTCAGAAAATCCAAAACCATTAGAAAATGTGAAAAAGCCAAAAACATGATAAAAAATCCAAAAACGGGTTTTGTTGTATAAAAGAGGAAATGATAGTACATCAGTGGACTGTCACAACACGCTAAAGAAATGTAAAGAAAAATGTGATAAATAATCTTATTGCGGATATGTCAGTAGGTTTTTGCACATTTAGTAGATTGTGACGAGATATTAACCTAAATTTCAAACTTGCTTATTTTGTGGGTAACTACTTTTTGGATATATAGGTAACCCCCGAAATCTTGTTTGAAAGGTCCCTCTTTCTGAGATACTAGGTCTTTATACTCAGTGATATCTGGGGTATTATCCCGGGACTTCTGCTGAATGGAAATTCTGACCTAGTCCCCGTATAATACTTTCCGCAAATGCTTGAAAAAGCGCCGCCCTCAACAAATTGATGAAACAATAAAATTGATAATCATTGTTGTTGTAAAAAAGATCCTCTAAAGGGGACACACCTAAAGTCGAACCGTCATCTCTCTGCTGAACGAAAGTTCTGACCTGAGCTCTCACGGTTTCGCACCTAACCCCTTTACAGATATCATCTGTGGTATACTCACCTGTAAGACTGAATATTGGGATCTGGATACGGGAGTATATTCAAGTAGTGGGACACACGAATAAGTTTAAGTTCATTAAAACATTAGTATCGTATCTCGGATCAGTTGAACTTTGTGTGAAAATTTAAGTGGACCAATATACTGACAATCTAGGTGAATTGTTTAAAACTGAAAATGAAATAAAGCTTAACGGTGTTGGTGATTTGTTTCAGAAACTGATATGATCCTCTTACACAAACTCACAAAAATAGTGTCTGTAAATATTTCTTTATTGCATTACTTTTCTCTTATTTCAAAAATCCAAAAAGATTTTTCGTGTGTTTTAGCATAAATTTTGAAAAATTCAAAAAGATTTTCAACAACTGATATTGAAAAGCTGATTTTCAAAATTCCGAGTGCTAAACATGATGACCAATTTGTGAGGGGGAGTTTGTTCTTAAATGAATGTGTTTTTAATCAAATTTACATGTGGTTCATCAGAGGTTTGTTGATTTGAGGGAGGGTTTGAGTTAATGCATACAAATTGAGATTAAATGAGGAATTTATTGTGAGGTAGAGATTATGCAGATAACCTGAGCTGAACGTGAGCCAGGTGACGATCTTGGAACAACGTCAAAGCTGAGTGTTAGTAGAGCCAGGTCGATTAATCCTGAGAAGCTTGAGCTTGAAGAGTCAGGTTCCGATACCTGAGAACTCAATGGATAAAATTTGAGCCAGGAAACGATTTGAACCTGTGAAAGCCAGATGTCGATCCTGAAGCAGATGATGCTGATGAACTTAAGAAATGCCAGCACATTGTTAAAGGGAGTCTGTTGATGTTGTTAAAGAGAGTGAAGCCCAGAGACTGTTCAAGACTGTAGTTGCAAAGACTCGACACGTGCGACTCGTCAACATCTGAGGGGGAGTCTGTTAGTGCATGCATCTGTCGACTTCGTCTTGTATCGAGTCTTAGACTAGATAGAATAGATCAGGGCTCGTAGATCGAGAAAATAGGGTGTTTAAGATTGTAAAGTGACTGATTTCGCTTGAGGAGCTAATTCCGCTTGAAATGACAGTGGTCAGTTTCAAGCGGAATCACATCACTGGTATTCCTCTTGAATGGTTCTTGGACATTTTCGAGCATAATCACAAGGCTATATATACCCTCCGAGCGGAATCATTTGGGTCAGTCCTTGTTTTCCAAACCGAGGTGCTGCCGGTGTGAAGACTGATTGTAATTGCTGTTATTTCAATCTAATCAGTGTTTAAAGTGAAGTTTAAGCTGTATCTAAGTCTATTTCTTGTGTTTCGCACCTGAAATAGATCAAAGCTTCTCTGAACGACTCGTTCGGGTCAGATACACGATCCTACAACCCAAGTTAATGGGATCATCTGATTCCCCACCAGCAGTGGTTTTACCAATGTGTGACTTAGGAAATGAATCCCAAAAGTCATTCATTGATGCCCCTTATTCTTGGTACTGGGGTCTTCTTCCTTCAGCACTTGATAGCCTTTTGAAGGTACCAGTGGTCATAACCAACTCACTGGTGGTTCTCAGAGGTGCTATGGAAGGAATTGCCTTCAAGGGAGTCTTATGAATGTAGCCACTGTCCAAATGTAAACCAGTGGGTTCAACATTTGTAGGGGCTGCTCCACTTGAACTGCTGTCAGGAATTACTTGTAATCCCTGCAGTGTAACCTCCTCATCTGTTGTTGGGATAGCAAAGGTATAAGTATCAGACCCAGTCACTTGTAGGAGTGTACTCTCAGTGGTAGGTGATTGAGAGGAACTGGTTTGTGTCTGAACTACATCAACTGCATGCAACAGGGGTATTATGGATTGTGGTAGTGAGAGGGGTGAAGATAAAGGTGTTGAAAGAGACATGTCCTTGGCATTAGGACTGAGGAAGATGGATCCAATTGAATCCAGAGCTTCATATTGTGGGGTCCCTGTGTTTACAACCTGATCCTTTTGTGAGGATGTAGGAGGAGTTTGTGGCAAAGGTGGAGATCTTTCTTCCATCTGCTCTGAGGAAGTAGCAGCAGTGGTTATAGGTGACATTTATGTTGTCACTGGCATTGGCTCTGGGATCTCATCTTCCAGAGGTGCCTTTGTTTTGGGTTTGGGGGGCTTTCTGGATGTTTTCTTTTTGGTCTTTTTGGTAATGGCAGGTGTGGGTTTCAAAGCAGTGGTTGTGCTGCTATGATCACCTGAAGCAGTGGGCTCAGCAGCCGATACCTGAGGAGCAGTGATAGCTGCTAAATTCTGCTCAGGCACCTCTGCTTTTGTTTTTGAAGGTGTTAACATTCTAGAGAATGTTTCAGGTGTTAAACCATTTATTTGAAAATAAACACCTTGTTTGAGCAAATTTTCATTTTCTTTTCCAAATTTTTGTTCAAAATAATAGCTTAGAAACCTTGGAAAAAGCAAAAATGCTTTGCTATCAACATTTTTCACCAAATCATCAAAAAACTCCTAGGAATAATTATAATTTTCATTATGTAAAATGGCATAACCCAGACATTGGATTTTTAATGGTATTTCATTGAAAGCAGTTGTTTTATTTGAAACACACATCAAAAGAGCGTGAAATAAAAACCTAGGTGCAGAAGGGAAGAAACCTATTTGTAAAGTATCTCTTTTTGGTTATTCTGCTTACCCTCTTCCCAGAAAATCATTTTTCAACTTGCTTTTAGAAAAAGAAGTTTTACCTTGCTGATCGTCGAGTTTAAAGACTTCTGAGATGGATTGTGGAGTGATTTGAATCGTTTTGCCCTGTATAGAAGAGTTGATGGCTATGATTTTCTCGTCTTGTTTGACAAGGTTAGCATTTTTCCAGAACTCTCTCAGGGTTTGCTGATAAATTGGGGCATCTGATGTAAGCAAAGTTTTATACTTTGACGCAGACATAGTGTCAATGATGGAGTCGAAGATGTTGGTGGTAGTGGGTTTTGTGAGAAGACCCAAGTAATTGTGAGGGGATTTGTATGGGATTTCAATGGGTTCATCGGCCATTTGAGTAGCCTCTTTAGAAGATGAGGATGATTTTGATTTTGATTTTGACTTTGATTTCTTCATTTTGATGAAGAAGAATCGAAGAGTGACTTGAGAAGAAAAGTTGAAAACTGCTTTGAGAAGAGAATTTTGGAATTCAATTCGACAGTGTGTGACCCTGTTTGGGGTTTTGATCAGGGTTTTATTCAAGGAAGAAGTGAATACTGACGTGGCAGCGGTTACAAAAGATCTGATGGCTAAAAATTGACCATGTGCCAACCCCTGATGAAAGGATGAATAATGAGAACAATTGTTTTGAGAGCCACTGATGAAGTAAACATCAGTAGTTACAACGGTAACAAATGAAACAGTGGGTGATTTTTACTATCAGTGGATAGTACATCAGTGGATACAACACTGATTTTAAACAATAGTGCTTATCAGGAAAATGATAAAGCAGGGGTTGACTTTCTGCAGTGGACAGTATTTAGGGAACAGATGTTTGAGCACAACAGTGGTAGGGAAATGGTGAGGTTTTGAAAGACTATTACATCAGCAACTGTTAGTGCAACATTGATTGAACCTTTTTGACAAAAGTTTTGAGCATCTGCTTGTTTGGATGAGGGGATTGATTTTGTCTTGTGTAAACAAAATATCATGTCCAACATCTGTTGATGGTGATCTGCAGGAATGCTATACTTAACAAAATACATTTTAGATGTAAATTATCAAGTTTAATTTGTCAGCAGCTTTTCCAGGGTTTTATGTTCGAGGTTTTGCCACATGTTTATTGCAAGTTTTGAAGCTTTTATAAATTCCTGACAGTGGTTTAGTATCCCAGATGATGAAAACCTTTTTACTAAGGCTACTTATTTTGTGTCTAATTATTTGAATTAGAACATGAGTATCTTAGTAGTTTAAAATCTGATAGCAATCAATTTTTGATCTGTGATAAAACAAACTTGAGGTTGATATGACCTTGGCACTTAGTACCTTTTCCTTTTGATCTGTTTTTAAGGATAATATCACCAACAAAAATAGAGGTTCTATATCCTGACAGGAGATTGATACTTTTACTATCAAAAATAAGTAAAAGTACAAAATATATTATTCCAAAAAAAATAAAGAATAATATATCCTGTTTTATTGAGAAAAACCTTTTCAAGAAAAGATAATTAAAGGTTATTCTGAAAACAACATCAAAAAGAGTTCTGATATATTTTCCAATTAAAACTCATAGTCACATCAGTCTCAAGTTTTAGGAAAATGGTCAACGATTTAAAATGACTATTTTTGTGACCATTTCCTTGTTAATTGATTGCAAAAAGAAGAGACATGTGAGGATTCTGAAATATTTGTATAGTCCTCTTATCAATTTCATAATTGGTGATACCATTGTTACCTGAACTTCCCTGAATCAATGAATGCACAAAATTGCTTGATGACCATTGTTTACCCAACTTTAGACTCTTAAGTGTATTATATTTATACTCCTTTCTTTTGACTTCAAAAGTTTTGAGATAAATACACTTTTGAGTTTTGTTATTTTTCTTCTTCCCTTTTTACCCTTCCCATTCATAAGTACTAAAGTACTTACTGGGAGGATTTTATTGAAGAAATACTTAGACTAGAATCATTTTTCAGCAATGTTTAGAGAGACTTGGACATTTTTGCACATGCTTATGTCAAATCTCTCATTACATATGATTTAGTCTGTCTTAACACCTGATTTTCTTAATGTCTTCTTAACAAAGTTGATTTGATCCTTTTAACAGGATTCTCAACCTGCTTTTCAACACATAAGATTCGGTAACTAAAGTTTTGATTTCCCTCCTTTCATGTAAACAAAAACACTAGTGTTTTTACGAAACTAGGTTTTTGTTTACTAGAGGTTCACACTTTAGTATCAAACATGATGGAAACAACACAAACTTCACATTAACACTTGATATCAATTTTGTAAATGATTATACCATAGTTATCAGTCATATTTTCAGATCTGCAAACTATAGGTGTTTTATGTATGATATCACTTGTTATGTGAAGTTTGTGTGTCTTATGACATCTTGGTTGTTTTACAGAGTATCTGAATAATCACTTTGAACATGATTTCTCGTTACTCTATTTTTCAACTAAATACAATCAACCTTAGTATCAATGAATTTTGAGCTGAACTATTATGTTAAATTGACTGTTAGATCGAATTTGACTGTCCAAGCTCTGATACCAATTGTTAAGATCGGAGGCTGTCATGAAAGTGTTTATTTGTATGAATTGGGAAAATCAATAGATATGAATTGAGATTTAAATGCAGCGGAAATAAAAACAAACTTTGTAAACACAATCAAGGAGAAAATAGTTTTGATAAACACATGCTTCATATTGAGTCGAATGATTACAATACAAGTCAAAAGATTACAAAGCATGCTTACAAGCTAAACTCCCCCTCAGTCTGATACTCCAAGGTTGAATGCACATGATGAAAGGATTAGACATGAGGAGAAGAACCCACTCAGTCAATCAAATGTAACAGTACAGGGTACTATTACATTTATAGGCAAACCAAACCACTGAAGCATCTCAGCTGACATCACCATGAAAGTGACATCTAACAACCTAACAAACTTTATCCACTGATCTATAACTACTGACCATACAGACACTGATTACATTCTAATCACTGATGTATAAACACTGATTCTTCATTCCACTGATGTAGTCAACCACTGATGTGAGCATCAGTGCATTCTTCAAAGGGTGATCAGACCTTGAATGGGCAGTGCTTTAACTCTTCAGCAGTGCTTGGATTCTGTCAGTAGGTTGAGCTTCAGTCTTTAATCTTCATCAGTACTTTAGCAACAGTTGTCTTATTGATCAGTGCTTTGAAGTCTGTCAGTTGCCAAATAACCACTGTCAAGGGGAAAGCTTAATGCAAACTGCTGATTATGATGAATCCACTGTTGTGAACCAGTTTTGGCTTTCATTATCTGTTCCTCTGGTAGGGTTCAATCCCAACAAAACTTAATATATATGGTGCGTGTCGAGCGTGATATGTTTTATTAATATTTTAAGTTTGTTTTACGCATTAGTCGAGTTTTAAATTTATAAAACACGATATTGTACTAACACTAAACACACACTAGGGCAAGTGCACCCATCGCGAGTGTAGTATACTGTTGGTAAGATACTGAGGTCGTCCAAGGACACAAGAGCTTTTAGTACCGGTTTATTGTCAACGTCTAATCGATCTAAATTTTTGATAAGAGTTTTGAAATATGAAAGTAAATCTAAAAAATAAAAGATAGAAAAAATGAAAATAAAATAGACAAGATAGAATCACTTGGATCCAACGCCTCTTTAATGTACCCTTTGATGATTTTCGCACTTTCGGACTTTTTAAGAGATTATCTTAGTTATAGTAGTAGGCCCCTCTTTTGAAGGTGACGTTACCCTCAACCCAGTGGTTTGAGTCAGCAGGGATACAATCCCAAAGGATCAGAATATTGAAAGATAATTAAATAAGTTATTAGTGCGAAAAGTGGTAGACCCCTCTTTTAAATGTGACGTTACCCTCGGCTAAGTGGTTTGAGTCAGCAAGGATACAATCCCAAGAAGCCGGTTTAATGTTTTAATAGTAGTTTACATATGAGGGTTCAAGATATTCGCACCCCCTACATCCAATATCTTTGGGGCATTGAAGGAGGTCCTAGTAAGCTTGAACCAAGTCCTTGTAGGATCTATACAATGAACAAGACAAGAACTTTACCAAACCACCCTTCTAACCTCCTTCCAAGTAGTTAACGCACTTTATATAGACCGTAAAGAGATGAATGAGCAAATCAATGACATCATGAAGAAATGGTAAAGAAAATTCACTTCCAACATAAGAAACGAGTAATTAAAGTCATTAATACATACCCAATTAAAAAGTGCTGAAAGATTAAAAATCAAAAGTAATACATTAAAGACTTGTCTTCACCAAGTGATGTAAGAGATTAGCCAAGCATGGCCTTTGATTGACAAGAACTCTTACTATCATTCTTGGATCCCGAGACTACTACACACTCTAAAGATGAAAGATGGATGATGGTGGTGGGTGTTGGTGTTGTAGTGGTGGCAAAGTGAGAGAGAAGTGGTTTGCCAAGGGATGCCTTTGAAGTGAACCAAGCACCCCTATTTATAGTCAGAACAGTACCCCGGCCATGGCCCCGTTTCCATGGGCACGGCCCGTGGCCAGCTCCTTCTCTTCCTTCATTAATTACAGGTGTCAGTAGAGGGCCCCACACGACCCCGTGGCTTCTGGACACGACCCCGTGGTCAACTCTTTACTATACTTTCAAGATTCTGCAAACCTGAGAGTTGACCACGCCCCATGGTGAGCTGGGCACGGCCCTTGGGTGTCGCAACCCCCGACCCCTACCCCGGGAGCGGGTGCCGCGAGACTCAGAGCTGGTGGTATCGGTGTTTCTTAATATGTAAGCGGAATTTATACATCAGGACCGTAGTTTGGAAATATTTTTATCAGATTAAACACCAAACTTTTTATAATAATAAATGAGATAAAATCCAAGTTCATTTGACAATACATTTGTAGGGATAAATCCTAATTATTTAAAAGATAAACTCTGTTTCTTTATTTGGTAACTTTTATAGCCACAACTTTAAGCCTTCAGTGCTCTCCAGCTGGCTTCTATTAGCTTCGCATTAAGTTACCTGAAACGCGTTTTAAAAAGGTTTTATCGGCAAGAAATACTGGCGAGTGCATCCCAGTTTAATTAAAGCAGTTTTATAATCTTTATAGTAATTGAGAGCATCCGCATTTACATTGTTTATATCTATCCAATTACCCCTTTGGTACTGTCAATCCTGACTTGTGGTCATGCTACTATTCGCAATAGTAACGATTTTCAAGTAATGTATACAAAACCCCAACCTACCGGCAGTAATGGTAGAATTACAGATACTCAATCACTGTGAAGTGTAATTTAAAACATTTGAGGTTTTGTAAAATCAAAGGTGACAAAAAGAAGATGTACTCACATTGTTTACTTAGGTAAAACTAAAGCTTCCTGGTGATTCTCCTGGTTATTATCTATTGAAATTAAACAATGCACACGTGTTAATAAAATAACCCAAATCATATTAACCGTACAACTCGAGACAGAACTCCAATGACTCAGTCAGGAAGATCCTTGACATGCATTACGGAGTCCTAGATCAATCGGGTGTAACACGAGACAGAACTCCAACGACTAAGTCAGGCAGAGCCTTGACATGCGTTACGGAGCCCTAGATTAATCATGTAGGGTAACTAATAGGGTTATAATACTTACAACGAGGCAGAGATTCGTTTTATAGGGGTATTATAGGCTGGCCGAGGGGCGGCTCGCGGCCCGCGACCAACTCAGGGTCGGCCTTCGTGGCCCACGACGAAGGTAGGTTAAGCCGTAGGCTTGGCAAGTCAGCGAATATAGCCTTGCCATGTGTAGATACGTGGCAGCATGGGTGTTCGTCAAGCAACCAGGGCTCGCACCCGCGACAGACATGGCCAAGGGGGTCGCGCCCCGCGAACGTCTCCCGGATTTGTTTTTATGTGATTTTTGTAAATATTAAGGTATTCTAGGCCCGTTTCTCACATACGAGGTATAATTAAGGACGTTTAGGGTCGGGTTAAGGGGTCTTAGGAGGGTTGTTATATCATCCCCACCTTGTTTTAGATCTCGTCCTCGAGATCTACTGGAATAGGTGTGGATATTTCTTTTGCATCTCTAATTCGAGCTCCCATGTGTATTTTGGTCCTCTTTTGGAATCCCATTTTACTTTGACCAGAACTAATCTTTTATGTTTGAGATTCTTGATCTTTCTATCTTCAATCTAAATGGGTTTCTCTCTAAACCTAAGTTTCTCATTTACCTCTATGTCCTGAAGAGGTATTACTAATGATTTGTCTGCTAAGCACTTTTTGAGATTACATACATGAAACACATCATGTATTCCTGCCATTTCCTCTGGCAGTTGTAGCTAATAAGCTACAAGTCCTATTCTTCTAATAATCTCAAATGGTCTAACATACCTGGGGGTTAGCTTTCCTCTCTTAACGAATCTGACTACTCCTTTCCATGGAGAAACTTTTAACAGTACCTTATCTCTAACTTGAAATTCCAAAGGTTTTCGTCTGTTATCTGCATAACTCTTTTGATGATCTCGTGCTGTGTTTAGTCTTTCCTTGACTTGCATTATCTTGTCCGTTATTTCTTGCACTATCTCTGGTCCAGATAGATGCTTTTCTCCAATTTCTGCCCCACAGACTGGAGTTCGGCACTTTCGTCCGCAAAGTGCTTCAAATGGTGCAGCATCAATGCTAGTATGATAGTTGTTATTGTAGGAAAATTCTATTAACGGTAAATGATCATCCCAATTTCCTCCAAAATCAATTACACGGGTTCTAAACATATCTTCCATTGTTTGTATTGTCCTTTCGCTTTGTCCATCCGTTTGTGGATGATAAGTTGTGCTTAGATTTAACCTGGTTCCTATTGCTTTTTGGAAACTAGTACAAAAATGAGAAGTAAGACGGCTATCTCTATCAGATACAATAGATAAAGGAATTCCATGTAATGAAACTATTTCATTTACATATAACTTGGCTAACTGTTCCATACTGAAAGTTTCCTTCATTGGTAAGAAATGAGCAGATTTGGTCAATCTGTCTACAATCACCCAGATTGTATCATTTCATTTTCTTGTCTTGGGTAATTTGGTATCAAAGTCCATTGTTATCAATTCCCATTTCCATATTGGCATTTCTAATTGTTGCAATACCCCTGAGGGTTTCTGATGATCAGCTTTAACCTGTGAACAGGTTAGACATTTAGCAACGTAGTTTGCTATATCCTTTTTCATGCCTATCTACCAAAAATTCTTTCTTAGATCTTGATACATCTTATCACTTCTGGGATGTATCGTGTACTTAGACTTATGAGATTCTTCTAGAATTCTGTGGCGTAGGTTTCCTTTTCTAGGTATCCAGATTCGTTTCTTATGGAATCTCCAAATTCCATCCGTTCCTTGTTCTAATTCCGTAATCATTCCTTTTAAACTTTCAGCATCGTCCTTGATTGCTGTTTCCTGTACTTCTCTAATTTGCTCATTGAAATCTACTTGTAGATTTAACCTGAGAGAACGTACTTGTTTTGGCTTTTCATGATACTTTCGTCTTAAAGCATCAGCTACTATATTAGCTTTTCCTGCATGATACTGAATATCGCAATCATAATCACTAAGTATTTCCATCCATCGCTTTGTCTCATATTTAATTCTTTTTGCCCAAAAATATACCTTAAACTCTTATGATCTGTGAAGACAATAATCTTATTACCATAAAGATAGTGTCTCCAAATCTTAAGGGCAAAAATTATGGCTTTTAATTCTAGATCATGGGTTGTATAATTCTCTTCGTGTTTCTTAAGTTGTCTAGAGGCATAAGCTATAACTTTTTGACGTTGCATCAACACACATCCATATCCTAACTTAGATGCATCACAATAGACTATAAAGTCTTCAGTTCCTTCTGGTAATGCGAGTATGGGTGCGTTGGTTAGTCTTTGCTTATGAATCCTAAAGGCTTCTTCCTGTTTCGGTCCCCATTCAAACTGAATTAATTTGCAGGTCAGTTTGATTAATGGAATGGCTATCCTAGAGAAATCTTGGATAAACCGTCTATAATATCCTGCCTGTCACACCCCAACCGATGGCGGAGACATCGGGGCGTGGCACTGAGCGAAACAGATTGTTCAAGAGAATCCATGACAACAATTAAATGTCAATATATTTAACGTTAATATCCCATACTACTAACATATAAAGCAATAACAGTCATTACAGATACGGAGTCTCATAAACAAATACTATTCCGACAACTCAGATTTTTTTTAGCGGGTTTCTAGACTTCCTAGCTTGTTTCATCACAGCGTAGCATCCTATCAACCTGTCACATACGTTAACCAGCATATAGTAGAGAGAGCGTTTACGCATAACCAGCATGTATCACGTAACGGGAGAAGCAAGTAACTATCACACAATGATTACAACTTAACCACGAGACTACATTGTAGAGTATGCGCGACACATGTTCAGCGAACACGTGAAGTAAAGTGATGTGATCCCTAGCAACCCCTGTCCACGACAGGTGCCGAGTCCAAACTATAGTACTATCGTTGCTAGAGGCGGTATAGTGTAACACTGCATAAGTATAGTACAAGCATTCATAGATCACGTATGGCATGCGGGAACGGTTAGCGTTTAAAGTGTTTGCATCGTGTGTTGTGTTTTGAGATATAACGTATGTAACACCCAAAAGTGCGTTAAATGAAAATGGGTTCGAGTATACTCACAGTAGGTGTTTAACAAGTAAACATAACTTGGTTGGATTGAAGGGAGCGCGTTGGAATTAGCTTGTGAACAGTAGCATAAGTCGTTGAGTAGAGCGTTGATCAGTGCGTAAACAGAGGGTCGAATGGTAGGGTGTTCGGATGGTGATCCGAACGGATGATCCTTCATTCGAGCGGATGGTTATCTGAGCGGATGACCATTCGAACGGATTGCCATTCGAATGAGAGGTGTGTTTGTTTGTAAAATCGTTTAAGTGCAAAGTTTAATCAAATCGTTTTGAACAAGGATTAGTATGAGGGACAGGACATTTGGTTGAATGGTCATTCGATCGGATGGTCATCTGATCGGATGGCCACTCGAGTGGGCGATCTGTTATTTGAAAAATTTGTAAAATTTTCTAAGTAAAAGTTTTGAGTTTAACGGAGACGACGTGACGACGTGTCAAACAACGGAGAACACACCAAGTCCAGCTCATTCGATCGAATGGTCTAAGCCCATTCGATCAGACTCACTGTTCTTGATGGAGTTTCATGTCCAACCCGTTAATCGGTCATCTCTCTGGTGGAAATCTGTTCTCAAGCCAGCTCTCAACTAAGGAATGAGTAGAGAGTCTGAATGATTCTAGATTCCATCAGTTTTGAGTAGAAAAGTGAAGAAAAGTTGAAGAAAACTAAAAGCAGATGAAAAGTGTTGAAATCTTGTTGAGATTATGTTTTAAAAGGCGTGAAATCTTTCAGATCCAGAGCCAATCTTGATGAAAAGATGATCCTTAACCGTTTGTCGGAGCAAAACATGTGGACACCACCTTCAAGAGGTCTAAATCAGTGATTTCAGAGAGAAATCAAATGTTTGTGTGTGATTTTGGTGGAGAAGATGATGTAGAAGTGTTTAGTGATGAAGATTGTACAAGATTTGAGGAGAAAAGCTTACCAAAAACCCTTGAATCACGATGAAAAGTGACTGAGAGCGACTTAAATGTGTGTGGTCGGATGGAGGTGTCAAATCAGTGAAAAGGAGGTGTACGGGTACTATTTATCGTGTGAGAGGAGAGTTAAGTCGGTGGAGAGTGGCGCTCGGTCGGATGGCTTGCCCGGTCGAATGGCCACTCGGTCGGATGGCCATCCAAGCGGATGGTCATCCGGACGGAAGTCCATTCGATCGGTTGCCCATTCGATCAGCCGAGTTGTGTTTTGTTGGTTTTCCAACTTTCGTTTCGTGTGTTAAGCATTGCATTGCGTTTAATCGAGTTGCGAGTGAGCGTTGTGTAAGCGTTGCGTTGAGATAACCACATAACAAGATGCATACAGTAAATCTGCATTTCGAGTTTGCTTTGAGTTTGCGTTGTGATAGCGTTTAGTCTAAACAAGCGATGTAATAGGTCCTTTAATAAGAACAGTTTGTTTTTAGCGTCTTGGGGAGGTTTTGAAGGGAAAGGTTTTTGACTTTTTTCAGATGAACTGTCTTTTGAAGAGAATGGCAGTTTGGGAGGTTCAACCATGATTGGGTGCTTTTCCGGTGCAGTTTTGAACATAACATTCTAAAAAACTGGAAACCTTCTTAAGTGTAGATGGTCCCAAGGATGGTGCCAATGTCGAATCCCTGAAAAACAGATGAT
Organism: Helianthus annuus; assembly: GCF_002127325.2. Lineage (NCBI taxonomy): Eukaryota > Viridiplantae > Streptophyta > Magnoliopsida > Asterales > Asteraceae > Helianthus > Helianthus annuus. The sequence goes on from NC_035439.2 coordinate 15,899,830, forward strand.
GTGTCCGTTGACGGAGATCCACTGTCATTCGCTACTTCACCGGAAAAAGTCTCCAAGAAAGAACACTGTTAACCTGGTCACGGAGAGCCGGGGGTGTCAGTGACCAAGCTCTAGAGTGACAATAAATCTCGTGCCTGGGATGGGAATAATGAATGAACGTAATTAATTGGTCGGAATGTTGGTTCGGATCCAGAGATTGAATGTAAATCTCAGTATTGAGTGGTGAAGATCTTGATAACTTACTTTTTCTTTGATCGCTTGCTTTGCTTATAACAAGGAAGTGATCCTATCGATGTGGGTCACCTCTTGTCATGGACTACTGGTTCTTCTCCAGACAACAAGAATGTCCGGGGTAATGAGTAGAGAGTTGTTCCCCATGCAGGTTATTATAAGATCTCTTTCATTTAATGCATGCTTCCTTATCAAGCAAACCAGTCGTCGTTACCTCTTCTAATATTTTTATCTCCGACGTCATTTGGAGCATTAAAGGCTTCATAAGAAGTCACAACGTCCAATCCTTTGCCGTAATAGTAGCTCAGAGACGTTGGTCATGGGCTGGAGAATTGGTATCTTTGATAGAGTCCTTCCTTGATGGACTATTGTGGGGGTAACAGTCATGTTGGATCTGAGCCCAGTACTTTGGTGAAGGTCAACAAGCCCATATAAGGGAGCCTGGTGGGTGACCCTCGTCGTCACAACCATTATAGAGAAGTGGCTGGTCTTTAATGGAGATAGATGATCAAAGGATACAAGTGTTTCCTTTCCACGATGACCCGCAACAAGCAACTAAGAACTTTAAGAGATGTTAGTCTTGAATAAGATAAACTCTTAAGAATAACAAACAGGGGTCTCTCTAATTTGGTGTACGACTTAACAAGTATATAAATACATTTAAGAATCTAAACAAACCATTTGTATTTAACTCTTATTATTATTAATAATAATAATAATAATAATAATAATAATAATAATAATAATAATAATAATAATAATATTTAGTCTCTAAGGGTCATTTAGACATTTCCCTAGTCAACGAGCACTCAACAAATGGAAAGTTCATCCAAGGACACAAAATCTGCAAACACAAAGACTAAGAAGACAAGAAAACGGTAGGGCTCAATGTGCATATGTAACACCCCCAAATTCCACCTGCGGAAACCCCGCGAGGCGTGTTACGCATCAGAGTTCGAGCCACCAATCACATTGAACCAATGATAAATATTTAGATAAGTCATGACATTAATTACCAAATAAGATGTCTACATGATATCAATTCTCAAAAGTTGTGTAGCGGAAGCATGTAATCGTTTCATAATAATAATCAAAATCAATGCATTGTTTATAAGTGAATCCAAGAGTCTCGATCCATGACCACTCCAGCACTCCCAGATAGCAAGTCCATGTTCCAAACGTTAACGACCTACAAGCATGCAAACAAGTGTGTCAGACTACACTGGTGAGTTCAAAGTGTTGCTTACGTGTTGTGTTACCAGATATATGTTAATGTGAATCAATGTTGCGTTACGATGTTGCTCAAGTTAGTTACCCTAGGGACTACGCCTTTACGTAACCGAGGAGTGTGCCTCTTAGCAACCCACTATGTTGTTCAGTTAGTTACCCTAGGGGAACCGCCCTTACGTAACCGAGGAGTGTGCCTCTAAACAACCATAGTGAAACCCAGATAATTAGTTCACCCCCGTCCTTACGGCCCGGTGTGAGGTTTCCCACCTAATAGCGCTATCAACTAATTACCCCCATTGCCCTCCAGGCAATAACTAAAACCGATTAAGTTGTTTACCCAATGTTTCCCTTCCAAATGTTTACCAGTTGTCCCAAACCACCGGGACGCATGCTTGAGAAAATGCAATGAACTCACCTGGGGTTGCTCGGTATGGTACACGAAAAGATTCAGTTAAGCTACAATGTGATCAACCACGTCCTAGCATGTTTATCATATAAGTCAGGTTTGTGTACAAGTATTGCACGTATGTTCTACACAGAGTTAACACGTTACAAACACGTATCGATCACGACAACACTTAATAGTTAAACAATGTATTCGACTTGTGCGATCATCATAAGCCCAATAGTACTTGGTCCAATCATGTTGTGCGATTCAACAAACCCAGCCCAAATAAACATAAGTGATCCAATAGCGTGTACGGCCCAAATAACAACGTAGGTAGCTTGTGCGATCCGGGTAAGGTTGTGCGATGTGACTTGGGCTTGTTCGGCCCAACATATAAGCGGACAGTTCAGTTTGTGCGACTCAAAGAGTCTTGTGCGATTGAGGATTCCTTGTGCGGTCAGGTCCTCTTGTGCGAATGGATAACTTGTGCGAGTGAGGCCTTGGGCTGTCCGGCCCATTAACACCATCCGGTTATCACCTGTGTGTGGCCCAATATGTTGTGCGATCGGCACCAGCTTGTGCGATCCACAACATATTGTGCGATCATGCAAACTTATTATCTTGTGCGTCCGACTTTGTGCGATTAGTTTTGTTATTTCCGGATTTCATGCTTATCAGTTACAATCACTAATCGGTTTCCTAATTTACCTCCCATTAATTAACACGTTTTCAACCAATCCATCTAGCATGCCATCGATTAAACAAGCATATTTCAATTGTTTCTCAAGAACCCTAATCGAACCATCCGTGAACAACTTAAACATTCAAACTATCCGATTTATATGAACTGGTAGCCGATCAACATAACTCGATTTACTAACACATCATCAAGTTAACAATCTGAATCTTAGAAGCAAAACAGTGGATTAACATCTAGATCAAAAACCGATTCATATCCTTGATTACTAGCATACATACTAACTTAACAATCACAATATCATCCGTATACAAACACACACACATTGGCCGATTAACAACATGAAACTGATTAGCATTTACACAAATCCAAAAACATATATTCGACTGATTACTTGCATGAAGGCCGATTCACATACATAAAAGGATATCATAGATATACATACATCTCAATTCATGCGACTGAAACATGTAATCATACATAATCAAAGTATCATCTATTAACAAACAACATCAAGCACTAACCGATTTGTATCCGAAATAAGGAAGGAACAATCCGAATGAAGACGAGATCTTCGAGGAGCTAAGGTTGTTGTCGTCGGCTATGAGAGGAGAGAAAGAAGAGCTAGGGTTTGTGTGTGTGTGAGAATTGTAACAAGTGAAAGAACAAAACCCCTAGATGGATGCTTGTTTACGTGCAAAACAAGTGGGCCGAACCCCATTCGGGTGCCCTATGGACCCGCGTACAAGGTGTAAAGCCCAAATGGCTTTGTGCGATCAAGTGTGGGTGTGTGTCGTTGTGCGTTCGGGTCGTTTCTATACATACATGCATACCATACACACAATATAAAACACATAACACAATAGCATTCAATACATCAATCATATTAGTCACATAATCAGTCAAGTTCATGAAGTCGTGTCGTGTTCACAAATGTTACACAAAGGTAGGTTCGGAAATTACGAGTTGTCACAGTATCCCCAACTAAAAAGAAATTTCGTCCCGAAATTTGGTATGCACTCACTGAGAAAGTTAGATAAGTTAGAGTTAGGTAAGTTATATCGTTTGCTGGTTTTCCTGGGGTGTCACATCCTCCCCAACTTGAAGGAAATTTCGTCCCGAAATTCACCAGTGATATCAAGAGTTGGTTCAATCCCTTGAACAATTTGAGAACATTGAAGTTTTAACATATCCTTCCGTTCCTATGTGAACTTCAGTCCACGCACTGAAGTTTAACAAGCCCTCACGATTGTCATATGACTCATGCTAGCGAACCTTGACTTCTTAGCCCATGCTTTCGATAGGTTCCCTGATATATACAACTGATCTGATGACCTCAAATTCCGGTAAGGGTATCACCAAGGTTTCATCGGGCCACCACTGCCGTAACCCTAAGGCATACATACCATTACGATAGTTATCCCGTTTCATCAATTAGCCTGAGTTTGTGAACCAAGTCACAGTTTGTTCCAGTATTCCGAATGCCTCACGCGTCGTAAAGTAAGCTTGCCAAAGAGTGGGACCCAAATGCGTCCAGTTACGTAGTAAACGCCGTCTGCCTTCTGTTCTAATCGCTGTCGTGCGCCACGTAAGACTTCAGCTTTGACATTTTCGGGTTTCAATGCTTCTACCTGAGCATTTCGTATTTGTGCTGGAAGGCTAGGCTGAATCGTAAGCGGTAGCGCTCGCACGCGCCAAGGTAAAGTGTCCTTCCGACTGAGGGCGTCAGCCACAACATTGGCCTTGCCTGGATGGTACTTGATAGCGCATGCGTACTCGTTCAGTAGTTCAACCCATCGTCGTTGACGCATGTTCAAATCCTTCTTCTTAAGAATATGCTCGAGACTCCTGTGATCGGTGTAAATCGTGCACCGGGTACCGTACAGGTAGTGTCGCCATATCCTAAGCGCGAAAACTGCAGCTCCCAGCTCTAAATCGTGTGTCGTGTAGTTCCGTTCGTGATTCTTAAGTTGGCGCGGAGCGTAAGCAATGACCTTGTCACACTGCATTAATACACATCTGAGACCTTGGATGGATGCGTCACAATATACTACGAAATCGTCTGTGCCCTTTGGCAAAGAGAAAATAAGTGCGCTGCAAAGCCTATCCTTCAGGTGCTGAAAAGCAGTCTCCTGGGGCTCTCCCCAACGATAGGTGACACCCTTCTGTGCCAGTAGTGTAAGTGGCTGCGCAATCTTCGAGAAATCCTTGATATACCGTCTGTAGTAACCTGCCAAACCCAAGAATTGGCGTATCTCCGTTGGCGTACGTGGTGCAGGCCAGTTCCTGATCGAGTCTACCTTGGATGGATCGACATGGATCCCATCCTTGTTCACTACGTGGCCTAAGAAGTGGACTTCACGAAGCCAGAAGTCACATTTCGAAAACTTGGCGTACGGCTGTTCCTTTCGAAGAAGCTCCAAAATAAGGCGTAGATGCTGTTCATGCTCCTCCTGACCCTTGGAGTAGATCAGAATGTCGTCGATGAAGACAATGAAGAACTTGTCAAGATAGGTTTTACACACCCTGTTCACAAGATTCATAAATACGATAGGTGCGTTCAATAATATCAATCCATCCATCATATCAAACATAAAGTATAGTAGTTAAAATAATTCATAAAACCCAATACGATTGATGTTCAAACCAAACTTTGTCTGAGTAGCGAAAACATAATAATGAAAACCCAAAATAAGTTATAAGTTCAAATATCGTTCATCGCGTCCCCTTGTCCTAACACGAAAGCTCGACCTCTTGCCTCGTTGCCATTGTTGTTGTTTCCAGCATTGTCGTTATTCTGGCGGTTGTTGTTGTTGGCGTTCTGGTTTAACTGAGGGCAATCCCGTTTAAAGCGACCCTCATCACCACACTGATAGCACCCCTTCCTGAAGCCCTGGTTCTGCTGGGGTGGTTGCCCCTGTTGTCCTTGGTTTTGCTGGTTCTGTTGCTGCTGGTGTTTGGGTTGTGAGGTCCTACAATCCCTGGCCTCATGGCCTGGCTTACCACACTTGTTACACGTCCGACCACACGGCCCCCAATGATGATAGCCACACCTGTTGCATCGTGGCTTTCTCCCTGCATACGAACCCTGGCTGTGGTTGTCACACCCCCAAAATCCACCTGCGGAGTATCACCGCTTGGGAGCGTGACTGACCAGGATCAAGCCACCAATCATATAGAACATTGTATTAAGTAAAAGTAATTGCAATATAATCCAAACCCAATCCATATGAAAGGTGTTTCCAAAACATAAGTAAGTTATCATTGTTTAGCGGAAGCGTATAATCAAAACCCAACATAAGTAAGTACGAAATGTCATAAGTGTTTAATAAGATAATCACGATCCAAGCCCACAACGACCCGCTCCTCCATGTGCAAGCTCCATATACCTAACGACCTGCAAGGCATGTAACAGAGGATCAACAACTAGTTGAGCGAGTTCACAGAAAGTAAATGCGTAATAGTAAGTTCGTTTGTAACAGGTGGCTCTACTGGGCCGTTAGTACGTTCTATTGGTGGGGGCTTCCCATGTTGTATAACCACTAGACTACTCGTAACCATAAGTATCCTTCACAACCGAGGATAGTAATAAGCATAAGTATCCTTCACATCCGAGGATAGTAATAAGTATAGGTATCCTTCACAACCGAGGATAGTGGTAAGTATAAGTATCCTTCACAACCGAGGATAGTAGTAAGTATAAGTTCACGTAGGTCTTACGTGAGTATCCTTCACATCCGAGGATAGTAATTTAGTATAAGTATCCTTCACAACCGAGGATAGTAATTGATATATGTGTACGTAGATTGCACGTACGTGTCCTGCACAACCGAGGACGATGGTATGGTAGTCTAGTAATAGTGTAAGTACAGTTCTATTCAATCACAGTCCTTCAATCCCAATTCCCGTGCCCTGGGAATCCCATGCCTTAGTAAGGGTGTAAACTCACCTTGGTTTGCTCGGAATGCTAAACTATGTGCTCACGAATACTCAATCACGACCTATAGTATGCACGTGTACACAATCAGTTAAGTTCTCAAGGATTTCGCATGCAGCATATGTCACGAAGTGTCTTAGGCAATCATCATCATTCCACGTCTAACAGTTATAATTCACGTTCATCATTCTAACGTAGTAAATCAACGACACACTTTATGGATTATCAGCTAAACAACAGTTGCATGTTACGATCTAACGAATATAGTACACTTAACACCCAACAGGTTAAATCATGTAATAACATATATTCCGATTCAGCTAATCATCACACCAAGACAGACAAATGTGTAGGGGGGGGGGGTTTCCCCCTGTTTAGAAATCGGATGGCAACTGAGAAAACAAGTCACAAACTCAGACAATAACCCACCCCTTATGTGAAACTCGGACCAATGTATTGAGGGTTTAAAGGTCGGAATATATATATAGCAAGGTTAACAAACTCGGCCCAGGGGTTGGGAGTCAAACTCGGAGCATGCAAGGGGCCATGAAACTCGGACTAGGCTGCGCCCATTAAACTCGGTCACATACATAATAGAAGAAACTCGGACATGGGGGTTCTAAGCTTAAACTCGGACAACCCAACATTAGGTAACTCGGACTTAAAGGTTCCTCAAGTAACTCGGACCATTCACTAAACTCGGCCCACTCTCATTCACATAAACTCGGTTATATGTTCATCACATAAACTCGGTCATATCTTCATCATATAAACTCGGACATGTAATAAGCATTCAAACTCGGACCATCTTATATTCAATACAAACTCGGTCCATTTGATTTTCATTAAACTCGGGCCTTATATTGATATAACAAACTCGGATCATTTGATTTTTATTAACCTCGGGCCTTATATTGATCAATAAACTCAGGCATGGACTCATCAATAAACTCAGGCATAGATTCATCAATAAACTCAGACAGTCAATAATACGTGAACTTCAATACAGCGTCAAAAGAATCAAGTCAGTTACGTTTTGATTTCTAATCGTGATCATAAAACCCTAACACATATTCATATTCTTGCATCGCAGAATTCATATTCAATCACCCGATTTAATCAACAACAAACAATCCTTTCACAAATCATCTATCGGAAATACAACTTATCATCCTCAATACTCTATAATCAGAAGCCATAAACACAGAAGCATTATTTGTAAAACTAGGGTTTTCAAGAGTTTACAAGAATCAAGAATCGATACAATCAAACAATCACAAACATGAATCATTTACCTTGTGTTGATTCTAGAGAAAGAGAGTAATCAAACTTGTGGTGCCTTGCCAATGATTTGGTGATGATTGCTAGGAGGATTAGAGAGTTACAAGTACGTGTCTTGGTTTTGTGTGCAAATGATTAGTGAAATGAGATTAGGGTTAAGTATCTAGGATTTCACTAATTACTTTCCACCTCCCTAAGTATTATATTTTACACATGCACACCACCTCCTAACCATTTCATAGTTCCACCACCAAGTTTACATATTTGACAAGTTTATCACAATTAACACGTAACAATGCAAAATCTCACAACACACTTCATTGTATCAACACATATACAATTCCCTAGCAACTAATTGTGAAATCAATCAACTATATAATACAAGAACGTGCAATAAATGCGAAATAGAAATCTTGGAAATTCGAGTTGTCACATTATCCCCAACTTAAAAGAAATTTCGTCCCGAAATTTGGTACGCACTCACTGAGGAAGCTAGATAAGCTGCATTGTTCACTGGTTTTCCTGGGGTGTCACATCATCCCCCCGTTGATTTGGAATTTCGTCCCGAAATTCAGTAGTAGTAGCTTCAGCCTCAGTAGTGGTTGCATTGGGTTCGAATAACTGGGGGTACTTTTCTTTCATTCGGTCTTCGCGTTCCCAGGTGTACTCTGGGCCACGTCTGGAGTTCCAACGAACTCGAACAAGAGGGATTCTCTTGTGCTTGAGGACCTTAACATCCCGGTCCGTGATTTCAACTGGTTCCTCGACGAACTGCAACCGCTCGTCGATAGTGAGTTCCTTAAAAGGAATTATGAGGGTCTCATCTGACAGGCACTTCTTCAGATTCGACACGTGGAATACGTTGTGAACTGCACCGAGTTCAGCTGGTAGGTTTAGTCTGTAGGCTACTTTGCCGATTTTCTCAATGATCTCGAACGGTCCGACATACCGCGGATTTAATTTGCCCCGTTTGCCAAAACGAACCACACCCTTCCAGGGTGAGACTTTTAGTAAAACCCGGTCCCCGACCTGAAACTCCAATGGCCTCTTACGCTTATCCGCGTAGGCTTTCTGACGGTCGCGTGCTGCCGCCATACGTTGTCGTATCTGTGCGATCTTTTCTGTGGCGTCCACTACAATCTCTGGACCCGTAATCTGACTATCCCCCACCTCTGCCCAACAGAGAGGTGACCGGCATTTACGTCCGTACAATGCTTCGAATGGAGCGGCTTGAATGCTGGTGTGATAACTGTTATTGTATGAAAACTCCACTAAAGGAAGGTGCTTTTCCCAGCCGTTTCCGAAATCGATGACACATGCTCGAAGCATGTCTTCAAGAGTTTGAATTGTGCGCTCAGACTGCCCATCCGTCTGAGGATGATATGCTGTGCTCATGTCTAATCGTGAGCCAAAGGATTTGTGCATCGCTTGCCATAATTCTGACGTGAATCGTGCATCCCGATCCGAAATGATGGAGATGGGCACCCCGTGCCTCGAAACAACTTCTTTAAGATAAATGTCTGCGAGAGTGGAGAACTTATCCGTTTCTTTAATAGCCAGGAAGTGTGCAGACTTGGTGAGTCGATCCACGATTACCCATATTGTATCGTTCCCACGCTGAGATCTCGGTAGGCCTGTAACGAAATCCATGGAAATTTCTTCCCATTTCCACTGAGGTATCTTAGGCTGTTGAAGTAGGCCTGCGGGTTTCTGATATTCAACCTTGACTCTCGCACAGGTCAAGCACTTGCCAACATAGGTGGCGATGTGGGCTTTCATACTTGGCCACCAGTATGTTGTTTTGATATCGTGGTACATTTTATCCGCTCCTGGATGTACTGAGTAGCGAGACTTGTGCGCTTCGTCCATCACAAGCTCTCGTAAACCGCCATAAAGTGGGACCCAAATACGCCCCGTTACATAGTAGGCGCCGTCTTCCTTTTGTTCCATTCGTTGCCTTGAACCGCGTAAGGCTTCAGCCATGACGTTTTCGGGCTTCAATGCTTCCACCTGAGCATCTCGTATCTGTGCAGGAAGACTAGACTGGATGGTGAGCTGTAAAGCTCGTACGCGTCTAGGTAGAGTGTCTTTTCGACTGAGGGCGTCAGCCACAACATTGGCCTTGCCTGGATGATACTTGATGGCGCATTCGTAGTCGTTCAGAAGTTCAACCCATCTCCGTTGACGCATATTCAAATCTTTTTGCTTAAGAATATGCTCGAGACTCCTGTGATCGATGTAAATCGTGCACCTGGTACCGTACAGGTAGTGTCGCCATATCATAAGCGCGAAAACAACAGCTCCCAGCTCTAAATCGTGCGTCGTGTAGTTCTGTTCATGAATCTTGAGTTGCCGCGAAGCGTAAGCAATAATCTTATCTCGTTGCATCAATACGCAACCAAGACCCTGTATCGATGCGTCACAATAAACCAAGAAGTCATCCGTGCCCTCTGGCAATGAGAGAATAGGTGCGCTGCAAAGCCTATCCTTTAAGTACTGAAAAGCGGTCTCCTGCGTATTACCCCATCTGTAAACGACACCTTTCTGTGTTAGCATAGTAAGCGGCTGCGCGATCTTGGAGAAGTCTTTGATAAATCGCCTGTAGTAACCCACCAAACCCAAGGATTGGCGTATTTCTGTTGGTGTTCGCGGTACTGGCCAATTCCTGATCGAATCTACCTTGGATGGATCGACATGAATCCCATCCTTATTCACCACATGGCCTAAGAAGTGGACTTCACGAAGCCAGAAGTCGCATTTTGAAAACTTTGCGTACAGTTGCTCCTTTCGAAGAAGTTCCAAGATAAGACGTAAGTGCTGCTCGTGCTCCTCCTGACTCTTGGAGTAGATCAGAATGTCGTCGATGAAGACAATGACGAACTTGTCAAGATGGGGTTTGCACACCCTTTTCATAAGATCCATGAAAACTGCAGGTGCTTTCGCAAGCCCGAATGGTATGACAAGAAACTCGTAATGGCCGCAGCGAGTTCTGAATGCTGTCTTGGAGACGTCCTCATCCTGGACTCTCAGCTGATGATAACCAGACCTTAGATCAACCTTGGAGTAGTAACTCGACCTCTGCAACTGGTCGAATAAGTCGTCAATGCGTAAAAGAGGATAACGGTTCTTCACTTTGACCTGGTTCAGTTCACGGTAATCAATATCACATCCTGAAGGTGCCATCCTTCTTTTTCACCGATAATTGGTATCTAATAGTTCTTGTAGCTCCCCAAGGCGAAGAGATAGGTCGGATAAATCCCTTATCCAAGATTCCTGGTAGCTGCGTCGATAGTTCTTCCGATTCTGGTGGAGCTAAGTGATACGGTGCTCGAGCTATGGGTGCTGCTCCTGGAGCGAGCTCGATTTAAAATTCGTCCTGACGATGCGGCGGTAGACCAGGTAAATCTTCAGGAAACACCTGAGGAAAGTCGCGTACAACTGAATGGTCTTCCAACTTCTTTTCTTTCGCTGATGTGTCAGTAACGAGAGCCGAAATTGCGGTGTGGCCCTTCCGCAAACATTTCTGAGCCTTCAAGAAAGAGGTGATGCCAACCACGGCACCACTCTTGTCGCCTTGAACTTCGAGAGGTTCTTGTCCAGAACGGGGGTTGCGAACAATCTTTTCTTTGCATAGGATTTCTGCTTGTTGTTGCTGCTGGCGATTCCGATTTGCAAGCCGTGGGTTCCTGAATCCTTAGCTTCTGCTGTGCTCTGGCGATCACTATTCTTGTGCTGCTGCTGTGCTTGAGACCGAACGGTAGCTGAACCCTTGCTGGAATACCCATCCCATTTCCGCTTGTTGTCACTAGGAGTAGCGGGAGTAGCAGAAGTGGAAGCGGTAGTAATAGCGCTGATACAACTAGGCAGCCTGTTTTGTTCCACTGCCTGACCCGTGAGGCGATGAGCAAGATGCTGAATGTCTTGGATATTGTCGAGGTTAACCGATGTAGCATGGCTCGGAATCTCTGAGGCTAGACCCTTGAGGTATAATTTGATACGCTTGCTTGGAAGGTCCTCCATGGTTGGACACAAGATGGCCAGTTCGTTTGACCGTTTCGTATGAGCTTCAATTTCTGACCCCGTCATTTTCAAATGGTAAGGCTCCACTTCCAACTTGTGGATGTCATCACGCGTGCAATATTCCCTTTTAATGCATTCTTTGAATTCGTTCCAGGGGGTGGCGTTAGCAGCTGCCAAACCTAGTATCTGTACTTGCGCGTTCCACCAGGTTAACGTGATCCCTTCCAGTGGCGTACTTGACCCTGCGAGCCTCAGGGCATTCACTCATCTTGGAGACTAACTCGAGCTTCCCAAACCAATGGAGTAGTCCCACTGCTCCTCCTGTGCCACTGGATGTGCTTGGACGACAGTCCATGAAGTTCTTGAATGTGCAGCCAGGTTGCTATGCGTTCTGACCCGGTGCGCGAGAAAGATAGGTCAAGGTTAAGCGCGAGAGTTGGGTCACGAGAGTAGGATCTAACATCCTAGGATAGGTTTGGAATAGCAGGTTATACCTCCTGCTTGTGCGGCTGCAAGCGCCGCAGCGACTTGTTCGTTAATGAGAGCCGTCAACTGGCTTGAGTCATGTCAACACGTCCAGACATGATCGAATAGTAAAGGTAGCATAAGTATGAATGGTTCGCGAGTAGTGCGATGACAGAAAAGTGTAGGCACATAGGTGTTCTCAAGCAGTATAAAGTAGTGAGTAAGGTAATGTAAGCATACTACGAGCAAAGTTCTATGCAACTCTAGCATGTAGGCAATAAACATAAACCTTATTACCTAGGATGTTGAGTCTTGCACGTGGAGCGAAGCGTCGTTGTGGATCGTTGAGAGCACTGTTCTGGTTATAGTCTGGTTTTAATAAAAACGTTTTCCCCATATTAAAACCAAGTTCTCTATAACCAATGGCTCTGATACCAATCTGTCACACCCCCAAAATCCACCTGCGGAGTATCACCGCTTGGGAGCGTGACTGACCAGGATCAAGCCACCAATCATATAGAACATTGTATTAAGTAAAAGTAATTGCAATATAATCCAAACCCAATCCATATGAAAGGTGTTTCCAAAACATAAGTAAGTTATCATTGTTTAGCGGAAGCGTATAATCAAAACCCAACATAAGTAAGTACGAAATGTCATAAGTGTTTAATAAGATAATCACGATCCAAGCCCACAACGACCCGCTCCTCCATGTGCAAGCTCCATATACCTAACGACCTGCAAGGCATGTAACAGAGGATCAACAACTAGTTGAGCGAGTTCACAGAAAGTAAATGCGTAATAGTAAGTTCGTTTGTAACAGGTGGCTCTACTGGGCCGTTAGTACGTTCTATTGGTGGGGGCTTCCCATGTTGTATAACCACTAGACTACTCGTAACCATAAGTATCCTTCACAACCGAGGATAGTAATAAGCATAAGTATCCTTCACATCCGAGGATAGTAATAAGTATAGGTATCCTTCACAACCGAGGATAGTAGTAAGTATAAGTATCCTTCACAACCGAGGATAGTAGTAAGTATAAGTTCACGTAGGTCTTACGTGAGTATCCTTCACATCCGAGGATAGTAATTTAGTATAAGTATCCTTCACAACCGAGGATAGTAATTGATATATGTGTACGTAGATTGCACGTACGTGTCCTGCACAACCGAGGACGATGGTATGGTAGTCTAGTAATAGTGTAAGTACAGTTCTATTCAATCACAGTCCTTCAATCCCAATTCCCGTGCCCTGGGAATCCCATGCCTTAGTAAGGGTGTGAACTCACCTTGGTTTGCTCGGTATGCTAAACTATGTGCTCACGAATACTACATCACGACCTATAGTATGCACGTGTACACAATCAGTTAAGTTCTCAAGGATTTCGCATGCAGCATATGTCACGAAGTGTCTTAGGCAATCATCATCATTCCACGTCCAACAGTTATAATTCACGTTCATCATTCTAACGTAGTAAATCAACGACACACTTTATGGATTATCAGCTAAACAACAGTTGCATGTTACGATCTAACGAATATAGTACACTTAACACCCAACAGGTTAAATCATGTAATAACATATATTCCGATTCAGCTAATCATCACACCAAGACAGACAAATGTGTAGGGGGGGGGGGGTTTCCCCCTGTTTAGAAATCGGATGGCAACTGAGAAAACAAGTCACAAACTCAGACAATAACCCACCCCTTATGTGAAACTCGGACCAATGTATTGAGGGTTTAAAGGTCGGAATATATATATAGCAAGGTTAACAAACTCGGCCCAGGGGTTGGGAGTCAAACTCGGAGCATGCAAGGGGCCATGAAACTCGGACTAGGCTGCGCCCATTAAACTCGGTCACATACATAATAGAAGAAACTCGGACATGGGGGTTCTAAGCTTAAACTCGGACAACCCAACATTAGGTAACTCGGACTTAAAGGTTCCTCAAGTAACTCGGACCATTCACTAAACTCGGCCCACTCTCATTCACATAAACTCGGTTATATGTTCATCACATAAACTCGGTCATATCTTCATCATATAAACTCGGACATGTAATAAGCATTCAAACTCGGACCATCTTATATTCAATACAAACTCGGTCCATTTGATTTTCATTAAACTCGGGCCTTATATTGATATAACAAACTCGGATCATTTGATTTTTATTAACCTCGGGCCTTATATTGATCAATAAACTCAGGCATGGACTCATCAATAAACTCAGGCATAGATTCATCAATAAACTCAGACAGTCAATAATACGTGAACTTCAATACAGCGTCAAAAGAATCAAGTCAGTTATGTTTTGATTTCTAATCGTGATCATAAAACCCTAACACATATTCATATTCTTGCATCGCAGAATTCATATTCAATCACCCGATTTAATCAACAACAAACAATCCTTTCACAAATCATCTATCGGAAATACAACTTATCATCCTCAATACTCTATAATCAGAAGCCATAAACACAGAAGCATTATTTGTAAAACTAGGGTTTTCAAGAGTTTACAAGAATCAAGAATCGATACAATCAAACAATCACAAACATGAATCATTTACCTTGTGTTGATTCTAGAGAAAGAGAGTAATCAAACTTGTGGTGCCTTGCCAATGATTTGGTGATGATTGCTAGGAGGATTAGAGAGTTACAAGTACGTGTCTTGGTTTTGTGTGCAAATGATTAGTGAAATGAGATTAGGGTTAAGTATCTAGGATTTCACTAATTACTTTCCACCTCCCTAAGTATTATATTTTACACATGCACACCACCTCCTAACCATTTCATAGTTCCACCACCAAGTTTACATATTTGACAAGTTTATCACAATTAACACGTAACAATGCAAAATCTCACAACACACTTCATTGTATCAACACATATACAATTCCCTAGCAACTAATTGTGAAATCAATCAACTATATAATACAAGAACGTGCAATAAATGCGAAATAGAAATCTTGGAAATTCGAGTTGTCACAGTGGTCACTTCCCTGGCCTTGATTGACAGAAGACGACTGGCTGATGTTGCGGTTGCTGTTGTCTGGCCTTTTCTGAGTCTGGCCGGCACTAGATGCTTTGTCACAATCACTCCACTTCCGCTTGTTATCATTAGCGGACGCAGTGGCAGTGGGTGTAGCAGCAGTAGCGGCCGAAATACGCGGGGGTAACGAATCGCTTTCTACTTCTTGGTCCACAATCTTATGAGTCAGACGAACAATCTGTGTCAGATCGTTGAGATGGGCTGCAGTGACCAAGCTCTTCACACGCGGAGGCAACCCTTTGATGAATAACTCAATCCTCCGAGACATAGGCCGGGACAAGTTCGGGCACATGTCGGCTAGTTCATACGATCGCTTCACATACGCTTCGACTTCAGATCCAACCATCTTCAAGTCGTAGTACTCGTTTTCCAACTTCTGGACTTCATCCCGAGGACAGTACTCCTCCCTGATCAGTTCTTTAAAGTCTTCCCAGGTTGTCGCGTTCGCTGCCTCGATGCCCAATAACTGTACCTGGGCGTTCCACCACGTTAGGGCACCATCCGCCAAGGTACCCGCAGCATATTTCACCCTGTCCCCAGCGGGACAGTTACAGATAGCAAACACAGATTCTGCTTTCTCGAACCATCTTAGGAGTCCCACAGCCCCTTCAGTCCCGGTGAAGGTCTGTGGCTTACAGTCCATAAACATTTTGAATGTGCACGCAGGCTGGTTAGGTTGAGGTTGCGCTTGTTGACCAGCTTGATAGGCTGCTAAAGCCTCAGCCACGCGAGTATTGATTAGGTCAGTCAACTCAGCCTGAGTCATGGTGATGTTACCACGTCCGTGTCCTCGTCCACTCATGTTTCTATAGTTGGGAATAAACCGATTTAGGAATCGAAACGAGATAGGAGTTAAGTATCATACGGATATTTACGTACTACCAAGTTCACACATAGTAAGGCAGAACCCTTCTCACGCTCGATAAGCCTCACTGGGACTTGCATGCACCCCGCGTTATTATTAAGTGTGCACCCATAATAATAAGACAATTTGCATACTTATCTCAGTGCCTCTTAGCTTGCGCTCAAAGCTTCCCCCGTTCAAACAACACAACAGATGATATCACAGTTCTATGGTTTACATGAGTCGAAGAGTAGTGTCACACTATCGAGTCACTATGGTGTTAAATGTTTCAGTTCATGTACGCTGTGAGTGTGTGACTGCTAAGCAAGTAACGTATAAAGTGAGAGAGAGACGAACCTTGCAATCTGGAGCTGAGTGTCATGATCGATTTTCGAAGTTGTTCGGTTATAGTCTGGTTTTACAAAACGTTTTAAAACCTAGTTCACTATAACCAGTGGCTCTGATACCAACTGTAACACCCCCAAATTCCACCTGCGGAAACCCCGCGAGGCGTGTTACGCATCAGAGTTCGAGCCACCAATCACATTGAACCAATGATAAATATTTAGATAAGTCATGACATTAATTACCAAATAAGATGTCTACATGATATCAATTCTCAAAAGTTGTGTAGCGGAAGCATGTAATCGTTTCAAAATAATAATCAAAATCAATGCATTGTTTATAAGTGAATCCAAGAGTCTCGATCCATGACCACTCCAGCACTCCCAGATAGCAAGTCCATGTTCCAAACGTTAACGACCTACAAGCATGCAAACAAGTGTGTCAGACTACACTGGTGAGTTCAAGGTGTTGCTTACGTGTTGTGTTACCAGACATATGTTAATGTGAATCAATGTTGCGTTACGATGTTGCTCAAGTTAGTTACCCTAGGGACTACGCCCTTACGTAACCGAGGAGTGTGCCTCTTAGCAACCCACTATGTTGTTCAGTTAGTTACCCTAGGGGAACCGCCCTTACGTAACCGAGGAGTGTGCCTCTAAACAACCATAGTGAAACCCAGATAATTAGTTTACCCCCGTCCTTACGGCCCGGTGTGAGGTTTCCCACCTAATAGCGCTATCAACTAATTACCCCCATTGCCCTCCAGGCAATAACTAAAACCGATTAAGTTGTTTACCCAATGTTTCCCTTCCAAATGTTTACCAGTTGTCCCAAACCACCGGGACGCATGCTTGAGAAAATGCAATGAACTCACCTGGGGTTGCTCGGTATGGTACACGAAAAGATTCAGTTAAGCTACAATGTGATCAACCACGTCCTAGCATGTTTATCATATAAGTCAGGTTTGTATACAAGTATTGCACGTATGTTCTACACAGAGTTAACACGTTACAAACACGTATCGATCACGACAACACTTAATAGTTAAACAATGTATTCGACTTGTGCGATCATCATAAGCCCAATAGTACTTGGTCCAATCATGTTGTGCGATTCAACAAACCCAGCCCAAATAAACATAAGTGATCCAATAGCGTGTACGGCCCAAATAACAACGTAGGTAGCTTGTGCGATCCGGGTAAGGTTGTGCGATGTGACTTGGGCTTGTTCGGCCCAACATATAAGCGGACAGTTCAGTTTGTGCGACTCAAAGAGTCTTGTGCGATTGAGGATTCCTTGTGCGGTCAGGTCCTCTTGTGCGAATGGATAACTTGTGCGAGTGAGGCCTTGGGCTGTCCGGCCCATTAACACCAACCGGTTATCACCTGTGTGTGGCCCAATATGTTGTGCGATCGGCACCAGCTTGTGCGATCCACAACATATTGTGCGATCATGCAAACTTATTATCTTGTGCGTCCGACTTTGTGTGATTAGTTTTGTTATTTCCGGATTTCATGCTTATCAGTTAGAATCACTAATCGGTTTCCTAATTTACCTCCCATCAATTAACACGTTTTCAACCAATCCATCTAGCATGCCATCGATTAAACAAGCATATTTCAATTGTTTCTCAAGAACCCTAATCGAACCATCCGTGAACAACTTAAACATTCAAACTATCCGATTTATATGAACTGGTAGCCGATCAACATAACTCGATTTACTAACACATCATCAAGTTAACAATCTGAATCTTAGAAGCAAAACAGTGGATTAACATCTAGATCAAAAACCGATTCATATCCTTGATTACTAGCATACATACTAACTTAACAATCACAATATCATCCGTATACAAACACACACACATTGGCCGATTAACAACATGAAACTGATTAGCATTTACACAAATCCAAAAACATATATTCGACTGATTACTTGCATGAAGGCCGATTCACATACATAAAAGGATATCATCGATATACATACATCTCAATTCATGCGACTGAAACATGTAATCATACATAATCAAAGTATCATCTATTAACAAACAACATCAAGCACTAACCGATTTGTATCCGAAATAAGGAAGGAACAATCCGAATGAAGACGAGATCTTCGAGGAGCTAAGGTTGTTGTCGTCGGCTATGAGAGGAGAGAAAGAAGAGCTAGGGTTTGTGTGTGTGTGAGAATTGTAACAAGTGAAAGAACAAAACCCCTAGATGGATGCTTGTTTACGTGCAAAACAAGTGGGCCGAACCCCATTCGGGTGCCCTATGGACCCGCGTACAAGGTGTAAAGCCCAAATGGCTTTGTGCGATCAAGTGTGGGTGTGTGTCGTTGTGCGTTCGGGTCGTTTCTATACATACATGCATACCATACACACAATATAAAACATATAACACAATAGCATTCAATACATCAATCATATTAGTCACATAATCAGTCAAGTTCATGAAGTCGTGTCGTGTTCACAAATGTTACACAAAGGTAGGTTCGGAAATTACGAGTTGTCACAGCATATCATTGTAAACCACAGAGGGACGCAAATTGTAATTTACTCTTAGCTTTTTTAAGACAGAAATCGTCGTTACTAAGGGTGATTGTACTAATTTCCTTACAACCCAATGATATGTTTCTTACATTCTCTTACATTCAAGCCTACAACAACTCGAAAATCACAATTACGGAGATTAAATTGTTTTTCATTTTTTTAAGACAACACTTGTTGTGAAAACACTTTCACAAAGTGTATTACTTCTGAAAAATCTGTCTTTTAAATCAATATTTTTCTCTTATAAAAAAAGTCCTATTGATTCAAGAAATGGACTGGTCGAATCCTTTAGCTTCAAGAAAAGAAAAAAGATATTTCAACTCTCTAAAATAGTCTAACTTAATGTTGTTTACTCTATAAAATTTCAGTACGTTTAAATGTCGACAAAATGGTCCCATCGTACAAATTACGTCAAGAATTCAAGACCACAAGCTTTACCTACCACACGATACGAATATACGATAATTAAAGCCAACACACTTATATCACATGGGCTTACATATTTCAACATATTTTCCTATTATATATTTGTACCACCTTTGTTTTGAAAAAGCTATTTAGGCTTTAAATTCATATTAACTAGCAATAACACGTGTGTGTCGCAAACATCGAATGGATTAGTACAAACGTTATTTGATACGTTAACCATATGAAAACGTGCGTTTTGACGTATCCGATCGAACTTAATGTAACCTATATAAGCATTGCGATTGGATCAAAACATAAAGTAATTCAAATTTATATTGTACAATCATAATGTATTATATGTGATCCGATTCATACATAGCAAACGTAACGGGTATACAGAAAAGCTAACACATATAATCAAAAAGAGATTAATTAGAGATTTTGAAAAAAAAGGGAAAAACCACAATTTGACTTCACTTGGTTCGAAACAAATTTACGAAACATCCATAAAATATGCACGAAAACATATTACATTTGACCTTATTCAATTTCCAAAAAAACTTACGTTGAAACATACACCAACTCGAATTTATACCAAAACACACATAAAAATATGCACGTAAAAATGTTTTTTAAACTAAAACGTATTATATTTGACCTGACTTGCTTCAAAAAAAAAGTTTTTCTCAAAACGTAGAGCAAATCGAATTCATACCGACACATACATAAAAATATGCACGTAAAATAGTTTTGTAAGTAAAGGAGTTATAGGGGTAAACTCGAAACAAATTATTAGTAAAAAACTTAAGAGATTAAATACGTTCGTAAAATCATGCCAAGTAGCACTACTGTCAGCGACCACTAATATTAGAAGACTTCGTAAAAATACAATAAACAAAAAAGAAAAAATAACACCGAACGAAAAAACAGACGTAAAATTATTGTGCCACGCATGCCTGTTGCAGCGTGTTAATGCAAATAAAGTAGACCGAAACGTAAAACGTAGAAAATAATAACTAAGTCGATCTAGGACCGGCGCCTTGCGATTAACTTGTCAAACGGAGAAAAGTAGACGTTGTGACGGGTTTGTCAAACGGGAAAACAAACGAAAAAACGTTAAACCCCACACGCACGTTGCAGCACGTTGACTCACAAAATTTAGAACGAAACGTAAAACGAGAAACGAAAAACTTGAAAAAAATAAAAAGTATTGGAGACCAAAATTGAAGATAAAAAAGTGTTGGAATTAAATTTTAAAAGATGAAAAACCTTGGATCTTGGATTAAAAATAAAAAAATATTATAAAGGTTAAATGTAAAAGATTTACCTTTCTATTAAAAGTGAAAAAATCAATTATTTTTTTTAAACTTTCTATGCATAAGGTACAACAACGTAAAGCAACAAAGTGTTGCTAATTTATACTATGGTAATGTATTGTATGAGTAAAGTAGACTTTTTACATAAATTTAACTTTAATTAATGAGGAATTTACGAATATGGCCAAGAATAAAGTTGATTTACCAAAATAGTCAGCTCATGCGTCGTTGGAACGGGCCATCACCTCTCTTATGCGTCCTAAATTCTTTAAATGGATGCATGTATGGATGAAGCAGCAAGTACGAATATAGGATGCATGGGATGAGTCACGGACGCATGGGATGAGTCGTCAACGCATGGGACGATGGGATGAGTCACGGACGCATGGGATGCCTCAAACGGACGCATGGGATGAGTCACGGACACATGGGATGCCTCAAATCTACTAACAGTAAACTTTATGTGTCACGGGCGCATGGAATGAGTTACGGACGCATTGGATGACTCACGGACGCATGGGATGAGTCACAGACGCGTGAGACGCATGATGTCATTGAGACACGTGTCACTTCTACATTGGCGGACGTATGAATGAGCCCTGCAGACGCATAAACTCTCTCGTAATCAGTGATGCCCTGCTCCACCGACGCATGAAATGGCCATTTTGGTAAATCAAACTTATTCTTGGCTATTTTCGTAAATTTCAATTGTAACGACGTAACCTACTAAACAAGAAAAATAATACGATATAATAGTGTTGTTATTAAAGATATAATACGAAATTTCTAATATTGAAAATATATAACCTTGACTAATTATTCTTTTAAACAAATTAGTATATATTAGTGTGTTACTAAAGCACCATAGTTTTAAAAGATTGGAAGACTATAAATATACATAGATACATTAAAAGTGAACTCATGCTATAATCAACATTGGAACCTCACATTGCCATTCTACCGAGTCCAGGAATGGGTCATCTCATTCCACTCACCTAGTTAGCTCACCGGCTTCTCCTCCACCGCCGTCTCTTCATCACCTTCATCATCCCCACCGCCGCGGGTTCACCCATAAAACCACAAAACGACATCCTCAACGCCATGCCGGAAAACATTTCTTCCATTTTCCTCCCTCCTGTAGACCTAAACGACATTCCAGAAGAAGCCGGGTTAGCAGCTCGTATATCACTCACGTTAACTCGTTCATTACCTGCTCTACGTCAAACCCTAACCAAGTTAACTAGTGAGTCCATTAGAAATAGACCCTCAACTTTGATTGTTGACTTTTTTGGCCCTCCAAGTTTTGAAGTTGCCGAAGAATTTAATATTCCAGTCTACATGTTCTGTACGGTTTCTGCTATGACATTGGTTAGTGTTTTTCTAACACCGGCTTTAGACGAGATGTATGCTTGTGAGTAGGGATGAGCTCGGTACCGTCCGGTACCAAAAGAACCGGTACCGAAAATCCTCAAAAGTGGGTACCGGTACCGGTACCGAATATACCCGGTTCGTTAAATTCGGTACCAGTACCGGTTCGGTACCGGTACCGGGTCCATTTTGCTCATCCCTACTTGTGTGTATAAGGATGTGCCTGAACCGGTGAGATTACCTGGATGTGTTCCGTTTCATGGAGCGGATATGGCTGAACCGCTTCAAGATAAGAAGAACCCGACATATATACGGATGGTTGAGGCAGCCAAAAAGTTTAGCATGCCAAAGGGTATATTAGTTAATAGCTTTCTAGAGTTGGAACCGCGTCCGTTTAAGGCCATGGAAGAAGGTGAATGGTGTAAACCGAAAGTTTATCCAGTTGGACCGTTGATACGGTCTGGTTCAAAGAACCAGACCGGTGAAGGGTTTGAATGTTTGAAGTGGTTGGATAAGCATCCGGTAGGGTTGGTTTTGTTTGTGTCATTTGGAAGTGGCGGTACACTGTCTCAGCAACAACTAAATGAACTTGCCTTTGGGTTGGAAAAAAGTGGTCAAAGATTTATTTGGGTTGTGAAAAGTCCACATGGGAAGTCAGATGCAAGTTATTTTAATGCACAAAGTCATCTTGACACATTTGAGTTTTTACCGGAAGGGTTTTTGGGGCGGGTAGAAGACCGGGGTCTAGTTGTGTCGGTTTGGGCCCCACAGGTTAAGATCCTTAGTCATGGTTCTACAGGTGGGTTTTTGACACATTGTGAGTGGAACTTGATATTAGAGTGTTTGGTTTGTGGAGTGCCTATGATTGCCTGGCCGCTTTTTGTGGAGCAGAAAATGAACGCGGTTTTAGGGACTGATGGTTTGGGTGTCACTCGTAGGGTGAAAGTGGACGAAAATGGAGTGGTAGGAAGAGATGAGGTCGAGAATTGCGTTAGAAGTTTGATTGAAGGAGAAGAGGGGCGTAAGATGAGGCTAAAAGTGAGTGAGCTCAAAGGACTTGCTGCAAACGCATTGAGCCGAGATGGTTTGTCGACTAGGTCGCTTTTTGATGCGACTCAAATGTGGTGTAAGTAATGTTATTGGTGTTTGATATGCATTTATTTCATTTAAAATAACTAGTAGTAAGACTATCCGCATCAGTGAAAGGCCATCCTTTCTACAAACAGCCTAATCAGCATGCCACATCAGCTTTTCACTTATTCTTCCCACAAACACTTTTTACCCACAACAATAACATATATATCCTTCCCACAAACAACCTTATTATAATTATTTATTAAATTTAAACTAAATAGAAAAAAGAAAGGACCCACCATTCCCCCATTCTTCACCATTCTTCCCCAAGAATCCTTAAGAATGAACACCCTCCATGTCATCCTCTACAATACCCACTAATCCATCCCTCTCACAAATGCACTCCACATAGGCCAAGAATCACCTACAAACATCCTTGATGTGGATAGTCTAAGTAATCTTTTTAAATTGCATTTGTGATTAGTTTAAGATGTTGGTTTTGTCACTATCATCTTTTAATTTAGCTCACAACACTAAATGATTTTCTTTTCTTGTCATTTAAATTCTTGATATTAACAATGTAGGGAAAAAACATAGGAACGAAAACGAAGAATTTGAAACAAGAGATGTTTTCATACCTGGAGCGATCAAATTCGTCATTTTACCGGTTTACTGGTCGGGTCAGAGAGTTTAAGAACCAGAGAACTCTAACAATTTCATATATATATATATCTATACTATATATAATATACATATCCAAAGGACTTCTTAATGTCAATGAAATTTCCTTAAAACACCTCTAAAGCATAATGTACAAGTCTTTTAAGCACCAGACAACTTCACTTTCCACTTATACCCTTTCCCCTAAACTAAACACGCGGACACACAAACAAACTAGGGTTTCTCTCATCCCTCATTTGGTCCGCCGCTCATCCTATCATCCTCTGCTCTCTCTCTATGGCGATTGCTATATGGCGCTCTCGGATCTCGCCAGATCTATGAAGGTAACCTCCTTTTCTCGATCTCTCTCTCTCTCTCTCTAATTCATCAACAACGCAGAACCACGGGGTACTGTACAATCGATTTTAGGGTTTGCCATTTCATCCATCTCCCTGCTTCTCTCTCAAAGAAGATCTAGGGTTTCTCTAGGCGGAGCCGAGCCACTGGCTCACTGCAACCTCGCCGGCGTTTGATACTTCCATGGAACCAAATAGTCCGAGCCGTGTAGGCTGGTATTGTGTTCTTACCCTTCTCTCTTTTCGTTTTTGTTGAACTGATTTCGTTTTTGTACAGCTCATATCACCAAATCCGGTTTCAGTGACACTCTTTTCGTTTTTGGGAGTGAAGAACAAGCAGATCCGGTATTCTGTATGTTCGTAGACCTCATATCACCCCTGTATGTATTTGGTATTTTTGTAGATCTAGGGTTTTTTTTGTATTTTTCAGATCCGTAAAATGATGATGTTGATAAAACAGGGTTTAGATTTTTTCCATCAGACATATTTGACCTTTATTTTGTCAACCCCTCTCTTTCCCTCTCTTCTTCATAAATTTCTTCATTCTACATTCTTCATATGTTTGTTTCTCACTATGACTTTAATGGGATTAATTTTTTTTAGCATTTTGGTGCAGGTGGAATAATTTTTATTATTGTTTAAAGATACTTTAGCAGACCATCAAAGGTTCCCTTTTCTGGTTAGTTACAAAATCGGCTATAAAGGAATTGTTTTTCATCATGAATCTTGTCCGATTAGAGTGTTTAATGGGTTTTGTTTGTGATTGGTTTTTTTCATTTGTATATATTAATGCAAAACACCTGTTTTACACCAAAACTATTTGTTTATTGGATTAATGTTTTGAACAATTGCAACTGGTGTTTACAAGAGTATACATTTTAAAAACTTACTATGCACACTTAGTTTAGTATAAAGACAGTCCTTGGAGTTGGCTTTCATTTATTGACTTTTAATGTACCCTATATATTATGTTTTGTATCAAATTGATTCATTTTTGAATTTTCTGTTCGGTAAATAGCAATATGTGATTATTTATTATATGAATTCCAGCCAATATGGTTAATTTTATACGTTCTTTCAGAATTTTTTTTTGATACGAATGCCACCAGAAGCACTCAATCTTGTCTTCATGTAGTGCTTGTAAGTGAATCTTGTTACGTGTTTCTCATTTCTCTAAATAACAAAGATTTATTGAGTGGGCGAGTTAAGCATGCTAATACCAGACATTATACTTTTGCCACAGAGCAAGCACTCCTTGCAAGTTGCAACTTCTTCATTACCAGAGGTTTACAAATGTCAAAAGCGGTCTTCTTCTTCATTACTGGAGGTTTACTAATGTCAAAAGAGGTCAAATTACAGGTGTATAGGTATGTTCTTTTTATGATGTAGCTAGGTTTTCCATTTGTAAGCATCCATCTAAATCTACTTGACAGATTGGATGTAGAATTCGATAGATTTGGGCTAATTTTAATGCATGCTCTTGTGCTTGGGTTTTTTTGGCTATGAAATGAGTTTTGTGTTTCATTTTCTGCAAAAAAAAAAAAAAAATAGCTTTGGTTACATATATTGTTCGACTATTGGAAGCCGAAATTTTTGAACCAGGGGCTCTTTCAATGGACCATTGATTTATGAAACTTCTCAAGCTTGTTAATGTTTTAAAGGTTTTAACTTTTTTTTTTGATGAAATTAACAATATGCAGACGACCAGGTGGCGACAAGGTGTATGCTGTATTTGATAATCAACTCCCTGCTGCTTTAAAAAAGGTTACAGTTTGACAAGCAACTTTCAGTGGAGAATGTGAGAAAATTAATTACTGTATCTGATGGATATCAACCTCATTTAATAGCACCTGAACAAGGCTGTCGTCGTCTTATCGAATCTACGTTGATTACCATCAAATCTCCTACCGAAGCGGTTGTTGATGCGGTATGTTCGCAAATATATATTATTATTTGGATAAAATAACTTGAAATCTTTGTTGTTTTACTTCTTTATTGGTTTCAGGTTGGTTCACGGTATACTGAAGGATTTGGTCCGCAAGTCGATTAAGGAGACCGCAGTGAGTCTGAAGGCTCTTAATATGGTTGGGATCCAAAACCGAAGTGAGTCTGAAGGCCCTTTGTTGTTTTACTTCTTTATTGTATCTGGATTTAAATTGTATTCGGTTTAGGGATCTCAATATGGTTGGGATCCGAAACCGAATTTCATCATTTGTTTTTGGTTTGATTTTCGAATTAAAGGTTTCCAAACAAAACCATACTGAAAACTGGATTGTATATCTATTATATGGTGTTTGGCAGATTCACAATTTGACATAAAATAACATTTTCTTTTTAAATTGATTGTCTAGGGCACTTCTTTGTCTCACTGATTCATGGGTTAGTGTTCGGTTAAAGGTTGCCACAAGAGACTGCGCATCGTTCATACCATAGAGTTCAGTGATGGGGGTTCAGACATCCAGATCTTGAGGGTTGCTGTTTACGAAGAGCAATGGGTCAGTACTGCTCATCTTGCTGACAAAAAGTATCTTAACTTCACTCATTTAATTTGAAAATGTCGATATGCAGAGTCGTCCCCGAGAACTCTTAAAAAGATTTAGGCCCCGGGCGACAAAAAGAATTGGGCCAAAAATTGTGGTTATGGGGAAATGAATTTAAAAAATAAAACAATAATGCTGGATTTAAAACTTGAACTTGAGACCGCTACATCATTTTAAAATGTCTTTTTCCACTCTACCACCAACACTTTTTGGATAATAAATGGATGCATATAATAAATATATAATTTTATATAAATATAAAAGCTTATAAAATCCTTTCGGGCCCTTTGAAAATTTGGGCCTCGAGTGACGGCCCGGGTTGGCCGGCCCAAGAGTCGGCTCTGTCGATATGTTCCTACAACTAATCTTGTAATACACGTGATCCTTGGAGGCATTAGTGGTTCAGTTATAACCCATTCATTTACGGAAGGGTTATGTTTTAATGATAATTTCACATTTCCCACTCAAAGCTTGGTATAATATATAATAGAGTAAAATGCCATTTTCGTCCCTGAGGGTTGGCCGGTTTTGCGACTTTCGTCCAAAGGTTTGTTTTTTCCGCATCTGGATTCAAAAGGGTTGGGTTCGTTAATCATAATCCCGTTAGATCCCAAATCAGTTGAGTTCGTTAATCATAATTTCATTTTTCTTTTTTGCAGCCTGGTCCGGATTCGGTTGGGATCTTTACGATTTTACAGAGTTGTAGTGGAGTGGCAGCTAGAGTCTGCGGTATTGTTTCTTAGCTTTAACAAGTATAAAAAATCTATTCGACATTGTTTTCGTTTAATAGTATGATTGATTTCCATGATTTTAGATTTTAGAGATTCTTAAAGATCGCCCTTCTTGGCACCGCGACTGCCGCAACCTTGAAGTTTTTACGATGTTTTTTTTTTTCATTCTCACTCCTTTGACCAGTTTGACTAACCGATCCATGTTAACCAGGGTGACACTAAGAACGCATTGGTAACCACGCATAGAACACTTGACCTAACCTCCAGTCTAGACGTGTTAAGCTCGGGTTCGGTAGTTGGGGAATCGTTATTGAAAGATCTTTGGCAACATCAAGACGCCATTTTGTGTTGTTCTCTAAAGGTATAACAAGAGATCCTTTTTTTCTATGTACACAAATATATAATTTCATTTTTTTTGAAAGGAAATTATATAATTTCAATTAACATCTTAATTTTTTGAGTAAAGATTTAAAAAGATTTTATGCATTGAAAATATACAAATGAGGGTATTTTCTGACTTATTTCGACCCATATGACCTGTTCTTCGCTAGCTCTTTTTATTTAACCCGTTTGTGACCACAAAATTTAATTTATGACATAAACATGGTTAAACGGATCGGGTTGACACGAACCCAACTTGTTTAGCTAAACAGGTTCAACCTGAAACTCACCTGAACCCGTTTAGACTAAAACCCAAACCTGCGAATTTCATGTTACATTCGTGTCGTGTCAGAAATTCACACCCTTATGTCCATTCATGCAAAAAAAAATTGATTAATTGGTTCATATTAACAAACCAATTAATTTACCCCTGCAGGATGTTTCATTTATTTGGTTTAGTACACGTCAATTTTCAACATATTGCTAAAAAATTACTCTTTATTTAGGCATGGAGTGTGCCAGAGGTTCTTCGTCCGCTTTACGAATCTTCCAAAGTTGTAGCCAAAAGATGACCATAGTGGTAAGTAGAATCTTATTTACTATCTCTTTCAACGCTTTTCCAGTTTGTAAAATGACATTTATTTCTATCGTTTTTAGGCTTTGCGATATATAAGGCAAATAGCTCAGGAGTCAAGCGGAGAGGTAGTTTATGGATTGGGACGGCAACTGGCTGTTTTGAGAACGTTAAGTCAAAGATTAAGCAGGTATCTACCAAATTATGAGTTTTTTCCCATAATAGTGTTGGTGGAAAACTATTTACCAAAATGGTGTGAGGTTTCGTGTTGTTTTCTTGAATATTATTGTCATAAAACGACATCAGGTCGTTAATTATCTTCTGCCCGTCTTCAGGTACTCCAAGAACCGTTGGATCAAAAGAAGATAGTGCAGGTTCGACCATTAACGAACCACCAGCTTGCTTTGGCTGGAGGAAGTTAAAGTTAGGAACCCCGACAAACTGAGCCGATGAGCCACGGGCTCTATATGGGCAGTTCATCTGATGATTATCTCTCGAGGGTCGGTCCAGAAACCCATTAAGAGGTTGGTTATAAGGACAATTCAAGAACTCGCAAGTGTAGATCTTGTGCTCAACTACTTGGTTTGCCGGAGGGGTTTTCCTCTTTCTATCAGTCAACAACCCGAGATTTGGTTTGACATCTCCGACGTCAAAGTTGGGTTCCGGTTCATGTTGAACTACTTCAACACCTTCTCCTGGTTAATCATGGCTAGCCACGTTGCACTCTCCTTTGCAGTCATCTTATCCTGTAAACACAAGGTGGTTGAAGACATAAAGAAGACGACGTACTGGTGAATAAACAACTGGGTTGCATTAGAAGAATGGTGTAAATTTGGTGACACAAATTTTGGTATGTAATGTTCTATTTGTCTGTTTAGTTTTGTTTTTTGGTTGGATGTTAGGTAGCATTGGCGCATACAATTGGTCATTTGTGTGAATTTATTGAAATTCTAATTAGTTGTGCCATTACTTCATTAACTTTTGCCTCAAGGCTCATGTATTGGGTTGTTGTATAGTGATAGGTTAATTTTTGGATCATACCTTTGTCTGTTATCGTAGGTTTTAACGAAATGTTTTCGCTACTGAAGATGATTGCTATTGAAAGTTGTCTTCAAGTTATTTTAGCTTGTCACATTTTGTTGGTTAGTTGCAAAATATAGATATATATAAAAGCTTTTTATCATGAAAACTTGGTACAGAAATTGGTTAATGGGGAGAGAATTGTCAGTTGGATATGCGTATATTTCGCTAGCAATGTGTAAGATAACACTGCTTTTGTACGTTTTTGCCAAGAGCTTGACCAATGCAAATAGAAAGAAGGCTTTATGGCCATGAAAGGGTGTTAACGACCTTAAAAAAAGGCCCTTTTTGTCATCTCATGTTGAGTTCATAAGATGCAATTGGTGATATCCTATTGGTATCTTACCACTTCAATAACAAACCAAGACCTTTACCTACCAATGCATCTAAATATAGTTCAAGTTCACTGCAATAATAAAGTATGAACTTATTTTCTATTAATAATCTTAAGAGATTAAGAGAATAATATAACTTGTATGAGTGTTTGAATTAATATAAGTTAGTCAAAGATCTTGTAGGCATAACTCCAGTTGTGTATTTTAATAATATTGTATTAATTTATTTTTTTATATATATCAATATAAGATAATAATTATTTGAATGAATTTGTGTTTTAATTAATAAATTTAGTCATCGATCTTGTTCATAACCGATGAATCAAAATTGAAATAATTCAAACAAAGTTG